>NC_056032.1:7401668-7745001 GCF_004379255.2 Salvia splendens
TCAAAGAGGAAAAAAAGGCAAATTACGAAGGTATATTTCGCATATATCTTCTCAAAAAGGTAATTATACCTTCTTAAAAGTAATGGACGGTAACATCCCTAACTTAATATAAATATCATTATGATAATCATATATTTAGAGAAAAATAACTTGAAAAGTCATTTTCTTGTACTCCCTCCGTCCCATAAAAGATGTCACACTTGTGGGATGACACGAGATCTTAACAGGTTTTGTTTTGTGTGTTAAATGGAGAGAGAAAATATAATTTTTATATTAATTTGAGAGGAAACTTTTTCCGAAAATGGAAATGTGACAGCTCTTGTAGGATAAACTAAAAAGGAAAGTGTGACATCTATTATGAGACGGAGGGAGTATAATAATTAAGGATATAGTGATATTCAAATACATATAATGATATACTAATATAAATATTTATTATTGGATAATTATGTTAACAATATTGTGTATATGTGTAAATAGTATAATGGTTAAAGAAGTCATCTATTTTTATAAGTGATACTCCCTCCGTCCCATGTTACTTGAGGCATTTCTTTTCAACATAGGATTTAAGAATGTTGTGTTTAGTGAGTTAAATAAAGTAGAAGAGAGAATGAAGTAAGAGAGATGAGAGAGGGTAAAATAAAAGAAATAATAAAGTAAGTGTAATTAGATGTTTCGTTTTTAGCTAAAAAGTGAAATGACTCAAGTAAATTAGGATAATTTAAAATGGAATACGACTCAAATAACTCGGGACGGAGGGAGTATATATATGTACATATGCAGGTTAATATATAAGATAAAATAGTAAATGTATGTATACAGTATAAGTTAGATTCTTGGAAACATCTGTATAATTGGAGGATGCTACTGTTTTAATTGTGTATATAAGTAAATGCATATGAGATGATAATATTTTATGCAATTTAATATATTTAGAAGTTAGAGTACGTGTAAAATTACTAACTATAGTGAGACACCCTATTTATCCTATAAAGTTAGCCTAATTGTTGATTCAACAAAGCTACTTAATTTGACCACCATTCATTTGTAAAAAGGGAGAGGGCGTCTAATATTTGCATGATTCTAATAAGAACTCGACTGCGGTGCGATTATAATCATCAACTTTGGATAGTTTACTGAAATTTCCAGGTTCAAATTTAGAGTATGGGAAAAAGAATGATCTAGTACGTTGCAAATTGGAAAGCAGAATATGTGATCCGCTAGAATATCAGCCTTACCTAAGGTATTTATAAATCATACATTTAATTTTACTCGTATTATGTAATTGATTGTTACGCGTTAGCATTAAATTGAAGTGGATATTTGAATTATATGATAAAATATGATATGGATATATGATTGATGAAATGGATATTTTTTATCTATTGTGAATGAATTACTATATGGCAGAAATGTGTAACTGATGCAATTGATATGTTTACGCATGGTTTTGGAATTGTCTGAATTATTGGATTAAAGAGGATCTGTGACGGTCTTGTCATGGGTCTGATATCAATGGCACTGGACCTACAGGTCATATACAATGGTGTTAGTATGCCTTGAATTTGTCTCCTAATTGGGATAGGATTATGTTTCCTAATTGGATTAGGCTTATCTTCCTAATTAGGATAGGATCTCATGTGTGCCTATTTATATGTGAATAGAGCACATAATTCTGTGATCGTGATCTTAAATCTGTAACAGCAGTCATAATATAATTTGTTCTCCGTTCTTGACCGTGGACGTAGCCAATTGGCGAACCACGTAAACTATGTGTCTCTTTACGTTCTTTCGTTTGTCGATTACACAATTACTCTATTTTCTCACAACAAACTGGTATCAGAGCCTGGTTTTCGGACTAGGGTTTTGAATTCCGCATCTGTTAGGGGTTTCCGTGTTAATCGATCAAGATGTCTGCTCTGAACGTGAAGGTCGACAAATTCACCGGGAGAAATAATTTTGGCTTTTGACAGATCAAGATGCGATCCTTGCTGAAGCGGCAGAGTTTGTGGGCGCTGCACAAAACAAAGAAGGCAATGGAGGATGATGAGTGGACAATCTTAGACGAAAAGGCCCACTCGACCATCATGTTGTGTCTGTCTGACGATGTTATCATGGAAGTTGCTGAGCAGAAGACTGCTGCTACCCTTTGGACGAAGTTGGAGAGTCTTTACATGACGAAGTCTGTAACCAACAAGTTGCTCCTGAAGCAACGTTTGTTTAGATTACGCAATTAGGAAGGTATGCCCCTTCGGATCATCTGGAAAATTTGAACAAAATTTTGCTGGATTTGCGTAATATTGATGTCATGAGCTGTTAGTTGCCCGTGGAGGGAAAATTTAAGGCAAGGATTTGTTTGTTTTGTATTATGATGATGCATTTGGAAGGAGGATTCAAGTCAAGGTGGAGATTTGTTAGTATGACTTGAATTTATCTCCTAATTGGGATAGGATTATGTTTCCTAATTGGGATAGACTTATTTTCCTAATTAGGATAGGATCTCATGTGTGCCTATTTATATGTGAGTAGAGCACATAATTTTGTGATCGTGATCTTAAATCTGTAACAGCAGTCAGAATATAATTTGTTCTTCGTTCTTGCCCGTGGACGTAGCCAATTGGCAAACCACATAAATTTCGTGTCTCTTTACGTTCTTTCGTGTGTCGATTACACAATTACTCTATTCTGTCACAACACCGCTCGTGTATGACCCCCTCCACGCCATAGGGCAATTCTTCCATTGCCAATGCATGCAATCGACGCTGCCAAGCATCCCGGGGAATCCGTGCACTTCTTCGTGAAAGTGGAGCAGAAACTGACAATCTGCCGTGCTTGGCTTCCGGAGAAATTCGTCGGTGAAGGCTGCCCGGACGCCTTTGTAGAAGTTCATCAAGCACATTCTCCAGTGCTTTCTCCAATGTGGAGGTATTCATCGAACAAATCCGTCGTTTGTCCAGTAGCAAGCTGACAGATTGCTGCAGTACATTTCTGCAGCGTCGTGTGGCTGGGGCGGCGGACGGCGTCAAACCCTTCTTGGAAGAACTCTTCCCGGGCTGCCAATGTATTTGCGATGTGCAGAAATAGCAGTTTCCGCATGCGGAAACGGCGAATGAAGTAGGTCTCTCCCCATACCGTTGAACGGTCATATTACCGTATTTTAATTTTTTTTATTAAATTCGAATTTTAAAAAAATTTATTTAGTGCGTCAGCGTGACGAAGCCCACTCGCGGGCCGGCGAGTGGGCGTCACGCGTGGCGCCAGCGCGCGCCACGTCACGCAGGCGCGTGGCGAGACGGCTCGCCATCCGTCTCGGTGGGATGAGCGTCTTGGCTGGATGGTGACGAGACGAGACGCTGCAACGCGTTCCGCGTCCGTCTCGTCTCGGAGGGACGAGATAAGAGACACCCGCGAGACGCGCTGCGGGTGCTCTTATATACTCTCACGTCCCGAGATAGATGTCACACATATTTTAATAAGTAGAGAGATATTATATTATTATACATATATTAACGTGAGAAGTAATTTTTTAAAAAAGAAAATGTAACATTTTTTGTGGGACAAATTAAAAAGAAATGATTGACATTTAACTTGTGAAGAAGAAGTACTACGTTTAGAGCATCAACAATGGCGCCCGTCCCGGCTAGCCAGAATTCCGCGGCGGACGTCTGCCATTGTGCATGGTATGCACGGATACGGAATTCCGTCGCGACAGGCGTGCGGACGTCCGCCATTGCGTTGACTCCCACGGACGTCCGCGAGGAATTCTTGTTTATTGCATTAATTTTTTTTTACATTTCTATATATACGGCTCGTTGAACTGCATTTCATTCGCACCACTAGTTTTAACAAGTTTCTCTATCTACATTTCTTTTATATATCCGGAATGGCTGGTAGTGGTAGTGGTAGTGGTAGTGGTGGGCATTATGAACATATGATGCGTCTGATTCATGCAGGTGTGCGGGAATCAGCGGAGAGGGAGGAACAAGCGGCCTTGGCGACGGCGGTACCTCGACCCATCCATCGTCGAACTATAATACCCCGGGACCACCTCGCTGCCCACGCTCGGTTGTATGAGGATTACTTTGCGCCGGAACCACGGTTTGGGGAGAACATGTTCCGGCGACGGTTTAGGATGCATCATCCGCTCTTTCTGCGTATCGTGGGCGCTTTGGAGCGTCGATACGGGTATTTCAGGGTGCGGGAGGATGCGGCTGGTAAACCCGGCCACATGTCGATTCAGAAGTGCACTGTCGCAATCAGGCAGCTGGCATACGGAGGCGCGACCGACATGTTCGACGAGTACCTCCACATCAGTGAGACGACTGCCCGCGATTGCCTGAACTATTTTTTTCAGGGCGTTAGGGAGATATTCGGGGATAGGTATCTTAGGATGCCTACCCCCGAAGATTGTCAGGCTCTGCTGGATATGCACGGGAATCAGCACGGGTTTCCGGGGATGTTAGGCAGTATAGATTGTATGCACTGGGAATGGAAGAACTACCCCGTTGCCTGGAAAGGGATGTACACTACTGGTTTCAAGGCCAAGAATCCCACGATGATCCTTGAAGCGGTAGCTGACTACCGACTGTGGATTCGACATGCCTATTTTGGAGTAGCCGGGTCTAACAACGACATCAACGTCATCCAGTCGTCGCCCCTTTTCAACGAGCAGTGCATGGGCGCTGGTCCGGCCGTCAACTTCGGCGCCAACGGCAACCAGCACAATATGGGCTATTATTTGGCGGATGAGATATACCATATGTGGCCCGTCTTTGTGAAGACGATCAGATGCCCAGCAGATGAAAAGAAGATATATTTTGCGAGTCGCCAGGAGGCAGCGCGCAAACATGTGGAGCAGGCATTTGGTGTGCTCCAAGCTCGATGGGCGGCAGTGAAGGGTCCAGCACGACTGTAGTATGTTGACAGCATCGCCGACATCATGTACGCATGTATTATCATGCACAATATGATTGTCGAAGATGAAGATCCAGCACTGACTGATTGGACCAATGATGATGCTGGTGCTTCGGGTCCAAGCCACGGCGTGGCCACTAGCAATGTCCGCATGGGGATACCCCATGACGATGTCGATCGAGTCCGTGCATTTGCCGACATGCGCCAAAGACAAGCCCATGTTCGGCTCCATTACGATATTATCGAAGAAGTATGGCAGCGGAGGGGTCGTCGTTGATATAGTTTTTAATTATTGAAATGTACTTTTTTTATTTAATGGAATTTTTTTTCCTATTTGTGTCGAAATTTTAATTCCGGAAATTGTTTAATTTGTGAATTTGTGGTTTTTTTAATTGTGGGAAGTCCTTGGGGATGTCCGCTACTGTGCAGTGCAAAGTCCTTATGACGTGGCAGTGCAGTGGGAAGTCCGTATGACGTGACAGGAGGTGTTTTTGAGAATTCCACAGGGAATTCCGCGCCGCTATGCTCTTAGGGCTCGTTTGTTACCCATGTTAGTCCATGTTAGGCCTCCCTATCTACCCCAACTTCCTTGTTTGGTTGGCATATTAGCTATCTACCTGACCCGGTTCTTCCATCCCATGACCCGACTGAAACGTAGACACGAGAAACCAAAATGCAGATAACTCAATCTCTAGTGAAACATGCGATAGGGAGGAAGAAAGGAGCTTGAAGCTTTGGCATTTCACCCAATTGACTTCCATACCCCTGACATTGATTCTCCATTTACTCCATGGATCGGCAAAATTGCAGCACAATCAACTAGCACTTGCTGTTAGGCGACGCGTTCAACTACAAAATTGTTGGGTCGAACATCGTGGTTGCCGTTGGTGGTCGTCTGAATTATAATTTCATAATGGGCTTAACCAATTCGATTTTCTGACCGCGTTTGCGTCGATTTGTAGGTTTCAAGCTAACGCCCTGGGTAATTCGAACGCCGTGCTTGCCATGGCCGACAACGAATCTGTTCAGCAGGTATGTTCCTCATATCTCGCCCACTGAAGTGAAATTTGGTTGCTATTGAAAAAAATTGGCCTTCTCGATTTGATGGTAAATGTGGTATCCTATAGGTTGTAATATGAGTTCGACTTCGGTTGTATGAATTGTGCTGAATAAGTAGAGATGTTGCTCGTCAGTATGTCTCAAGTCAGTGTTGTTTCGTGGAATGTTATGATCGCAGGATATGCCAAGGGATACCATTTGCAGAGGGCGGTCGAGTGTATGGAGAGAATGCAGAGCAGTGGGGTTGAGCCTGATGAGGTGACATGTGTTAATATGCTTGCTGCGTGCTTGAGAAGTGGTGATGATGAAACGGGGCTTCGAATTTTCAATGGTATGTCGGTGCCAGGTTTGGCCTCGTGGAATGCTATGTTGTCGGGCTATTCCCAGAACGAATACCACAGGGAGGCGGTGATGCTCTATAGAGAGATGCAGTTTAGAAAAGTGAGGCCTGATCGAACTACGTTTGCTATAATTCTCAGTTCTTGTGCTTCCATGGGACTTTTAGAGAGCGGGAAGCAGATTCATGATGCCTTGTGGAAAGCTGAGCTATCGATGGACTTGTATGTACGAGTGGACTGATTGCTGTTTACTCAAAATGTAGTAAAATAGAAGTTGCAAAAGCTATCTTCAACATGGCTCCCAAATATGATATAGTGTGTTGGAATTCAGTGTTGTCAGGTTTATCCCTTAATTCAATGGATGCAGAGGGTTTTAACTTTTTCAGGCGAATGGTACGTGAAGGCATGCTACCGGCTGAGTTTTCTTATGCTAGCGCACTGAATTGTTGTTCGTCTTTATCATCTCTCTCACAAGGGAGGCAGATTCATGGTCTGATAGTGAAAGAAGGATTTAGGATTTAATATGATGGTCTGTCAGGATTTAGTCACGTGGAATGAGATGATACACGGTTATGCTTAGAATGGGCGCGGAGAAGAAGTGAGGGTACTATTATTTGCAAACTTGTAATTGTAAATATTAATGTAACTCCTCCGGTTTACATGGAAGAATCGAAACCGTAAGAAATGGGGAATGAGGGCAATCTGGGCATTATGAAAAAACAATGAGGATAAAATCGGGAATGCACACGTGTATCTCTAGTTTCGCAAACGCATACCAAACAGCGTGTTTACGGAGGTGGGGATATGTGTCTGTACAAACAAACATAGGGCAAAGATTACCAACTCTATCACTAAACCTGCTATTGGAGATTACATCTTCTTAACCCATGTTAGGCCAACATGGGTAACAAACGAGCCCTTAAGATGAAGTATTGCTGATGCTCTTAAGATGCAGTCCTTATGAATTAAATTAAAATACATTAGAAAATAAGCAGAATTAATCATTTCCCCAGCTACCAAAAAAAATGTTGGAAGTTGAAACAATTAAAAACAGTGATAAAACACTTGCCGAAAACAAAATTTTAAAACAATTATTAATTTCCAATATCAAAATAAATATTAGCAAAAAAATTCGTGAGGCTCAGATCTGCAATCATGAGGGGAAAAGGAGGCCAAAGACGCCATGGCTGCGACACCGGTTGCGCGTGAATCCACGCGCCGTCCGGGTCGCCCCGCCAAGATACGCCTGACAATCCGATTACCCGACCCAGTAGCTCATACAAACAGAAAAGGAGGAGAAAAGTTATCATCATAGCCTCTTCAATCCGACCCTAGAAATAGAATGTTTAATTACCGGAACAGTATAAAAGGAGTGGAATGTGAGGAATACCAAACAGGTACCAGATCTGGATGGTAATTAAGTAGTACTAGTATTAGTATATGCATATTTGTAGTTCACTGAAAGAAAAGGCTGCATATTTGTAGTTCACTGAAACAAAGGGCTGTTTTTCTTTTTATAAAAAATTCATTGGCAAACAGAGAGGGGTAACCACCCTAAAAAAATCCCATCTCGCTGCTGGCCTCAATTTTTCCGTCTCTGCTTGAGGAATTATGAGCTACTGGGTTGCTTGATTTTGATTTTGGGGATTTTGGATTTATAGTGGTGATTGGTTTTTATTTCCCTTGATGTTGATGGAATTTGCAGCAAGTGGGGGAGTATTGAGTTTTGAGAGCATCGACTACGCGTCCCGTCCCGGAGGGACAGTTCCGCCGCGGGACGCGTTGCAACGTTCGTCCCGTCCGGTAGCCCGTATCCGCGAGACAAGGGACGCGCCGGCCAGTCACGCGCCCGGGCGACGTGTCGCGCCCCCGATGCATGCGTGACACCCACTCGCTGGCCTGCGAGTGGGCATCGTCACGGATGACGCAATAATTCATTTTTTTTTAAAAAAATGGATTTTAATAAAAAAAATTTTAATTTTCAAAAGGTAATATTACCGTTAATTTTTTATTTTCCTTTTTAAATTTTTTTTTACTCTATAAATAATCTTATTTCATACTCATTTCAAACACAAACACACATCTATTCCTCTCAAATCCTCTCTATCACTCCAATTTTCATCTTAAATCAACTCAAACAAATGGATCCTTTTGAGCAAATGCGTCAATTAATGGAACAATCACTTGAAGAAGATCGACGACGAGAGGCGGAGGAAGCCGCGCCACCCCCACGACGATCCCGGAAGTACATCAATCGAAACCGGGAGGAAGCCGCCGCACGGTTAGTACGAGACTACTTCTGCGATAACCCGATTTAGGGAGATACCTACTTCCGTCGCCGTTTCCGCATGAGTAAACCGCTATTTCTCCACATAGCGAATACTTTGGCGGCCCGGGAAGAGTTCTTCCGAGAAGGATTCGACGCGGTCGGTCGTCCCAGCCACACGACGCTGCAGAAATATACTGCAGCCATCCGTCAGCTTGCGACTGGACAAACGGCCGACATATTCGACGAATACCTCCACATCGGAGACACCACTGGGCACATGTGCTTGCTCAACTTCTGCAGAGGCGTCCGGGCAGCCTTCAGTGACGAATTTATCCGGAGGCCAAGCACGGACGATTGTCAGTTCCTCCTCAACCTGCACGAACAAGTGCAAGGATTCCCCGGGATGCTTGGCAGTGTCGATTGCATGCACTGGCAATGGAAGAATTGTCCGGTGGCTTGGAGGGGGTCCTACACGAGCGGCCACAAAGGCACCCACCCAACCGTTGTACTCGAGGCCGTAGCCGACTACCGGCTTTGGATCTGGCACGCGTACTTCGGGGTCCCTGGCTCGAACAACGACGTAAACGTGTTCCACAAGTCCGACCTCTTTACCGAAGTTTTGGATGGTAAAGTGTCGGCCATCAACTTCGTCGCCAACAACCGCCTGTATAAAATGAGGTACTATCTCGCCGACGGCATCTACCCGAAGTGGCCGACCTTCGTGAAGACGTGCAGCAGGCCTGCGAACCCAAAGCAGGCTCTTTTTGCGCAGAAGCAGGAGGCTGCGCACAAGGATGTGGAGAGAGCGTTCGGGGTTCTCCAAGCGCGCTTCAACATCATCAAAGCTCCGGCTCGTTCGTGGTTCATGGAGAGCATGATCGACATCATGTATACGTGCATAATCTTGCACAACATGATTGTCCGAGATGAAGGACCGAATGCGGGAAATTGGTTCGACCCCGAATCCCCCGGAAGCTCAACCGCAAGTAGTCCGCCGCGAAGTGGAGAGCATCCGTCTATACAAGAACGGTTGGCTATTCGGGCAAGGACACGCGACTCTAGCGCCCACACCCAACTCCAAGAGGATCTAATTGAGCACATTTGGGAAAACTTTGGCGGAGAAGATTAAATTATGTCATTTTTATTTTTTTAGAATTTTAATTATGTCTTTTTTTCTTTTCTTTTTTAAGTTTAAGTTGTAATGTTATTTTAATTTTAATGAATTGTGTTTGTTTATATTGAATTGAGTTGGAAAAAAAAATAAAAAAATGAAATTGAATGAATAGTAATTAAGGGACGAAATAAGGGACGGTTTAGGGACGGAGCGTTGCAGGTTCCGTCCCTTAATTAAGGGATGGAGGAAAAAAGGACAGTGGGGCCATCAAATAGTGGTCAAATAGTAGTTAAGGGACGGTTTAAGGGACGGTATAGAGACAGCGTAGTAGATGGTCTGAGGTTTGTGTTGAGAAGTGTAAGATAGACATTTACTTGTCTTGTTGGAAATTGAACCGGCGATGTCTCCGGTGTTGGCTGAGCGAAGGGACTGTTTTGTTAGAGTGTCCACTATAAGGCGGACACGCCCAATACCCCGCCCCAATTTTTGTCCATAGCTCCAGTTTTGTTGTCCATAGCCCAAAAATTTTGTGTCCGCCATTATAGTGGACACCTCCAATAGCCCCCAAATTTTATAATCAACTTTCATTTTATAATGTTTCAAGTAATTATGAACAAATTTATCGGGCTATACGTAATCAGAAGAACACGACTATATGAAGTAGAATTAAAATTAAAATTAAAATTAAAATTACACACTACATTTAATCTAGTACAAATCACTAACATGTTTACACTGCGCCACCACCTCCCCTACGTGCTCACACTTCTTCAATCAAATCGGCCTGCAGTGTGTTATGTGATGTGGTCCTGCGCATATCAGCGAAGCATTGGATCAAATATTCATTGCTCTGTGGTACGCCCATCTGGATCGGCGCGGAGGCAACACCGTGACTTGTACTTGCTCCCTCTTCCGGTGCCCATCGCTCTGCCGCAAAGCCTTCATCTTCTATTATCATATTATTCAATATGATACAGGCTAACATAATATTCGCGACATCATCTTCGTGCCAAACTCGTGCCGGACACCGTATAATAGCCCACCGCGATTGGAGGACACCCAAAGCCCACTCAACATTCTTCCTAGCACTCTCTTGTTTGCGCGCAAAATATTGTTTCTTCAGTCCAACGAGTTGGCGGACAGTCTTCACGAATACTGGCCACCGCGGATATATCCCATCTGCCAAATAGTAGGCCTTACTGTACTGCGTACCGTTGGCTACGAAGCTGATTTCTGGACCCTCCCCCCGGCACTCCTCGTTGAAGAGCGGCGATGACTAAAGAACATTGATGTCGTTGTTCGAACCTGCCACACAGAAATACGTATGCCAGATCCGCAGAGGGTAGTCCGCAACGGCTTCCAGAATCATCGTTGGATGTTTACTTTTGAATCCAGTAGTGAACTGGCCTTTCCATGCCACGGGGCAGTTCCTCCACTCCCAATGCATGCAATCGATGCTTCCTAACATTCCTGGGAACCCGTGCATCGAACCGTGCATATCCAGTAGGCGCTGACACTCATCCGGGTTGGGCTTCCGTAGAAACTCCCCAGCGAAAATTTCCCGGATCCCCTTACAGAACTGCCTAAATCCGTGAGGCCAGCCGTCTCACCCATCTGTAGGTATTCATCGAACATGTCCCTGGTCCGGCGTAGGCAAGCGGCCGGATTGCAGCGGTGCACTTCTGTTGCGTAGACAACCCGATTCGGCCAGCCGCATCACGCCGGAGGGTGAAGCACCGGTAACGCTCCGCCAAATTCGTCGCTATATAGTTGAACAGCCGTCGCGACATCCTGAATCTCCGGCGGAATATCTCATGTGGATAACGAGGGTTATCCACAAAGTAATCATCCATTAGACGCCGGTGCGCACCGACGTGGTCTCGTGGGATTGTCCGCCGATGAGTAATGGCACGAGGATCGCATCCTCCGCATTCTCCGCCTCCTCCGCCAAACGGGCCGCTTCCTCCTGGGCGGCCTGGTGTTGCACCTGTTGAATCAGAGCATTCCAGCTGTCTCTCCACAAATTGTTCATTTCCGACCCTAAATTGTAGTGAGAGAAATTTTTATAGATGTAGAGTTGGAATGGTTTGAAAATAATGAATGGAGTGTGGTGTATTTATAGGTGAATTGAAATGTAAAATAAATAAATAAAATAAAATAAATCGGCTATAGTCGTGGCGGTCGGTGCTGCCACTATAGGCACCGCGCCTATAGCCGCGTCCGCCCCCATTTCACCGCGTCCTCTCCCCAGAGTCGGCTGAAGCCCGTCCGCCCCCTACCGCCCCCATTTCGGTGTCCGCCCCGCGGGCGGACAACTTCTCCACTATAGCCCGCCCGCCCTCCGCCCCAACCCGTGCTCTTGCCAGCGAGCATGGTTGTGGGCCCGGCGCCACTATTCATGCATGCTCTCTGGCAAGAGCACAACAGCCACAAATGTGCTCTTCCGCAAAGACAAACACAATTTAATTTAAAATTCAGTTAAACAAAAACATTTTTATAATATTAAAATTCATTAAAAAACCAAAATAAATATTACAATTTACAAATAAAATAAAAAAAAGACATAATTAAAATCCTAAAAATTAAAAATTACATAATTAAACTCCTAAAAATTAAAAATTACATAATTATTGGCTAATATTACCCGAGGAAGACTACTCATCCGGCGGCACTAACCCCAATTGTTTTTGGAGACCCAATATCATGGTCTCGTGCGTTTAAAGTTGCGTGGGGGTCATAGTTGAGTTGGCCTAAGAGCATCCACAGCGAGTTGTTCGGGGGTGGAGGTGGCGCATAGGGAGCGGGGGCAGATGGGGTCGCGGCGCGACGGCGGTCGGCTGCCGCCTTCTTCCTTCCTTGCGGTCGACGTCGGGAACCACTTGGTCCGGCGTCGGGGCTACCCAAGTTAGCTCCGTGAGTTGGCTAGCCACTTCTTCGGTGCCGGCGTCGGATAGGGATACCGACCTTGACCGTTTGGAGGAGCCGCTACAGGAGGATGTTATGTCTCGCATATACTTCGGGTGCGTCCGCGTGTCCTGCCAAACGTTGAGGTACTTGAACGACTTGCCGTTCATGGATTGGTAAGTGCTCAGCGCGGCAGTGATGATGTCGACCTTGCTCCGGCCGCTCCCGGCATTCCACGTCTCCTGGAGGAAATAGCCATTGAACTTGCCAATTTCTTCGTTGGCTCGGCCGATGGAGTTGCGCACCATACTCTCGTTGCGCTCGATCGTTCCCGGCGGCCGGTTTTCATTGTACCGGCGAGAGACGCGCCACCAAAAGTGATCGCCGGATTGTTTCGTGCCAACCACCGTATCTTCGGAGATTTCCAAGTACACCTTGAACAATTTATCCATCTCCGTCGGAGTGTACAGTGTGCGGATACCGCGAGTAGGAGGAGACAGAGTTTGGGAGAGGGCGGTCGGCCTAGGCTCCGGTGTCCACCCGTATCGCCCTTCGGAGGCACCTCGGTCGTCGATTGGGTATGGCCGGTAGCCACCCGGAACGCCCGAATCTTGGGTTTGAGGAGGGGCCGAATATTCCGTTTCCGGACTAGGAAACGGTTGTGAACCGAACCATTCAGGATTCCAACCGTGAGAGGGCGGGTGGTCATCGCCTTGGCCGGACATTGTTATGTTGTAGGGTATGAGAGAATGAAGATGAAAATGGATATGGGAGAATGAAGATGAGAATGGATATGGGAGAATGAAGATGAGAATTGTGTAGTTTGATGTGAATTTTTGGGTGTGAAAGTGGGGATATTTATAGATGAAAGTGTGTATTTTTGGGGGGAAAAAAATTAAAAAGTGGTAAAAACGGTAAAAAATGGATATATTTTTTTTGGGAAGTGAACCTTTTTTTTAATCAGTTTTTTTAATTAAACACCGATTTTTAATTAAAAAAATTCAAAGGCAACGACTATGCCGTTGCCCAATCGCCGCGCGCCACGTGTCCTGCTCACTGGCACGGCGCGAGCGCAGCGGCGGCGAGACACGTCCGTGCCAGCGGCGCGGACGGACGCGGGTTGGGCCACCACCGTTGTGGATGCTCTTAGGCCATGCGAGGGGACTGTTTTGTTAGCATTAGGCCATCCGATGTCACTTGACCGTCCCTTAAATTACTATTCATGGGCCACTGTACTTTTTTACTCCATCTTTTAACTAAAGGACGGAACCTGCAACCCTCCGTCCCTTACATTACTATTCATTCAATTTAATTTTTTTATTTTTATTTCTAATCAAATTCAATTAAAAAAAACATACTTCATTAAAAATAAAATAAAATTACAACATAAAATAAAAATACAACCTAAAATTCAAAAAAATAAAAAAACACAATTAAAATCCTAAAAAATAAAAATGACATAATTTAAAATACAATTTTATAGAAAATAAAAAAAAACTACTCCGCCGGGGAATCATCCCCCGGGGGCGGTGGAGGTGCACTGAAGCCGTTAGGAGGCGGAATGTCAAGTTGTGTCGCCATAAACGCAATTCCGTTAAGATAAGCTTGGTATTGGGGAGACGTCATGCGGGAAGTGTCTGCCATTGTGGCGGTCATGTACATGGACATAAGGGGGTTCGAGGGTCCCCCCGAGGCCGCGCCTGGCTTGATTCGGCTCGGCTCGGCTCCTCCTCCCTTAAGCCGCCTTTGCCGCATTTCTCCCTTGCGGCCGACGGTGCCCACGGGAGGACCCACCGGCATCGTCTGCCGGGGCCTCAACTTCCTGCGAGGCAAACTCTTGTGGCCCGCTGCCCGAACCGCCCTCACCAGACGAGTATTGGCCATCTGCCGTGTGCTTCGTGCGCTTCGAGTTCGAGCTGGACCGGACACCGCCGGCCCACCTTTCCTCGTTCTTGACGACCTCCCAAGCATCGACATATTTGAATTGTTTGCCGGTGTCGTTGAAGTAGACCCGCAAAGCCGACCTCAGAATATCGGTTCCCGTGGCTCCGCTTTGGTAATGAGCCGCTTCATTCTTGTGGATGGCGCAGAATCGTTTGACCTCTCTGTCGACTCGGTCAAAGTGAGCGCGGAACATCTTATATGTGCGGCGGCGGGACCCCTTCGGCTTAATCTCGTGGAAGGCCTCGGTAACCTTTTCCCAGAAGCACTTCCGGGGTTGTTGATTCCCGACGATGGGATCATACGAGGTGTCGGCCTAGATCTTCCTCCTCCTCGGCTTAATCTCGTTGTACATCTCCAGCGTTTCTTTTGGGCCGTACGGATGCCGGCCTAGATCCTCCTCTTCCTCGTCCGCCTCCGCCTCCGCCCTGGAGCTTCCACCACCTCCGCCCTGGACCCGCCTCGGCCTCCTCCACTGTCTCGGCCTTCTTCCAGAGTGGGAACAACGGAATAATCCTCATGAATCTGGGATAATCCCTGCGAATACCTCGGGCCGGAGGAACGGGCGTATGCATCCACATCAAAATGGGGTGGTTGGTACCCCCCGGCGTCGACGAACCCTGGGTGCCCGGCGTCGACGAACCGGAACCACCACCGAGGACATTGTACATGCCCCCCAATCGCCGAACGCATTGATGTCGAACCCGCCGGAGCCGCCACCGCCAGAGTTTCCGTCGCTGGACATTTTGTGATGAGAGGTTA
Source organism: Salvia splendens (assembly GCF_004379255.2). NCBI lineage: Eukaryota > Viridiplantae > Streptophyta > Magnoliopsida > Lamiales > Lamiaceae > Salvia > Salvia splendens. Next base: position 7,416,970 of record NC_056032.1, read on the forward strand.
GATGAAAATTGGAGAGGAAATGAAGATGATTTGGGAAGAATAAATGTGTATTTGTGTGTGAAATGAGGATGAATTAGGAGTATTTATAGAGTAAAAAAAATAAAATAAAAATAAAAAAATTGAAAAAACGGTAATATAACGATAATATTACCGTTTTACATTTTTTATTTATTTATTTTTTATTTAATTCAAATTTTAAAAAAAATAAATTATTGCATCAGCATGACGATGCCCACTCGCGGGCTGGAGAGTGGGCGTCACGCATGGCGCCGGAGCGCGCCACATCGCCTCGGCGCGTGGCGAGACGTCTCGCCAACCGTCACGGCATGACGGAACGCGGAACTGGCTGGGGACGAGACAGGACGCTGCAACGCGTCCCGCCGCCGTCCCGTCCCTTCGTTACGGAATACGGGCCACCCGCGTGACGCATTGCGGGTGGCCTTAGTGCTACTAGGTCGCTCAGCTAGTCTGCTATTGCGTTAGGCTAGTTCGACGGATGAAAAATCAACGCCCTGCTAGGGCGTGGACTAACTGGCTAGCCTATCGCTGGCCTCATATTGCGCAGCAAGCAATCGGCTAGCTAATTTTTTAATTTTTTTTAATTTATACTCTATATTTACAATTCATTGCACTTTATTTTTTTAATATTTGATAAACACCAACCATTAAAATGAATTAATAGTATTTATCAATTTATTTGCTATGTTGGGCATTGCTTTGCCTATAACTAGATTGTTGTTTGACTAGGACATTGGCTAAGCCGTTGGAAGGGAATGATAATGTGTCATGAGGAATTTTTAGCTAGGCTATATTATTAGCCTATCCTTATTCTGGATGCTCTAAGGTTTGTAGCTCATGTCTTGTTTGTGGTTAAACACTTTTTTAATTTAATATAGTAGTATTTCTTTTGAAATTGAAATTAAAATTAAAATATAGTACACCCTCTGTTCTAACTACATTGAGTAAGGTTTGTAGCTCATGTCTTGTTTGTGGTTGAGTACTTTTTTAATTTAATATAGTAGTATTTCTTTTAAAATTAAAATTAAAATATAGTACTCTCTCTGTTCTAACTACATTGAGTAAAAAATTATTCAACTAAGTTGAGTAAGAGAGTAAAATAATTTAGAAAAGATAAAGATAAAATAAAATAGGCCATAACAATAAAATAAATTTTTGTTTTTTTTGAAAAAAAAATTACTCAAACTTAATTGAAAAATAAAAAAATAGGACTCAAATAATGAGTAGGTTTTTATTAATTTTTTACGTGAGGAGGAACAAAATAAATCAGATGTAAAATTAAAAAAAGGAAAATCAAAGTTATTAAATTTAATATACAATTTTCATAGAAAAACAAGGAGGCTCAGATCTGCAGAAAAACAGGTAATGGAAGGCCAACGCCGCCATGGCAGCTGACCACCGGTTGCATGTGACTCAAAAACCACAATGCCGTCCGGGTCGCCACCAAGATACGGGCCGGATCTCTCCCTGCCCGCCCCATTAGCTCAGAAAACAAAATAGAAACATCATCACAGCCTCTCCAGTCACCAGATCTCCATCGCCACCACCACCACCACCGCCAATCATCACAGCATCTTCAGTCCAACACAGTTTTGAATTATTGGTTAAGCAGCAGAATATATATATGTGTGTGTTTGTATGTACGTAATATTTCCACTTAAAGGGCTGTTTGTTAACAAAAAATCATCGGCTAACAGAGAGGGGCAACAGCCCTTGCAGAAATCCGGCCTCTCTGGTTCCTCAATTTTGAATTTTCTGAGCTAATGGATGACTGTAATTGTGCGAAGAAGGGCTTAATATAGTCACCATTATTCCATATCTACCCGGTCCTCAAACGGGTTTGTGGGTACCGAATTTGCCGGATATTAGCGGGTCGGGTGTGTATGGTTAAGAATCCGGATATGGAAACCTTATACTAAAGTCGAGTAGTAGTACTAATTTAAATTTATTCGTAAAACAAATAAGATAAACATATAAAAAATATTTATAATTTTTTTTAAATAAAACTGGATCCATCTTGTTAAATAGTAGTAGAAATTTTATACTCCCTTCATTTTTTAAAAATAACAACAATTTCCATTTTAAGTTGTTCCTTAAAAATAGAAATTTTAGAATCTTTATATTTTAGAACATAAACCTATAATCCACTCATTCTAAGAGTGTCCACAATAGTTAGCCGCGCCTCGGGGCTATCCATAGTGGGAGAGTTGTCTGCCCCCGGGGCGGACGAGGAGATGGAGGCGGTAGGCGACGGACGGGCGATCGCCGACTCCGGGGCGAGGACGCGGCGAGTCGGGGGCGGACGAGGCGGATAGCGCGGGCGCCTATAGTGGATGGATGCCCGGCGCGGCTATAGACGGCGTTTTTTTTAAAATTCAATTTAATTCACCTATAAATACACCCCATTCCATTCATTATTTTCACATCATTCCAACTCTTCATCACACAAAATTTCTCTCACTAGAATTTGTGGTAAAAAATGGACAATTTTTAGTTGTATTTTTTTAAAATTTTCGTTGTATAATTTTACCCGTTTGCAATACAACGAATATTTGTCCTCAATTACCTCGTTTTCTAATTATTTACATTGCGATAATTTTAATTATACCTGATTGAAACTAAAACATTTTAAAATGAAAAATTGGTTATAAAATTTGGGGGCTATTGGAAGTGTCCACCATAGTGGGCGGAAACAAAATTTTGTGGCTATGGACAAAAAAACTGGGGCTATGGACAAAAATTAGGACGGGGCTATTGGGGTGTCCGCCTTATTGTGGACACCCTAATTTCACTACTTTCTCTCTTCTTCTCTCTTACTTTACTAGTTTTCATTTTCCTCTCACTTACTTTACCAATGGTGCATTAAAACACGTGTAATTTCAAATGTTTCTATTTTTTGAATACAGAGGGAGTAATACTCCCTCCGTTCTGGTTAAGATGACACATTTCTTGGGCGGCACGAGATTTTAGGAGTTATTGTTTAATGTGTTTAATTGGAGAGAGAAAATGTGGGTATAAGTATTTAAATAGAGAGAGAAAGAAAGATGAATATTTAAATAGAAGTGAGAAAAATGGTTGTGTATTAATTGAAGAGAGAAACTTTCCAAAAAAGAAAATGTGTAATCTTATTTGAGACAAACTAAAAAGGAAAACATATCATTAAGTGAGACGGGGGAGTAGATAATTAATCTCTCCGTCCCACTTTAGGAGTACTGGTCACTTTTGCACACCCATTTTATATAGTTAAAGTAGAAAAATTGTAAAGTAAGAAAGAAAATAATGTTGAGAAGAGAATAGTGGTAGTATATATAGTTTATTACTCAATCCTGTGTGAAATATGTATTGAGAGATATGTATGAGTTAGTCGAAAAATTGCATAAATTCAAAATATCGACATTTTTTGGCGCCTCATAATCTCTATACAAGATTGAAACACATGATCAAGAATTCATTTAACAAAGTGATTACTGATTAACCACCATAGATCTACATAATCATTTAAGGAATAAAAGTAATTATCATCTCGAAGATTCAAACACAGGATCATAAATTTATTCAACAAAAGTGATGACCGCACTATAGTCTATAGATCTTCGTGATCATCTAAGGACTAAAAAAGAATTCTTAGAATAACACATTCTTTTAATATTCAGACTAAGTTTCATTTTTGTGCATAATAATTTTCTCAGAATAAGTTTACAAACAAGAAAAAAAGCAACATTCTCTTTTCACTCAAGTCAGTAGCTCATAGCTGCCTGATGTGAATAAAATTTTCAACAAAATATTCTAACAGATTTATTAACCAAAACCAGATTAATCACTGAAGGTCACAACTGCTAACAAAAAAATACATTGGCCACTAAATTACTTCTCCTAAACTTCTCTTGGCAATAAGCAACAACAAAATCCGATAAAGAGAGAGATGGAGCACCTCCTTACTTCAGCACATATGCATTTCAATGGAAATTATGCAGAAACAGCTTCCTGCAAATCCCTGACAGCAGCAATAAGCGCCTTTGTTCTACCGTTGAGAGCTTTGCCGTTCGAATTCATGTCTTCATGCAACTTTTCAGCAGTTTCCCAGTCTAGTGCCTTGAAGCAAAGAGACTTTATCAGTTTATTGTACTCATCGTGTTTAGGCTGCACTCCATGCTGCCTCATTTCGCCTAACAGATTCACAGCCTTGTCAAATTGCTCGAGCTTGCAGAATCCGCGAATGAGCGTGTGGTATGCAACCGGGGTCAGTTTGGAGTGCTTCTTCTTTGCTTCATCGAACATCTTGATGGCTTCATCCATCTTTCCGGCCCTTGCAAGGCCACTCATGATCACACAATAGGTGTATACATCGGGTCTCAAGCCTCTGCTTTCCATCGTCTTCATAATGCTCAGAGCCTCCTCCGTTTGCTCACTTTTAGTAAGCCCGTTGATCACAAAGTTGAACACAGCATTTCCAGGAGGAGGGCCGGATTCAATCATTTCAAGTAGAAGCTTCTTTGCTCTGTCAACATCCTCAATCCAACACAACTTCCTAATGACACTTGAAAAGGGCTTAATTGCATGCTTTCGATCCTCTGCTGAAAACTCATCCAACATCCCCAAGGCCAAGGACACAGTCTCTCTATCAAGCTCCTTGTTGATTTCTCCATAAGTCTCCTTATTAGTTTTTTCAACTTGACAAAGAGAGCTAACCACAGCATTGATAGATGACCGTGGAAGATTCATCTTTTTATCCTTTGCATATAGATACACCAAATGTGCATCTTTTGCCATGCCTCCCTTGCACAGGTAGGAAATGATCTTTCCCATCATAGCAGCATCAGGCAGCTTATCCGCAGCTAACATCTTCTCACAAACAGACCAAGCCCAACTGTAAAACGATCTCTTACAAAGAGCCTCAATAGTCAAATAATATGTATCAGCATTAGATGCACATCCAAAGTCCTCAAACTTATTGAACACCTCAAGTGCTGCCTTCCCTTTCCCCAACTTGGACAACTCGGCTATTATTTCATTCAAACACTCAGAACTCACCACCCCCTTCTCCTTCTCCCCTACCTCGTTTGTCAAATCCCATAATGCATACACTTCTCTCCTCTTGTTCTGTGTGCATATCGAACGCACAAGCTCATTTAGCACCTGCGAAGTTAAGACAAACCCCCGTTTCTTCAAAACCCATCTGAAGAAACCGATCACATTTTCCCCTTGTGTGCAGGGTGTCTGAAGCACCCTCATCATAAGATCGTTATCCAAAGCCAAATCCATAGCTTCCAAATAAGGTTCGATTGAGCCATGAATAATGCCGGAACCCTGCAGCAAAGACAACAAGTTCTTCACCTTCTCTGCGTCATTCTCCTTCAACAATCCAACACCCTCTCCAGATTCTATAAATTCGTCGGCAGCAACAGAACCGCCAAATAAGTCTCCAAAGCCCTGATTTGCATCGGGAGTATCTGCAGCACCGTCAAATATAGAATCTTCATTCTCAAATCCGCCAGATTCATTCAACCCACTGAAATCGAAACCACCAGTGGCTTCATTAGCCTGCGATATCAGTGGCTCGGAGGGAAGATCGTCGCGACTCTCAGCTGAACTCGACGAGAAAAGTCTAGGGTTTTGGTGGAAGTGATACGCGCTCGGGAAAAACGAAAATCGAGATGCGGATTCAACAATTAGTGATGGTGTTTGGTTGGCTACCTGAAGATTGACGGGAAGAAGCAGCTGCCGCGGCGGCGCCGTACGCCGGTATCGCAAAGCTCCTCTTGCTAATGGCCTCCACATAGTTTGTCTGCGTAGCTCAGTGAAAATGGTGGCCGAAAACCCTAAATCAGATGAGATTTGGAGAGAGGGTTTTGATGCGCCTTTTCAGAATGCTTAATCAGTATTAGGAATTTAGGAAGCTTTAGAATAATCTTGGATGACCTTTTCAATTTCACAAATTTACAAATCTTGGAGTACTGATATAAACTATAAAACTTAAAAGTTACTACTATTCCATTAAATTCCGAATACTACTATTATTTTATCATTGCGAAAATAAAAACTATATAATTTGAATATATTTAAAAAAAAATTAAGTAGAAAAAAGGTGTAAATGACAAAAAAGGGTGCAAAACATAACTTTAAATATAATACGGAGTAGTTTTTTAACCAGTAATTTCTGATAGATATATTATTAATTTTCATGTGATACTAGTACCACCACCTCCTGTTTACTTCACTCAATAATAAAAGAGGTAGTTGTCTTAAAATTTCTGAAATTTTATCAAAGTGTAATTTTGTATTCCAACTTTCAAATTAGTAAATTGCCAAATTATCAATTTATATTTTTGTACCTAATTACGATTTAGGCGATAATACAATTCTAATTCAAAGGATGAAATTATTTAATTCCATATAATAGTAATAGGAGTATGATGTTATTTCACTGTCTAAAAGTCGTTTTAATTGATATCGGATAGTATCATTATATCATATGATGAGCCATCAAATCATATTAACCCTGAAATAATAATTGAACAAATTTATGTACAGTTCAATTACAAAACTAGCAATTTCAATACTTCATAACTTTATTGATATAACTACAATACAAAAATTTGACAAACATTTAAGAATTTCCAAGTAATTTTTTAAAAAAATGATGTAAGCTAAAATTGGAGAAATATAAGAATTATTGGGGTCGAGAGTGAGATTACCAAAAGAAAAATGGTGTGCATGATATTTGGGTCGAAAGTGAAATTATCAAAAGATGCGTGCCTTTTGAGTTATATTAGTTAAATGATGAGCTACAGCAGTCCCGCAACCGTTACACATCCAAAAGGGAAAATAAGGCATAAAAAACAACGCAAAATCTCCTCTTTCGGTCTTTCCCCTCTTAGATCAGCCCAAGTCCTAGGGTTTTCCCCCCTAATTTCAAACCCCTAAAATTCTAGCTCCGATTAATGGTCGACGGCGGCGGCGGTTCGGAATCGGGTTCCGCGTTAAAACCAATGTCCACGTGCGAATCACACGGCGACCGCCTGCGGTTTACGGTGGAGCTGCGGCCGGGAGAGACGACAATCGTTTCGTGGAAGAAGCTTCTTAAGGAGGCGGCTGCCAGTAAGAACAATAAGCATGGACCAAAAGCTGCTGGCCCGTCCTCCACAACCGATCAGCAGCCAGCTCCGCAGCCCAATCCCCCACCTCTTCCACCTGCATTGGCTTCTTCGGAGCAGCCGGCGGAGAATGAAGGGAAGGATGCTCAAGGTCAGGCCGGAACGAACCGTCTGAGCACCGTTATTGAGAAAATCGAGCGAATGTATGCGGTATGTTTTTGTTGGATTGATGAATTCAGGCTTTTTTCTTTAGTCGGGGGAAAGGAAGTCTCATTGTATTGTATGCCTTTCAAAGAATTGGCTACATTAGGACATATAACACTCAGTGACGCTTAGATGATTGATGGGTGATATGGATGTGATTTTCTATCTACTGGCACAAATAATTCATGTTATGTGGGTGAACGTTTAGGGTGAAGGAAGTAGTGAAGATGAAGAAGTTTTTCTTGATGATGTGCCAGATGATGATGAGTACGATACAGAGGATTCCTTTATTGATGATGCTGAGTTGGTAAGTGCTACATTTTCATCAACTATATTATATAGTTGTGCTCTCCTCCTCTCACCACCGCTTATGTTGTGCGTTGTTGGCTATGCAGGATGATTATTTCCAGGTTGATAACTCATCAATAAAACATGATGGTTTTTTCGTTAACCGCGGGAAGTTGGAACGCGTGTAAGTCTTTTAAGATGTACCTTTCATGTCTTTTATCAACAAATATTATGACTATATCATTGTCTGTTATATAGCCCTTGGATTATTTAGGTTCAGTTGGATGTATGGTAATGTACTAATGTTACTTACTGTGTAAATAAACTGTCCTTAAGTTACACCATTCGTAATAGTTTTTCATATGTCTAAACTTTGGAACTGGAAACATAATGTAAAAAACCAAAACTTCTTTTATTACACTCTGATAATTGAGGTAGAAAGTATAAATTGATTTTGGACTTCTTTTGTTGACTTTTCCTATAAGACCTGTATTATGTTCAGGATAGGTGAAATAATAAATTTTGAAATGCATAGGAATGCCATAAAAGTAACTTTTTAAAGCTGTATGTGAAGCAAATAATGTTTTTTTTCTTGTTTCTTTCATTTTATTGAATCATAAGTGGTGCAGTGTTTTGATTGCATCTAATATTGTTCTTCTATGAGAATGGATAAGTGGACATGATTATCCCTTAGGATCTGCTGGTAAGTTTTTCTAGTATGTCAGTCAAATTTATATTATATCGGAATATCCTGTATCTTGATCAGTGCACACAGTGTCATTTTCTGTTGCTGGTTTTATTCAGCTTATGTCGGCAAAATAATTTAGGGCCTGTTCTTTTTTATTAGTTGTCTAAGGTCTTTATTTACTCTAATGTGCAGTGAACCTACCATATCTGCTACACAACAACCAAAGAAAAGGAGGCGTAAAGATGTGACAAAAGCTCAAGGTGGGAATGAAGATGGGCTTAATCCAAATAAACACATCAAAATAGGAAACAAAGGAAGAAAATCATCATCCTCAATTGAAAGAAATACTACTAGTCAGTTCAATGTGCAAAGTACGAATGTGCTAGAGGCTTCTCAAGCAAATGCAACTGAAGCTTCAGTGAAGAAGAAAATTGCAGATCATCAGACTCTGATGGATCCTACAGCATCACTAGAGCACAAGGATGCAGACCAGCAAAAGATTGGGGTCTTCTCATCACAGAATCACAATAACAAACTGAAGGACAGCAGTGAACTTCTAGATGCTTCAGCTCAGAGGCCAAATAGTTCACCTGTAAGCAAACCTCAGTATACCAAACTAAATAAGGCTAAGGAGCTGGACCAATCTGTTCAACGGAATGAAAAAAGTGGACATGTTGCAAGATTTGACCTTAATATTCCTCCAAGTAGAGACTTGCCACAAATAGCGGTGAGTGAATTTTTGCGTTGCGGTTGTTTGTGAATTGGTTGTTTCTATTCACATAAATGTTTAAGATGATTTGTCGTGTCCCATCATCGTATGATTTTTTAATAACTGTGCATGAAGTTGGTTCTTTCTTCTTTCTAGACCTTTCTGTCTAGGGAGTTAATTTAGTATATATCTTTCTAGCTTCTGATACCTTGCCAATGCCAATGTTATAGTACCGAAATACAAGTTCAGCTGTAACTTTTAGTTCTTTAAAAATAGTGAAATTCCTTACTATTTGGGACACTTAATAGCACACTATTTAAAAAACTTTGACCTATTCTTCTTATATGGTCAGAGATGCCTCCCTTAAATGACTGATGTTTGAAGCAGTGTCGTATGTCTGCCCACTTTTATTTACCATTAATGATGAATTGATGATTGATGAAACCATATCTGATTCACATGTATCATGTATTCATGTTTTTAGCCCTGTTCTATACACGCTGGCTGTTATATGCATATTCCTACCTTCTTATTCTCAAATAAGTGAGTAGAAATTTCAGCATCTTAAACCTGTTAGAGATATGTATTGTCATTACTGGTCCCTCCAATTTTTCGCATTTTCTCTTTTTGCAGTCAATTTATTATTGTTATGATATTATCCCTGATGAGGTCTTCATACATATCTTTTTCAGAAGGTTCCTCACACTCCAAGAAAAGAAGGATCTAATGTTAAACCAAAAATTACGGTGCTCGAAAAAGCCATTAGAGAGTTACAGAAGATAGTTGTAGAATGTATGTACAAACCTTACAGCAATGGTAGTTTTCATTCTTTTAGTATGATATGTCACGCCATGATGGTAACTCTTCTTGTGTGTTTTGAATAACAGCAAGACCACCTTCAACAGAGGTACAGGATCCCGATAGTTCTTCTCAAGGAATCAAAAGGAGATTGTCACCTGAAATAAAGCAGAAGCTGTCTAAAGTTGCTAGATTAGCGGTACTTAAGATGCTATGAGTTCACTATAGCTGTTAATCCAGTAGTTTACTTGTTTTTTGCTTTTATGAGGGTGCACCTCTATTACTTGGTTATGTCAAAACGTTTATATTTTCGGGATGCTGCAGCAATCTAACTATGGAAAAATCCCAAAGGATGTAATCAATCGTCTGATGAGCATCTTAGGCCACTTGATGCAACTTCGGACACTTAAGGTAACTCTTCTTTGAGAATTAATATCTGAGTGCGATTATATTTTTTTAACTACAATGCCTCCATTTTTCCATGGTTAATATATTTAGCGTTATATTGGTTAAGCGAATAATCTACTGTTATTAGCAGTGCTGTTACGTCTCTCTCTCTCTCTCTCTCTCTCAATTTTGCATGTTTTCTTCTGGTTAGCTGTTATTCTCCCCCTCCTTGTTCTCTATCGTTCATTAGTTTTCCTCCTTATTGGTGCCCATGTAGGGTGTGTGGACAGGGGAATGTTCCCATAGGCTGTAGTTATGGTTTGGCAATAACCTTCACAAACCTTAGTCTGAACTTGATCATCAGCTGAATACAACATTTTGAAACATTTTTTGTTTACTGTAGCCAAGCTAATAAAGTCTTTTTTTCAGAGAAATCTTAGAGTAATGGCCAATTTGGGATTGTCGGCTAGACAAGAGAAGGATTACCGATTGCAGAAGACAAAACAAGAAGTTGCTGAGATGGTTAGGCAGCGGGTGCAATATATGAAATCCAAAGTATTCATTTTTCTTGCATGCTTTATTTGCTATTGATGTGCATAGATTGTTAATGTTGAAATTATGATAATAACATTAAACCATGAAAAAAGCAGATAAAGTTTGTTCATAAGTGATTTCTACTGGAACATGCTATGTCAAACAACACACATGTGCTGAATATTGATACCAATTTTTAAATTAACAGATATCATCTACTTTGTAGGTTCAGCAGCAAACTGCTACCGATGATTTTCAAGAAATTGGTCTTGAAGAAAAAGAAACCTTGAAAAGAAAATACAGCATGGATGATGCACTGGAGAATAAGATTTGTGACTTGTATGACCTTTATGTGGAGGTAATATATCAGATTTTCATATTCGTTGATGGAGTTTTCTGGTTTGTAGACTTATATTTCTGCCTTGTCACAACCTTTTAATTTCCAGAGACATGAAGAAGATTCAGGACCCCCTGTGAGAAGACTTTACGAAGAGGTAACAACATAAGATTTTTATTATTGATAACTAGACCAGGTAAAATGCATGCATTATCATACATATATTAGAAGTTGTGGACTGTCAACTGTGCCCCTGGATTATTAAGAATTTTCCTTGGTGATAAAATCCTTAAAAGCAGTCAAAGTATGAGGGCTTTTTCCTGGTCGCTGCTGTGGGTATTGCTATGGGGGCTATTTTTTTCTTCAACAGGGAGGGAAGGAAGGTTTTCATATCCCAGAATCTGGTTTTGTTCAAGGATCTCAGACATTTTACTGTGAGATTCTATGGTAGATACTGCTGCCTAAGTCAGCAGGGAAGTTATTACTTGACGTACTAGCAGAAAACCTAGCCAATTCATGATTGTACGAGAGAGTGAGAGAGAATAATAAGTGGATTTGTTTTAAGTATTGATCAATCCTCTTCACTCTTCTTCGGCTGATCATGGACTCAACAACTATTGTGGTTTATAAAATACTATCATTCAGTTTTACAAGGCTATGCAAGTGAAAATCTGCTGTTTGTATTTCCCTGTTGCAGCTTACAGCATTATGGCCTGGTGGAATCATGGACACTGATGGAATTAAACGTGCAATACATAAAGCAAAAGATAAAAGGAGGGCATTAAGTGGCCGACCGAGGGTATGTGTATATTTTGCTCATTCTCCTTGAATTCTTTCTGTTTTAGCAGAATGAAATCTGACTGCTTACTTAATTTCTCAAACTATAAGAAAGTACTCAGGTGCATACTTGTGTATTTATTGAGACAGGAGCGACATGTTTCCTGAACTCATATTGCACAAATTACCTTGGGCAATTGGACTACCCTTTTGTGATCACTGACATTATGTGTGCGGGTAACTAACATTAGGGTTCAGACTTCAGAGTATTCTTTAATCTTGATTCGGGTTCGGGTTTTTGGACATCGGATATACTAATTCTTGGCATGTTTATCTATGATGCATCAATGCCAGAGAACTTACTAAATTCAACCCATGTTGCATATAGTTTATTCTGCATATTATTGTCTGGGATTCATGTTCCATTGTAGGTTTATTTATGATACATATTCGATATGCCTCATTTCTGGCATCTTTCCTTGACTTGATTGCCGTTTTATTCTTTGGCTGATCAATCAGATTCAGTCTTAAATTACTAAAACAGAATATCCACTTCTGTGAAAATATTAATTAATAGTATTTTAAATTAAGCCTAGTAGTGTATGATATGAGTAGCAGTTTCCTTAATAGAGTCCAGTAACTACTATACGAATAGTTGATAGATATGACCATACATCAAGTATTTCCGAGGCATTAGACTTGTGCAATCTGCCATGGGTTTCTATAGTGTTAATCGTGTTTCAATTGTGTAGTTTTTATCTATGGTATTTAGGATATCTATCGTGCCTTGATAACTCTTGAACATTCCTTTCAGGTTTCTGACAAGTCTTGTACACGTTCCTTTTATTTACCAATAATTTTCTCTGTCAGGATCAAGAGAAGGTTAAGAGGAAGAAGGTGTTAGCACAAAAATTGGAGGATACTAGTATTGTTAGTCCTGCATTGCCTGAGAAAGTTTTGTCCGAGTCCCATGACCATGCTTCATCATTGATGGCCAAGCTGGTCCAGAGTGCTGCTGTATCTCAACCCGAACCTTATGTACCAATGCCTGTCGCGAGTAATTCTAGTGTAGACAAACCAAAGCAAGAAAGAGTGAAGGCTATCCCCAACAGCAATCTTACTGGTGCCATGCCAGTGGAGGTATTACCCAAAAAGAAAGTAAAAAAGAAGCAAAATCTAGACGCTGCTGAGGCTCAGCTCCGCCTCGAGAAGGCTCCTGAGGCAGAGGAAAAACACAAACACCATAAGCCCACTGCTGTTCCTCCTAAATTCAACCTTCCGCCAGGTGCTAAGTCTGGCTCTGATAGTGATAACCATAGTTGACGATGTGATGCCACAAATAGATGGTTTTGAATCACAGATACATGTCTTGAATTTCTTGCATAATTTATATTTAGTGTTTGTTGTTAAAACATGATTCACCATTACTAGATTAGGTTTAAATTAGGTCATATGAAGAGGTGCTGACATCCACTCTGTTGTCTTTGCTCCAACTAGAGCTTACTGTATATACCATTTTTATTTTATTTTATTTTATTTTATTTTATTTTATTTTATTTTATTTTACTTTTCAATAGAGATATATGCACTGAATTATTCAGATAAATTGGTGTGTTTGTGTATCTGAACTAATTAGCGATAGTTCATAGTTGTGACTTGTAAATATGTGAAATACTCCTATCAGACTAATGGAATACATAAACTGATAATACAATATATGTAAAATATCAGACTAATAGAATACATAAACAGATCTACAATATATGCAATTCACCACAAGGGGTGTAATTGTGTGAAATAGATTCATCCATCCTCAATCAAATTTTAGAGATTGATACTCATGGAAGTGCCTAAAAATCAGCGAGTTATCGAGTACACTTTTCGAAATGTCAGCGAGAGGGTTATCGAGTACACTTTTCGAAATTGATACTCAATTCACCACTATTCAAATGAAATTACCTACATGTCAGCGAGAGGGTTAGTTTTCGAAATGTCTATAAATCAACAAGAGGATTAGTTATCGGGTCCACCACATAAAACTACAATTACATATATACGCACTTTTGGTAAAAGAAAATATCTGCACTTTTCCTATTCCTATCCTTCTTTCTGTGGAAGGAGTCAAACTAATAATTTTGAGTAAGGTAGTTGGTATAAAAATTAAATTATATGGAGTAGTTATTAGAGCTAATTCTTGAAAATGGCAATTTTCATCTTAAGTTTCAATTTTCTTACCGTGATGAAAACGTTACAATCACAACAATGCCTTTTAATTAGTGCAATCATAATATTTTCAAAATTTTGAATAATGAAATAATGTCATTCAGTTCATATATATGAGACAAACTTTGCTTCTAGTTAATCCCATACTTTTTTTAATGAGACTTGTTCAAGTACTCATAGAAATTGATCATCTACGTAATTAACTATATAAAGATAATTAATAATGTAACCATAATTCACCGCGGTAATAGTTTTTATAAATATACAGGGGAAAAAACGATAGTGAAACAACTAGTAGTACTGGACTTATCACAGTAATAAAAAGCTTTTGTCATTACCCTATATTTAATTTCGTATATACATAGTCCTTTTCAAAAGTTTTGGTGAAAAGTGTACTCGATAACTTGTCATTTTTCTGAAATAACTTCGACAAAATATTACTCCATCAGTCCACGAAAAATAGGGCACTTTGTGAATGATACGGGTTTAATGTAAAATTGGTAAAGTAAGAAAAAAGGGAAAAAAGTAAGAGAGAAGTAATGTTAGTGGAATGTGAAGTCCATATTATTAGTAAGAGAGAAGGGAACATTCACGGGTTTAATGTAGAATTAGTAAAGTAAGAAAAAAAGGGAAAAGAGAAGTAATGTTAGTGGAATGTGAGGTCCATATTATTAGTAAGAGAGAAAGGAAAAAAATATGAGAGAAGTTGTTGAAAACTTTCATTTTTTGAATGTGCCCTATTTTTCGTGGATAACAAAAAATGGCAAATGTGCCCTATTTTTCGTGGACGGATGGAGTATTCATTTATAAATCATTTACTTCCTCCATCCACGAATAGAAGTCCCATTTTTTTTCATTTTAGTCGGTCCGCGAAGAGAAATCACGGTTCACTTTTATTATAAATGGTAATAGGATCTCACATTCTACTAATTCATTCCACTCACATTTAGTTTAAAACTAATATATACAATTGAGATTCATATTCACTAACTTTTTTCCATCCAATTTTCTTAACATTTCTTGAAACTTGTGCAGCCAGAAATGAGTCTTCTAATGAATATTAAGTAATACTCCTAATTATGTACCTTAAAAATGGTCTAACAAACGAATTCATTTTATCAGTCGAATTCATTTTCAGTTGTTTGAGATGTATGCGAATAAGGAGAAATGCTTGGATGACTATTTCATCACCGGAGAAGAATCGGCACTCGGCACAGGCGATGCCGCCCGTGCTCTGACCGAACGACACCCAAAATAAAAAAATCCTGGATCCGGAAGTAATTATGATAAAGTGATGGTCCATACAACTAAATCTTACAGTTTCCTAAATTGGAAAATCTTTAAATGAGTCCCTTTATTCATGAATTGGCAAAAATGGAAAAGCTCAGGAATATTTGGTGCACAGACACAGTGTGGATTCAGCAGTGGTGGTTAGACGTCAACAACAATCTTTTCGTTTTACACATTTCACGACATACTACTTCCAAATATTATTCCAATTAAACGTTTCACTCATTTTTCATATCAATAATTCCTCCCTCTCTCTGACTCTCTCTCTATATAAATAAAAAATATACATACTATCATAGATGCATTAAATGTGGATGAGAGGGATAGTAGAGCACCCACCATACATATATGTCCTTGCAAAATTTAAATTAATTCGGCTGACATTTTATTTAATTTCTCAATTTGTTTATTACTACTCTAGTATATCTATATCAATATTTTTCATTTTACGACTAGCAGTATCAATTTTGTGAAAAACCACATAGTTCTTACTTTGCATGCAAGTGTGTTTCTTCAAATATCAAATTGTAGTAGTATTAAGGATTAATAAATATGTAAACAAGAAACTTTCAATTTGAGGCACCCTATGATTGTTTTGATTAAAGCTTATTCTTTGGTGTAAAACGATGGATGGATGCACCTGGATGTGTGTTTTCTGTATTGGTTTAGACAAAACTCTTGTTTTTAGTTACTTCCTCTGTTCATAAAAAAACATTCCATCTTGTCATGATTTCAAGATGTTCGTGTTTTTAGTCTCATTTACTTTTTTTTGGTTTAGATAAGTGGACTCATCATTCAACTAAATCTTACCGTCACATTCTATTTTATAACTAATACTCCATCCATCCATAAAAAATAGTCTCATTTGTAGACGACACGAGTTTTAATGAAAATTTGGTAAAGTAATAGAGAGGGAGAAAAAGTGAATAAAGTAAGAGAGATTAGAGAAAAAGTGGATAAAATATGAGATAAAATTTTCACTTTTAGAAATAAGACTATTTTTTGTGGACATTCCAAAATGACAAAATGAGACTATTTTTCGTAGACGAAGGAATATATAAACGTGAGGTCTACATTGCACTAACTTATTTATCAATTATCATCACAAAGTTAAACAATTTGTTAAAACTTATGGCCAACAAAAATGTGACTGTAAATGACATACAAAAACAGTACTCCATCCGTCCCATAATAGATGTCACACTTTCCTTTTTAGTTTGTCCCATAAAAGATGTCACATTTCCTTTTTTGGAAAAAGCTCACTCTCACATTAATATAAATATATTATTTTCTCTCTCCACCTAACACACAAAACAACATCACCTAAAATCTCGGGCCAATTTCCAAGTGTGCCATCTATTATGGGACGAAGGTAGTATGTTGTATTACTTCGTCGTTTTTTGAATCGAGCTTTTGTAGCATAGCACACATAACTAAAAAAAGAGCATCTAAGGCCATCTGCAACGCTGTCTATTATCCGTCCCTTAAATTACTATTCATGGGACCCACTGTACTTTTTTACTCCATCTCTTAACTAAGGGACAGAACCTGCAACCCCCATCTCTTATTCGTCCCTTAACCCTCTCTTAAATTACTATTCATTCAATTTCATTTTTAATTTTTATTTACAACCAAATTCAATTAATAAAAACACACTTCATTAAATAAAATAAAATTACAACATAAAATAAAAATACAACTTAAAATTCAAAAAAATAAAAAAATACATAATTAAAATCCTAAAAAAAATAAAAATTACATAATTTAAAATACAATTTTATAGAAAATAAAAAAACTACTCCGCCGGTGAATCATCTCCCGAAGGCGGTGGAGGTGCACTGAAGCCACCTGGAGGCGGAATACCAAGTTGTCTTGTCATAAACTCAATTCCGGCAAGATAGGTTTGATATTGTGGAGGTGTCATGCGGGAAGTGTCCGCCATTGTGGCGGTCATGTACATGGACATTAGGGAGTTCGAGGGTGCCCCTGAGCCCGAGCCCGCCTGGCTTGATTCGGCTCGGCCTCTCCTCCCTCTAGCCGCCTTCGCCGCATTTCTCCCTTGCGGCCGACGGCGCCCACGTGAGGACCCCCCGGCATCGTCTGCCGTGCCCTCAACTTCCTGCGAGGCAAACTCTTGTGCGGCGCTGCTGAATTGTTTGGCGGTGTCGTAGAAGTAGACTCGCAAAGCCGACCTTAGAATGTTGGCTCACGTGGCTCCGCTTTGGTAATGAGTCGCTTCACTCTTGTAGATGGCGAAGAATTTTTTGACCTCTCTGTCGACTCGGTCAAAGTAAGCGCGGAGCATCTTATATGTGCGGCGGTGAGACCCCTTCGGCTTAATCTCGTGGTAGGCCTCGGTGACCTTTTCCCAGAAGCACTTCCGGGATTGTTGATTCCCGACGATGGGATCGTACGAGACGCTGATCCAGGCGTTGTACACCGCCAGCGTTTCTTTGGGGCTATACGGATGCCGGCCTAGATCCTCCTCCGCCTCCGCCCTGGAGCTTCCACCGCCTCGACCTTCTTCCGGAGTGGGTTCAACGGAATAATCATCCCGAATCTGGGATAATCCCTGCGAATACCTCGGGGCGGAGGGACGGGCGTATGCATCCACATCAAAATGGGGTGGTTGGTACCCCCTCGGCGTCGACGAACCGGAACCACCACCCAGGACATTGTACATGCCCCCAGTCACCGAACGCGTTGATGTCGAACCCGCCGGAGCCGCCACCGCCACCGCCAGAGTTTCCGTCGCCGGACATTTTGTGATGAGAGGTTAGATGAAAATTGGAGAGGAAATGAAGATGATTTGGGAAGAATAGATGTGTATTTGTGTGTGAAATGAGGATGAATTAGGAGTATTTATAGAGTAAAAAAATAAAAATAAATAAAAAAAGAAAAAAAACTGTAATATTAACGGTAATATTACTGTTTTTCATTTAAATTTTTTTTTTAATTCGATTTTTTTTTTAAAAAAATGATTTATTGCGTCAGCGTGACGATGTCCACTCGCGGGCAGGCGAGTGGGCGTCGCGCATGGCGAGACGTCTCGCCATCCGTCTCGGCGGGCTGGGGACGAGACGGGGCGCTGCAACTCGTCACGCCGCCGTCTCGTCCCGGCGTGACGGATTACGGGCCACCCGCGTGACGCGTTGCGGGTGCCAGAAGGATATCTTTTACTAATATAATTCAGGACGCTATTTTTTTTTCTAAATATAGTATTCATGCTTGGAAAGGCGTCCGCATTCTTATTGTCCCAACTAAAGTTAGGGAACGCAAATGAAAGCGACCTAGAAAAACAGAAGATGAAGATAATGTTCTCAACATGTTTTTTTCCGTCCTAAATTTTAATTATTTTTTAAAAATTTTAATGCAGGTAATTGCGTTTCTAATATGTCATTAAAAGATACTAAGTTTTATGTAGTTGACGTTTTTCATTTTTGGCCATCGGCGCTCAATGTTTATAGTCCACATTTTTATGTCAGAATAGGTTGTACCTTGTAATTGTTTTGAATTTATTTTTGGAACTTATCATTCCGACTAAGGATTGACAGATAACGCCCGATGTGCTCCTCGTTTATTTCTGTATCTGTTTCAAATATATTTTTCATTTCGTCTCTTTTTTGTTGTTGTATATATTCTGAATTGCTTCTGTACTAGTACCAGCTTGCCGTCTTTTTTTACTTGAGCGTTTAGTACCACATTAAAAAGAAATTACAGTAATAAATATGCATGCATGCTGTAATTAATAAATCCTACCAATACATATATGTGTATGTATTGTGTGTGAGGTGTATGTACATAACATAGGCACACAGATACACACAACTATAAAAGGGAACAACATATTGCATTATACTCTTTGCTTATAAAAGACAGTAGTCACATTTCAATCCCTAAATACCAGACAAGAACATGCATGGGCGAATCTGTGGTGGGGCAAATGCCCCTCCTCAATTCTTGTTTGCCTTTATAAATTTGTTATAAATTTTTAAATAAATGTTAAAAATTGCACTTATTGCCCCTTCTCAAATATAATTTTTTTTCCTATATATATCATTTTGCCCATCTTACAATAAAATCCTGGAACAAAGTTTCCTCTCTCTCTCATTCTCAACATTTTCCCTCTCATTTTAAAGAATTTCAAATACACAGCAAGTTTCTAATTCACCTCACTTTTCCCAAATTTTGATCATAGTTTGTTTACTCTCTTCTCTTGCAGAGTGGCAGTGGCTAATTAAGCCAACTTTGTGTGTGTTTTTTCTTCTCCTTCCACAAATTAAGCCAACCTAATTGTCTGCATTCCAATAATGGATGATTTCATGTCTCTTTTTTAGGGTTTTTAGGTGGAGAAGAATGGGGAGAGGGAAAATAGAGATGAAGAAGATCGAGAACAACACGAGGAGGCAAGTAACCTTCTCGAAACGTCGTTCGGGTTTGTTGAAGAAGACTCACGAGCTCTCTGTGCTCTGCGATGCTCAGATCGGGCTCATCGTCTTCTCCACCAAGGGCAAACTCACTGAGTACTGCACCCCTTCTGATATCAGGTCTCAAATCACCCATTTTTTTATTTTTTGTTTTTTATTTCTTTTTCAAGAATAGGTCTAAATATGTCTCTCTCTTGTGTCTGAATGTGAGCAGAAGTAATCAATTTCTTTTTTGACCAGCCTCAGCCCATTTGACCCCTAATTCCATCATTAATTATGTACTACTATCAAGATCCATCTATGTTTTTTTTGAAAATGTCAAAGATTAATCAGATCACATTTGACAGATATATGTTTGTGTGTAACATGTTTGAAAATTCACAGTAAAAAGTCTTGAAAATGTTACAATTAATCAGATCAGATTTGTCAAAATTTGAAATCTTGGTGGTAAATTGTTTGCTAGTCTCACCCTATAATTTTATGTGTAAAATACTTTATTTAGCAATCAATTTAAAATTACTTTTGTTGAATCATGGCAGCATGAAGCAGATCATAGAGAGGTATGCAAACGCCAAGGGCATCTCAATCCCGGAAGCAGCTGGATACGATGTAATTAATTGACCCTCTTAATTTGTTTAGCTAAACACATATGCTAATTTAACAAATTAATTAAATTTCAGAATCAGGTGCTGAAAGAACTGAGCCGAATGAGAAGCGAAACGCAGAATCTGGAGCTCAGCTTGATCCACAAGTACAAACCCGACGACTTGAGCGGCCTGCGCTATGAAGAGCTTGCGGATCTCGAGCACCAGATCGAGCTCTCGCTAACCGAAGTCCGAGCTCGAAAAGTAAAACTAAATATTTCTCTTCCAAATCACATATTAACATAAGCATGCCATCTTACTAGTATTTTAGTAATCAAATTATTTTTCATATTTCAGTTTCAGCTTATTCAAGAGCAAGTGGAGAATCTAAAGAGGACGGTAGTATAATTTTACATGCATACACACATAAGCTTAGTTAGAGTTAACTTTTATTGGAAATGTTTTAATTATAGGAAGTGCTGATGGAGAAGGAGAATCAAGAAATGTACAATTGGGTAAATAATTTAATAAATAAATAATTCACATATTCAATTTCTTTTAATTTCATTTAATTATGTCATATAAATATCAATTTTTTGTTTCTTGAATGTGTAGCTAACTAGCAATCAGCTTCAGAAACAAGCTAACATGGAGAATGAGAAGCATCGTCAAGCGATAACCGAGCTGAAGCTGATCGAGGAGCAGCCATTGATGAACCAGTTCCCGTTTTTCGGAGATGATCTGCACCTCGGAACCCTTCCTTTTCAAACCAACACATACCACCTTCAGCCCACTCACCCTAATCTTCAACATTAACTAACTTAGGGTAATGTTTAGATTTATTTCATTAATACAAATGTGTATAAATTAATATGTTTGCATTATATGTAGCTTACATTTTTGTTTTTTTGTGGCTTTTGCAGAGCGAGGATTGTGCTGCATGGGAGTAGTGATCTATTGAGAGTTGGTCTAATTTGGTGTCATTTATTTTCACAATCTATGAATTAATACTGTTATAACTTATATATGTATGTTGTTATTGATTTAAGTTATACACTGCATACTTGTTTACTATTGACGATATGTAGTTTCAAGTATTATATTGCAATTATATGTATGGAATGAATATTTGTGTTTAGTTTCAAGAATTGCAATTATATACTGTATGAAAAAGAGTATTTGTGTTTATAGCTATTACGTTTTGTATGGAGATTATATTTTTTAATATGGCTAATTTTTTAAGAGTCAGTCTCCCACGTGCGCGCACGTGAGCTCAAAGAAGGCGGAGGAGAAGTACAATTTACAAATACAAAGAGTAATATAAAAGGATGTTACAAAATACTATAGTGATTTGTCCATCAATTAATTATAGAAACTAAAATTATTATTAAAACATAAATTAATCCTACAAATAGCTAGGGATGTCAACCGACCAATCCCATCGGATTTGGGTTAGACATACTCAGATTGCGAGTTAATCAGGCTAAAAATTATTGAATTAGAAATTTCCAATCATAATCTCAGTATTTAGGTTTTGATGGTTGAAAACTTGAAATGGTTAAACTAAATTTGCATTTGATATAGTTTGATTTACTTTTGATCACCCACATAGTTATGTATTTCAAAAAGCCCAATTATAAGAATGTTAAACTTATTTAGGCCCACTACATAAAGAAAAACACAATAAATACATAATTTCTCCTCTTTCTTCCTTATTCTCGGCCGATCGATCAGCTCTCCCCGCCGCTGCCGCCTCTTCTCAGCTCTTTGTTAAAAGCTCGCAAGTCAGTTCTAATTTTACTCTCTGCATTTATTTGGATAAGTCTATTGTTATTGAGAATTCACTATTTGGGGTAAATTGTGATTGGCATTTAATTTTAGATATTTTGGATTTTGGATGATTCTCTATTCAAGTAGCCGTTTTACAATGCAATACTAGCCTTGTGTTTCTTCTGGAATTAGTTTGTGCACCATTGTTGATTTGTGGACATCATAGAATCCATAAGAGCTAGATAAGAAAAGGACACTCTTATTTGGGAGTAAAAGAAAAGATAGGAAGAAATCCAGCTGCAGGAGTTGTTAGCTTTTTCATATTTGCCTAATTTTGGGTAGAAAGTGGTGTAGCGAATATATTGATGATAGGGGTTGAGTTTTGGCTGGGGTTCATCTCTAACAAAATAATTGAGCTGAATTCTTAAATTCAAAGCATCGATTTCAGTTAGGAGTTGCTTTTGGTAGAAAAAGATGGCGTCACGTCCGGAGCTGCAAGCACCGCCAGAGATATTCTATAATGACGACGAAGCTCGTAAATACACCTCATCATCTCGTATCATCGATATTCAGGTTTAAATACAAATATTTTTTCTCTATTCTATTCTATTCTATCGTTAGATAAAGTTGTAGTATGTGAAGTTCCTGTCAATTGATCGTGTTGCTGCTTTTATTTTATGTGGAAAGGCTAAACTCTCTGAGAGAGCACTGGAGCTTCTTGCTCTGCCTGATGATGATGTTCCAAGACTGCTGCTTGATATTGGTAAATTTACATTTACGGTTTACCTGTAATGTGTTTGTGGGTTTGCCTCAATTTTGTTGCTAGAATGTTTACTAACATTGCAAATTGCGAATCTATTGCTGCTTGTAAACAGTTAGTTGAGTTAATTCTGTTTGATCATCTACATATTAGTACTATATTACCTATGACTTTTTACCTGTGCTTTATTTATTTTTTCTCAGAGCTGCATTACTCATTTTTTGTCATACAACTATATAAGTTTATACTTTTCATTGTTGTGTTAATTTGGGCAATGAAATTTTATACTACTACTATTATTGATGAGAATCATAGAACCAAAACTTAGCTAAGCTGTCACCTTTGACTGATTCATAGTCTTCTAGATGTATATACCTCACAATTAGACTTGGTTGTGATTCATATAATTTTAGATGTATATACTGTACCTCACCATTAGACTTGGTTGTGATTCATTGTGGGAAATTTATGTGCCTCTTCCTGCTATCTCTATGACTATATTGAGAGTTTCTATCTCCGGTTTGTTCAGGTTGTGGATCAGGACTGAGCGGGGAGACATTGACTGAGCACGGGCACCACTGGATTGGTCTAGATATATCTGGGTCAATGCTAAGTATGCTACTACTAACCCTCATATTTAGTACTCCATATGCAGTATGCTAAAACTCCGCTAGTTGACCTGAGCTTTGTGCTCCTTAATCTTAACTGAATGTTCTTACAAATCCAGATGTTGCATTGGAGCGTGAAGCTGAGGGTGACCTTATACTTGGAGACATGGGTCAGGTAAGTCAAAACTCCCAAATATTTATGTTTACGCTTCCAGGATGAAGTCTGGCAAATGCTATAAATTATATTTTTCTACCGAAACCTAGTGTATTCAGGCTTTATACTTAAACTGTGTTTGCATTATTGCCCTTTAAATCTACATGTTTTAAGCATCCAAGAAAGTGAGAGGTGCTCTGTTATCAAGCAAGAGTCCCCTTTTATTTTGTTGCTTTTGAGGTCTTGGTTGTTGGAAACTTAGAATATTTGGACTCGTTTGTACATCTAAGTTTGACTGTAATACTTATATGTGGTGGGTGATGAAGTTCCGTCTCTCTCTTTCACACACACTTTCGCCCCACACATGCTCAATGTTTGCATGTATGTTTATGTACATGAATTTGGCTATTTAAACTGGCAAATCATTCTTTCACCCAATCATTCGAGTATATAAATTTTGATGTCCACGGTGTGCCATACTGCCATTCTGTTTATAATATATCACTTTTTATGATGAACTATGTAGGGCTTAGGGGTTCGCCCAGGAGTTATTGATGGTGCAATAAGTATCTCAGCTGTGCAGGTTCATTTCACCTCTTTTTATATATTTTTTCTTTTCTTAAATGTAAAATGAAGTGTAACTGTTAAGGGCTGACTTGATTTTACCTTTTTGTTTTGTCAAACTAGTGGTTATGCAATGCTGACAGATCTTCTCATGAACCACGTCTGAGATTGAAGTATGTGATTTCTTACTTCATAGGCTCCTAATCCTTTTTTTTCTTTTGCAAGACTGTTGTGAGTTGTGACTAAGTCATGCTTACCTCTATGAAAAAAACGATTTACTTACCTCTTTTGCTGTAGTAGTATGACTGATATTATTATTGTATCATTTTAGGGCATTCTTTGGGTCATTATACCGATGCTTGGCACGTGGAGCTAGGGCAGTCTTACAAGTATACCCTGAAAATTTGGCACAACGTGAGCTGATCCTGGGATCTGCTATGCGAGCTGGGTTCTCTGGGGGTGTAGTTGTCGATTTCCCACATAGGTATATGAAAGATAGTAGAGCTGCCTTTTTTGTGCTTGGTAAATGGTAATTGGTTCTAAAGATAATAGGCTCCATGTTTACTTCCTCCTTAGCAAAATTATGAAGTAGCTTCACTTGGGAAAGATGAAACTTGAATTCACTTTCTCGACATAATCATTAAATAGAAAAGGTAAAATACATAAATTAGAATAAGTCAGTCTTAAAATCTGGGGATTTACTCTGAGCAAACTTGCATCCACTTTCCCAAAACCATGATTCAAATAAACTGGAGCTCTTTGTCATTGTTACAGCACTAAGACAAGAAAAGAATTCCTCGTGCTCACTTGTGGACCAGCATCGCTGAGTAGTGCCACTCCACAGGCAAAAGGTGAAGATGGTGAGAGTTGTTCTGATGATGAAGATATTAGTGGAGACGAAGAAAATCAGTCGGTAAGTGCTTTTAGTGAGCGAACTTGTTGAGCTTGCATGATATGCATCTCGCTAAGTTGTTTTTGCACTGCAGGTGTTAGTATCAGACAGGCACAGGCCAAGGAAGAAGCATAAACTAAACAAGAAGGTAAAGGGGAAAGAGTGGGTTATGGAAAAGAAGGAAAAAATGCGCAGAAAAGGAAATACAGTTCCTGCTGATTCAAAGTACACTGCCCGTAAAAGAAAAACTCGGTTTTGATCATCTTTATCGCTTTCTGGAGAAAAAGAAAAAGTGGATGCAAACTAGGGATGATTATTTTTGTCTGAGGCACAAAGATTTTGGTTCCGAGCCTAATTTGTTGTTGGTATTTATTTCAAATTTTGTTTGGATTTGTTTGGGTGTATGCAAGTAATTTTAACCTACTTTCATTGATGAGCCAACTAATTTTCCATTCCCACAATTTTAGTGATTTACCCTTGGGTTTTCTTTCAATTATTCATGATTTTTGTCAACAGGTATTTTTCTATTGGACAAGTTATTATCATCAAGTACAAATCAAGTAGTTGGCAAATGTTGTGAATTAAATTAACATTTCACCTTTCCAGATTATTTAACATAGTCTCTCTTTCTTAACCCTTAAACCATGACAATGATTTTACTTTTAGTACTCCACTTCTAAACCCTTAACACATGTCCTAAAAATGAAACACCATTCGCATGAAAGATGAACGAAAATGACAACAAGACTACCTTTTTCGTTGACGAAGAAAGTATTACTAAAGCTTGCTAATTCACAAGCTTGCTCATGACCCGGATATTGCCGAGGTCAAGATTTGGCTCGTTTAGCTAACAAACTTCGTTAAACAAGCTCGAACGAACTTTTATCAAATCAAAATTCTAAGTAACTCAACTCATTTCCAATCCTAGTAATCATAAGATCTACTTAATATTTATGAGTTATGTGTTATTTACTTATTTATATAAGTTGGAACGCCCATAACGTGGTTCCAAAAGTCCAAAACTAGGTAACACAACTAATTTCAATTTGGAAAGTCATACAATTATTTTAAAATTTATTCTTTGTCAACCTACTTTATATTACAATGAATTAATAAACGGGTCGGATTAGTTGTCAATAAGATGAATGATTGTATTGCCAACTAAATTAACGAGATTCAAAGTGGTATAAAATTTCTATAGTTACTATTAGTGTTGCGAGTGAATAATAATTGAAAATTTGTTAATTATTAATAAACCGAACTTTAAATTAAATTGTGCTCTATCAAAAAAAATATTTATGCTCTATTTTTTTATTTATACGGTATTTATTTTGCTTGGTATCGACTACCGTTATCAGAATAATAATTGTTCATGAACCAAATGGAATTTTTTTATTTCAGACGTTTGACTTATCTCATTTGATTAAAACCAATAATTCAATATTCTTCCATTTATATGGCAAAGTAATAAATTAATGAAGATGCATTTGACCTTAATAGGGTAGTTAAATTATAAACTTCAAGTCAATAAATAAATATTATACGCCAAATGCATGGCGTATTTGAAATATACTGTAGTTCTTGCAAGCTTTAAATTTTTGAATTTTCTCTTTTGAAATGATTTAATTACTAATTTCATATACATAATTTATAATGCGTAGTGAGCAAAATAATTTTACAAATATTATCTTTCACGCTGAACTTATTACCTAAATGTAACCGACACAAATATAGAAGGATCAAACAAATTAATTGAATATAATCTTCAATGAGGGATGTCATATATATTACTAATTACATTAGAACAAACTCACCGGGGCAGGGGCAACACAGTTGGTTTCGGAGTCGGAGGGGCAGAGTTGAAAGGACATTATGATAAAACAAATAAAGTCAACTTTAAATAAATATGCATATACTCTTTTTGTCAGAGTTGTATCCACGTACCTTGACGTGGTACTCGTTTATATACTCATGTACTAATGTGAAATCTCTCTATATTTACAAACATTTAGTTTCTTTTTCAAATTTTTTTCAATTTAATTTATTGTATTTTAATTTAATTTTATACTATTATAATTATTGTAAACACGTAATTTACATCTTAGGGTAATAAATGATTATTGAATAATCATGGTATTAAAAATTTAAGCTTCAATGATTATATTTATTTTCACAATAATATAGTGATTTAAATAATAGACCAGATATGATACACAAAAATATATCAATAAGTAGAAATCAAGGAGTTGGCAAATGTTGTGAATTAAATTTTCATATTTGACCCTTCAAGATTATTTAATTAGAGTTTCTTTCTTAACCCTTAAACCATGGCAATGAATTAATTTTTTTTATTACTTCTTATCTCATCATACAAATGTAAAGCATTTCATTTGGCGTAACGATTTAATCATATTAAAATGAAATTAAAGCAATATATTGAATTAAAGAGTTAGTCGGCAGAGATTTAATATTATCAAGTAAATACGGAGTCATAATCCAATATGAATTCAGCAAAACCGTATTGAAAACAAAGCAACAATTTAAAAGCGTTATTATAGATTTGACCTAATAAATTAATCTTCTTGGTTGATATTGATTACTTCCTTTCAACGATTTATCTTTTAGTTAACTTTATTTTAATCTCCGGTTTAATGTACTACTATACTCCGATTCCGATAGTAGACGACGGTGATTGACTTGAGGAATTGATGCACTTCCAATAGTAGACTACGGTTACACCGAAAACACGCAAGTAACATTTATATCGGAATGATATAAATTCGCACGATGCTGGTTTCTAATTTCCTAGTTTTTGTTTTATTTCCTATTGTGCTGCTTTGTGGGTCATTTAACATCGTTTAGAGGTCGAAAAAGACAATTTACTAGTTTTCAGGCTTATTTTTAATATCATAGTTTTTGTTTTATTTCTTTGTAATATTTTCAAGAAATTAGGATTTCTTTGATTACTTACTAATTCAGTCATTTTTTATATGTGTATGCATAAAAAAGTTTATTTTTGTGTGTAAGGGAAAAAAATAGCAACACATATACGACTAAACATAAATAATACGCTAAAAATAGCAACACAGTTCGATTCACTTCTTTTGTAGTATTATTTTTTAAAACTTGTGTCGAGTCAAATATGGACTTTCAATAGGGAGAGGGAGAGTATTAACTTACCATGTTATAATATGTAAGATAATATAATGCGTTTTAAACCGTCCATTGCATGTCTCACGGCTTCCCACTTATTTTATTCATAATTATTCAACTATTTAATCATTACATTTACATCCCAAAATATATCGTCCTTCCACACTATAAATAGACTTTCATATATCAAAGCTTAGATCATTACCACTTCACTAATCTACTGCTTAAAGACTTTATAGAAAAAGAAAAAAAGGTGTCATCAATGGCGATTCCGGTGATCGATTTTTCGAAGACGGAGGGAGAGGAGAGGAGCAAGACACTTGCTGAGATTGCTCATTGCTGTGAAGAGTGGGGATTCTTTCAGGTAATTAACATTTTGTAAATAATGAATATGTTGATTGATTGAATGAGTAAAAATGGCAACATTTTGTGACAGTTGGTGAATCATGGGATATCTGAGGAGCTGTTGGAGAGGGTGAAGAAGGTGGCGTCGGAATGCTACAAGGTGGAGAGAGAGGCCGGTTTCGGGGAGTCGGAGCCGGTGAAGAAGCTGAAGGAATTGATGGAGAAGGAGAGTTGTGATGAGAGGATTGATGATGTTGATTGGGAAGATGTGTTTTTGCTCACTGATCACAATGCTCATCAATGGCCTTCCAAAACTGCTGGCTTCAGGTAATCTTTGCCGAAAAATCACCAAATTTGGTCAATTTCTGGTTAATGCCACAACTTTTAGTAATAGTTAATTGTATCATAACTTGATATTTTTTTAATTCTCTCATGATAAATTGTACTATATGATTTGGAAGCCAAAATATAGTAGCCTAAATTTTCGAGACTAAAATTCATAGCTTTTGTGAGTGACATACAAATCGGTTTTAAAAATTATGGTTTGTGGTCTCCACATTACACACAAATAGCTTCAACTCCAAATCAATGAAGCAATTACAACTGATCAAACTTATGATTTTTCTAGCAATTTGCTCTTTTGGCAAAAAATCAACTTTTTACTAGGATATTCTATTTTATTACTCTTTTTACTTATATACTTTATTATTTTTCCTATGTCAACAGGGAGACCATGAAGGAATACAGAAGTGAACTGAAGAAACTGGCTGTGAGAGTGATGGAAACAATGGATGAAAACTTAGGCCTCCCAAAAGGGTATATGAAAAAAGCATTCAGTGGCGGAAAAGAAGAAGAAGAAGAAGAAGATGCAGCCTTTTTCGGGACGAAAGTGAGCCACTACCCACCGTGCCCGAAGCCAGAGAAGGTGGCCGGGCTGAGGGCGCACACGGACGCAGGAGGGGTGATACTTCTATTCCAAGATGATGAGGTGGAGTCCCTCCAAATCTTGAAAGATGGAGTGTGGTTGGACGTTCAGCCACTCAAAAACGCCATAGTCATCAACACCGGTGATCAGGTGGAGGTGCTGAGCAATGGGAGGTACAAGAGCGTCTGGCACCGCATTCTCGCCACACCACACGGCAACAGAAGGTCCATTGCCTCCTTCTACAATCCCTCTACCGAGGCCACCATCCACCCGGCCACTCAGCTGCTCGCTGAGAAGGCCGAGGCCGAGTATCCTAGGTTCGTGTTTGGAGACTACATGTCTGTTTATGCTGAGCAGAAGTTTCTTCCAAAAGAACCCAGGTTCCAAGCTGTCAAAGCAGTTTAAAGTTGGTATACTAAATGAATAGTATAAGTAGTGTGATTTTATGTTTTTTGTGTGTTTTTAGTAAAGAAGCAGTTTGAGAATGGGTGTGTTGTTGCCATCTTTTTGCATCAAATCATAGGATGTATGTTGTTCAAGTATCAACGTTGCCACAAATAGTGAAAAATGGGACTTACTACAATGAATAGCAAGTAGTGTGATTTTATGTTTTATTTGTTTGTTTTAGTAAAGTAATGAAGTAGTCCCTCACGAAAAATGTTTTAGTGGACTGCTGTCATGATTTGTATGAGGTGATCGAATATAATTGATCAAATGTCAATATAATTTGTGGCAATCTTATTTATTCAACCATAATATCATGGTTTTGGGCGATATGTTTCTTATGCATTCAGTCCATCCGCCTTTCACTCCGTATCATATACAGCCAGATACGTACAATGACATTTCTGAGTTCAATTTTTGCTACATATGCTGTACAGTGTAATATATACACGGGCGAGTTGAAGCTGTATTGGTCCGATACTCAAAGGGCTTTCTGGTCTAATCTTTCATTCCAGTTCAAGCAACGGATCAAGCTCCGGAACCAATCACCTGTTTGGTCACACTTATTCACAGTTGGGAGTGGGTGTTGGCTCATGGATATCCGGACAGAATAACCTCTAGAGAGCTGTTGCCTTCTCTTCCCATCAAACGATACCCAAGCATTGCTTCGTGCATCTTCAGGAATCTGTTCAGTTGAATGTAAACATAGATTTCAGGTAGAACTACAGAAAGGAGGGAAAAATTATGCATGTGGAAAGATTAGGATTAGCAACCATATCATACAGAACTATTATGAAACGATTCGATAGGACAACAGTTTCGAATACTGCTATGTCCATTCCTTCCACCACTTCAATGTTTTCTAGCATATCTTTGTCCATCTAATATGATTACAAACTAGATCGCAAGCAAAATTGTTTGAAGGCAACGAAGCAAAAGGTCGACAGAGCTTGAGAGACGCCATTATCCACAAAGAGAAAGAGGCAATTATCACAGGTCTAAAGCTCTAATTCAAACCTAAATTGGTTTTCAGTTATAAGCTGTGTCTAATACAAAAATCAAGCAGCCAGTTATAGATGACCCTAACCAAAGCACCAATCTTATTTCATTCAACATTCGCATACATAAAGAGTTATTACACAGTAGTATTTTTCTAGTTGACAGTGTAATTTTATCTCTTTCCCCTTTCTTTAGTGTAGTCCTCAAACCTATATGGAGTTCATGTAAAAGTAGCTTAAATCTTGAGGGGGGGGGATTGTTGTACATATATACATATATATACAGAATAGCCATCACATAATTGCATTCACTATCCTTTACTAAGTTCTCTACTATAAGTATGATAAAAGAAAAGGTCACTGCCTTGGAGAATTTAATGATATTTTTTTATTTTCTCGATGTAGTAGCTGCCACAAAATTAGAGTTACGGGTTACCAAATTGTTTAAATTCATAACTGCTGGAATATACCTTCAATTCCAGTCTAGCAGAATCTGGAAGTATAACTGGTCTGAATGAGAGAGAATGTGGACAAATTGGAGTAAAGAGCATGCATGGAACATTCGGATGAACCTGTAAAATGGAGACACCTTTATTTTCTAATAAGCGTACTAGAAATAAAACCATTAATTGACGATATTGCTTAATGCTTCCGATACTTGCAGTTTAAGTTTCTAAGGTTTCATACAAGTTGTTATTATCTGGACAGTTGCGTTAGTCATAATTTGGAAAAAAAACTCTAATTTTACAGGAAACTGCCAAATTAATTAATCTTTATCATAAAAAATTATACTAAAGAAACTCACTCAATCTTCATTTAAATTATTTTATAAGAAATCTTCATGGTAATTCTGATGACAGCATACCATAGAACCTCCAGCAGCTGTGGAATAAGCTGTACTTCCAGTAGGAGTTGCAACTATGACTCCATCACCTTGCACCTGTTTCAAGAATGATTGGAACTGTCAGAAAAGATAGAAGTACTTTTTTTGACCAAGTATAATCAACAACTCTAGCAAATTCATACTATTTTATTTTGAGCAAAAAAAACTTGAACAAATGAATATGGTGAATATCCTAGGAAATACACATCCAACCAAAAAAAAGGATCAAGGACAAAGGTTGCATTCCATTCCTCTGTCAAAGAGTAAGGGACCAAACCTTAGTTATGAGGCGATCATGTTCATAACACTCGATTTTTGAAAGATATGGATTAGAACCACGATCAACTACAATTTCATTGAGGACATCAAATATCTTTCCAGGCACAGCTCTACCATTTCGAAATATTTCACAGCGGAGACGCATTCTAAGAGTTATGTAGACTCCATCAGTAGTGTTGTTCCCATGAATCACTTGCCTTAGATCACCCTTATAATCATCAAACTGCAAAGACATATTATACGAATCACAAAAAAATGTGTGAAGTAAATTTACATATATTTGTCATCATAGGTTGACAGAAGAGACTTAACAGTGTGAGAAGTCAGAAATCCTAAGGATCCAAGATTAAACGAGACAACAGGCGGAACAGCCCCTCTGAACAAATTTGATGCATGTAGTATGACCCCGTCTCCTCCCAAACAAGCAACAAGATCAACCCTCTCATGGAGATCACTGCAATGGAGATATATAGCAGGTAAACAACCCTTAACTGAAAATTGATGAGACCAAAGGAGAAATATAATGCATAAAATTTGAGCACCTTGTATCTTGGCTGTAGAATGTCTGGACAAACCCAAATCCGGGAATCCTAGCAAACACATCATGAACCTCAGGTTCGACAAGAACATTCATCTTCTCTTGGTGATATAAGAAAGAAGCAACCTGGAGGGAACAGAGTAAGGCAGACACATTTCAGAAATTAGAGAATTCTCCAGTGGAATCAATACAAAGCATGAAAAAAGCACAATATTAGAAGAGAACAACAAAAGTATAATTTGGATGTTTTGAAGAGCAATGTTCATATATTCATATGAAGAGTTCTCCCAGTGCACAGAAATCTTAATGCATAACATGCATCCAAAGCATCTTTTACTGAGATCAATGTAGTGGTATGTAACATAGCGTAGCATAATGGACCAGGACCGCTGCTGGCCACAATGTTAAATTATGGATTAGTAAATTAGTATTCCCATCAATAGCATTTATTTAACTGGGAAGTGAGATAGACTTCAATCCTCACTAAATATGGGTCTGCTTGTTGTAGATAAAAGTACATTGGATCCGCAGGAAGTTTCCATGAGCTGATAATCCATTGAGCTATGGGTTCTATCACAATTTGCTATTCAGGAGTACAAAAGCAAGCATGAAATATTTCTGGCATAATGTCCCAAGATATGGAATCCAAAAAAAGAAGCTGAGCCAAATTCAGTGAGACATCATGGCCTTGCCCATGAATAAATGCATTAATTAAACTAAAAATAACAGAAACAGTTATAAACATCACAGAGTATTACCTAAAAAAAGATCATATACCTCTTTAGCTTCTTCCATGAGTTCTAGGCCCAGCTTCTTTAATAACAATACAGTCTTTGGGGCAGACTTCCACAAAAGCATCTGTTGCTGAGTGCTAGGATGAGAGAACGCCAAGGAAGATTCAGTTACCTTTTCTCTACTGCAAGAAAATCCATCTGTTCTAACTAAGAACATCTCTGCTTTCTTTCTTGACTGCACTCTTACAACACCAGTTGCTGAAGCACACATATTTTGTTCAATCATATCCAGGTTTTCATCATCTGAAGAAAGGTAGCTTTCAACATCACTTCCATTCTGGACAGTAACCATCACAGACATGGGATTCTTACTGAGGTCATTGCTTGTCATTACTGAACCATTTTCCTTGCTCTTCGCACCATTATTGCCTTTATCAGGGAAAGTTATAGTTCTTGAAAGAATGCTGGGCTTTTGATACGATCCGTTATTGATGGTTGTACTTTGAGGACCTGATGTTAATAATATGCTGCCAGCTGATTCGTTCATAGCCTCTACTTGATTGAGGGTTGAACTAGAGTACGATTCTTTCTTCAAGGGAGTCCCATTGTACTTGTACTGTAAAGCAGACTGCATCTCCAATCTTCGCTGTTCATGACTGAAGTACGTTCCTGGTGATATCTTTTTATTTCGCAAAAAGTTGGACATTTCTTTTCTAGAGAAGATATCAATAGGAGGTATTTGAGACTCCATTGGTTTCACATCTTTATATAAGTCGCCAGTTGATTCTAAACCACTAACAGAGATCCCAGCAGGATTATCAGTTCTTAAAGAACTATTCAATCCCATGGTGCTTTGCGATTGTGTTTGTGCGGATGAAGTTTCAAAATCATTGAATGCAACTGCAGAAGCATGAGAGTTATCTGATTTCTGTGGGACAGATCCATTCACAGTATGAGACGGCATACCTCCTTTTGGCTTCATTGAAATATCAGAACCCTCAATTTCTTGAATATCTTCCGCTCCATTATCACTGGTAATGACTCTTCTATTTGTAGACTTAATATGGTTGATGTACCGCCTCCACCTAGAAATCAGAGAAGAGGTCCTCTTCTTTCCTTCCTTACTGTGTACATATATAGGCTTTTTGCTTGAATCCGACACTATAGCAGCAAACTGCTCAACCTGCTCCACCGAAGGTGCATTCCCTACTTCGACTGGAATTTTGATCAGTTCAATCTTCCCAGACAAAATAGCTTCATACAGTACAGACTCATAAAAATTGTCCTTCACTGTTTCTTCTCTGAGGTCTATAATGGTTCTGAATCCTTTCTCCATAAGCCACTTTAAACTTTCTTCTGTGACCTGACCACCCTTCCAAAACGCAACAGCCATGTCATCTGCCTGTGCTTCCTCTTTGGTGGTAACAGGACTCCAATTTGCTATCAATGTCTGGCAAGGTTGATTATCTCCTCGCGGAAATCCAGAATCATAGCTGACATTTTTCAATCTCTGCAATTTTCTCCAAACATTTAAGCTTCTATCGTCACCAGGCATCAAGTAATTCTCTAAGGCAACATGCAAACTTTCGCAATAACTTTTCATCTCATAGCGAAAATTTGCAAGTGGTGGGAGCTTATCATCCATCGCACTTTTGTCCAAGTCCCGAAATGAATTCATGATGGATGATCGTCCCACAAGGACGTCTTCCCTTCCCTTATTTAGAAGACAAACCATGCAACCAAGAACCGACACTATCTTCTCTTCCAGTAACGGCTTATCCTCCGATGGCACATCGTATGAGACACTACATTCTCCAGTCACCGGATTGCACAATGCATCCATCAAAGCATTGTGAAACCGTTCCGCAGCTCTAAAGATCCTACAGTAAGCCTCGACTTCTGCAATATCCCCCGGGAGAGGTCCAGCCCACGGCAAATGTGATGAATCATAGGCATAGTTACTCTTCAATTACAACACCGAAATCTAATATCAGCAAGGGGATTATTATAATACATAAATCGATCGAAATCAACTAAAATTTCAAATATCAACACAGAAGCTAAACCGATTAATCATAAATTACAGCTACATCAACAACATCGCACCACAGAAACTGCATCAAATCGCTCGCAATTTCAAATCTCACTCAGTAGTAAAATCACTCAACACCAACAACTGAATCACACCTAATCAAAGGTTTAACACTAGAATCAACAATTCCGAAACCCTAAGCCCCCAAAAAATCAGAGAGAGAGAAATTAACCTGAGAATCCAAGCCAATGTCAACTGACAAAGAGCTGGAGAACTGAGAACTGACTAGCAGCACCGAACGGCGTCGTTCCGGCTCCATCCATCGCTGCTTCTTCCACTTGCTCAGCCCGAGCCCGGAAGCTCTGCCACAGCTGCTGAGCTGACGGCAAAAGGAGAGCGTTCCAACTGCCCGATTCATGAGGAATTGGCAGAGGCAGTTACGATGATTATACGAAAAATAACAGCTCGATGCCGCCATGCGACCATCAAATCAGAAAATTAATTAATTGGCTTTGGTTTGAAGCCCACCAATTGTTGGAAAATTATTTCCACACAAATCTCATTTGTGTAACGGTGCGTGTGAAGATGAATCATGAATCTACATACAGCCATCGATTTTTATTTTGGCGTCTGATTTATTGTGGATATATATATTCAAGACGGAAAATTATTTTTTGTGGATTGTATCGACGGGGAGAAAATGGACAAAACGAAATGGGACACTACAAAATCATTCTTCGAATATTTTCTTTTAAATTATCGGTGAAAAAACATGATTTTTCATAACAATTTTTTTTCGTTTCTTAAAACGATTTGGGCTACGGCTCTATTTTGTAATAGGGGATTAGGGTTGGGAAAAATTAAGTGATGTACAAGTTGGGAAAAGAAATTTTCCATGGTCCTTGTCCAGGAATCAAAATTTAGATGTTTTTAATACAATTAAAAACAAATAATTTGTGGAATCGTGGGATTATTGTTCTGTTTAAAATAAGATTTTGAAATTAGATTAAACGAATAATCCTAAATATAATTTTAAAAAATATCATAAACAGTGAATTGGGTATTAATAGAGTAATTGGATTACCTAATAGTAATAACTAATATTCGATATCCTAAATTTCATTACCTGATCTAGTAAAATTGGGCATTAATAAAGTAATTGAGTTACTTAATTAATATCCAATATCCTAAATTTCACTTTGTGATGTTTTGGGTATCTGATTCCCCTTACCCAACCGATTTCAGGTAAGGTACTCTCAATACACGATATCCGTTTTCCAAGCATCAATAGGGACGTCAATGTAACCTGAAACTCGTAAACTAACATAATCAAGTCTATTAAATTATTAGGTTATGACTATAAATTTTAATATAATAAAATACCAAATTGCCTGCTGTAGATTGACTCGCAATTTAAATGGAGCTAAAATGGTTTGGCCCTACTTACAATTATTATCTATTATTTCATCTCGCAATTTAAAATTACAATGACGATTTACATAAAATAAATAGTTATACAAAAATAAAAATAAATTTAATTCTCCAATCTATATTTAATATCTATAATATAATAAAAATAGTTGATGAAAAGAATGGAAATTAGAATATACTTAATCTTAAAATATGCTTTAAAATTTAATAAAATGTGTATATTAGATTTTCAAAATATAAATAAATATAATTTCTTTTGAAAAATGAAATTGATAAATTCAACTGCAAAAAAATGTT
Source organism: Salvia splendens (assembly GCF_004379255.2). Lineage (NCBI taxonomy): Eukaryota > Viridiplantae > Streptophyta > Magnoliopsida > Lamiales > Lamiaceae > Salvia > Salvia splendens. The sequence continues at coordinate 7,454,135 of NC_056032.1, forward strand.
AGGTAAATGTGTGTAAAAGTAGCCCCCTCTCCCTTCATTACTGAGGATTTACATTTTTTTTGTACCTTTGTATTGCTATAAAAAACATAGTACTATAGCTACTAACCACAGAATTGAGTTTGCATTGCACAGTCGCAAAGAGGTATAGAATTGTATAGAAGTTTTGTACATTGAGATTTCATTCACACGTTGATACTTGAACAACATACATCCTATGATTTGAAGCAAAAGGATGGCAACAACACACCCATTCTCAAACTGCTTCTTTACTAAAAACACACAAAAAACATAAAATCACACTACTTATACTATTCATTTAGTATACCAACTTTAAACTGCTTTGACAGCTTGGAACCTGGGTTCTTTTGGAAGAAACTTCTGCTCAGCATAAACAGACATGTAGTCTCCAAACACGAACCTAGGATACTCGGCCTCGGCCTCCTCAGCGAGCAGCTGAGGGGCCGGGTGGATGGTGGCCTCAGCAGAGGGGTTGTAGAAGGAGGCAATGGACCTTCTGTTGCCGTGTGGTGTGGCGAGAATGCGGTGCCAGACGCTCTTGTACCTCCCATTGCTCAGCACCTCCACCTGATCACCGGTGTTGATGACTATGGCGTTTTTGAGTGGCTGAACGTCCAACCACACTCCATCTTTCAAGATTTGGAGGGACTCCACCTCATCATCTTGGAATAGAAGTATCACCCCTCCTGCGTCCGTGTGCGCCCTCAGCCCGGCCACCTTCTCTGGCTTCGGGCACGGTGGGTAGTGGCTCACTTTCGTCCCGAAAAAGGCTGCATCTTCTTCTTCTTCTTCTTCTTTTCCGCCACTGAATGCTTTTTTCATATACCCTTTTGGGAGGCCTAAGTTTTCATCCATTGTTTCCATCACTCTCACAGCCAGTTTCTTCAGTTCACTTCTGTATTCCTTCATGGTCTCCCTGTTGACATAGGAAAAATAATAAAGTATATAAGTAAAAAGAGTAATAAAATAGAATATCCTAGTAAAAAGTTGATTTTTTGCCAAAAGAGCAAATTGCTAGAAAAATCATAAGTTTGATCAGTTGTAATTGCTTCATTGATTTGGAGTTGAAGCTATTTGTGTGTAATGTGGAGACCACAAACCATAATTTTTAAAACCGATTTGTATGTCACTCACAAAAGCTATGAATTTTAGTCTCGAAAATTTAGGCTACTATATTTTGGCTTCCAAATCATATAGTACAATTTATCATGAGAGAATTAAAAAAATATCAAGTTATGATACAATTAACTATTACTAAAAGTTGTGGCATTAACCAGAAATTGACCAAATTTGGTGATTTTTCGGCAAAGATTACCTGAAGCCAGCAGTTTTGGAAGGCCATTGATGAGCATTGTGATCAGTGAGCAAAAACACATCTTCCCAATCAACATCATCAATCCTCTCATCACAACTATCCTTCTCCATCAATTCCTTCAGCTTCTTCACCGGCTCCGACTCCCCGAAACCGGCCTTTCTCTCCACCTTGTAGCATTCCGACGCCACCTTCTTCACCCTCTCCAACAGCTCCTCAGATATCCCATGATTCACCAACTGTCACAAAATGTTGCCATTTTTACTCATTCAATCAATCAACATATTCATTATTTACAAAATGTTAATTACCTGAAAGAATCCCCACTCTTCACAACAATGAGCAATCTCAGCAAGTGTCTTGCTCCTCTCCTCTCCCTCCGTCTTCGAAAAATCAATCACCGGAATTGCCATTGATGACACAATACAACTTTTTTTTTGTTCTTGTTTTTCAAACTGTTTGAGCAGTACACTTAACTGTGATGGCCTATTTATAGAATGTAAACGGTTTTTCTGTTAATTTGGAATGTCAGCGGTTATGTTACTTAATTAATTTATGTCCAATAATTACGTTTTAATATTTAAATTGGAATCATGCAATGGACGGTGACATTTTGTCAAAGTGTCGAAAATGTCAATGTAAATTGTTTGGTGAATCAGATGTTTGGTATTCCACAACATAAGCAATCTCTGCCGACTCTATCTTCCATTTTCGTATCGTGCTTCAATCTCATATTTTATACCATCAACTTCGTGTACATGTCATTTTATGATATTTTTAAAAAGTCGACATGGTTTTGGCCAAACATACGAGAGATTTTTTGTATACTCTACATGAGAATACATTTTGCTTACCATTGTGTCTCTTAATGGTGTAATTATGGAATTCTAATTTTGTGTAATACATTCCCTACACTCTCTGTCTCATTTAAAATGATGTATTTTCTTTTCGCATGAGATTTGAGAGAGTGATGTTTATCTTATAAGAAGTGTATCACTTTAAATGGGACATCCAAGGAAATTGAAACACTTTTGTGGTACCGAAGGAATGTGTTATTATACATTGATGGACCGCAATTAGCGTGAGGGGCGTAAGTCCCTACCAGACTATCACACATATTTTCCCATAGTAGTTATTGTTGATTTTGTTAAAATTGTTTGAAATTATTTGTAGCTCTTATTAATTAACACAAATGAAAATTAATTTTCAGAGCGTGGAGCATTAGGAGATGAAATTAAAGAATTAATCGCTACAAAAGACTGATGGTTGACGTAAACACAATTTTAAGTTTAAAATATAAATATATTATTGATATGAATTGTAGTAATGATATTAGTATATTAATTTTAATACGTGCATCCATATTCACTATAAGTTAATAAAATAAATAAAGTATTTGCCTATATTATTTTTTACTACGTCCACCCTCAAGATACAATTTCATAACTGCGTCTTGTTAACATATTTTCTAACATTTTACATACATTGATCTATATTTATTACCTGCATTTATTACCATCAAAAATTCGCCAATCATCACTGGCGCCGTCTGTGGGAATCGAACCCACGACCCTGTGATAAAAGCGAGTTTTTGATCCTCTTCCACCAAAAAAATGCATACCAGATCACATAATACCCGTGCTTCCGTCCGTGATAACCATGAGGAAGCTAGTCCAGCCCGTCGGTCTGGAAAACAGCCTCGTGAGAAATCTGTCTCCAGTCCTCACGGTGAAGGAACAAGCCACTCCAGAAGTCGTCGCACCGAGTCTTCCCAGCAGCCCGATTTGAACGAGGCTGTCAAGTTATTTTTGGCCGAGAAGCAGGATGAATTCTTAACATTCCTGCAAACAGGCCAAAAGCCGGAGACGAAAACGGCGGATTCTCCCTCTCCATCCAGACATGAAAGTCACTACCGCAGTAGTGTCGCATCTCCCCGGAGAAAGAATCCTCACCACCGACATGTTCCTCTTCCTCCTCCTTACCGGAATCACAGGAGAACTCCATCTCCACCATACCGAAGAGATGTCGGGTTCGCCATGTATGGAGCGCTGAAGACTCCATTCTCGGATGATATCACCCGAACTCCGTTGCCGCAGAATTACCGAACTCCGTCAATGACTTATGACAGGTTAGTGGATCCTCATGATTTCTTGGGACGCTATCAGTATAATATGGCGAACCAAGGTCTCAATGAGGTTCACATGTGTAAGCTGTTTCCCGAGCTGCTCATCGGGAACGCAAGGAGGTGGTTTGATAGTCTCCCTCAAGGCAGCATTAGATCTTACAGAGATCTAATGGATGCTTTTCATAGGAGATTCTTCCAGAAAGCGGAAGCCCGAATCACTTCGGCTCAGCTGCTTTCTATTCGTCAAGGTCGCGATGAAAAAATTAGCGACTTCATGACGAGGTTCCACAAGGAATGCCTACAAGTAGATGATCTCAATGATCTACTTGTCATTTCGGCATTCCAAAATGGAATACTGCCAGGAGCTCTCTACAGGAAGCTCGTTGAATGCAGTCCGCAAACAGCTCAAGAGATGTGGGACATTGCGGACCAGTTTTCTCGTGCCGATGTGGCAGACCGTCGAAAACGGTCTTTAGACAGCTCATCTAGAGGAGACAAAAAGAAGCCCGATCATAGCGATCAGAGGCTTCCTCGCCGAACTCCTTTTGAAAGAATTCAAAGGGCACCGGTACAAGGCAGATTGGGACCACGTCTCGATCTTGAGAAACCGCCCGCTCAGTTCGTACCATTGAACAAGTCGAGAGCGGAAATTTTCGAACTGCATTCCGATATGTTCGAAAAGCCAAAGCGGATGACGAAATCGGCCGCGCGCCGAAGTCAGGATAATTATTGCTCATTCCATCAAGACCACGGTCACGATACCGAGGAGTGCCGACATTTGGCTGCAGGTATTGATGTTCTTGTGAAAGCAGGGACGTTAAAAAAATACCAAAGCAAGCAGCCGAAAAAGAACAAGAAGCAGAGAGGTGCGAACTGCGCTCCTCAGGATCCGAAAAGGCAACAGGATCCCGAAGACGATGACGAGCCGCAATATGATGGAGTAATCCAGACTATTGACGCTCTCCCAGCCGGGAAGACTAAATCGTCCCTGAAGTCAGAGCGCAGAGGCTTCAATCGAGAGGAGCCAACGCATAAAAGGCTGAAGCAGGACGAAGTGATTACATTTTCAGATGCCGATCCCGTCCCGGCCATCTCTCCTCATCAAGACGCCATTGTCATTCAAGCCGGAGTGGCAAACAAACTGATCCACAGAGTGTTCGTGGATACAGGAGCGTCAGTTAGCATTCTTTTTAAAGAATGTTTCGATAAACTGGAAGTGGATCCAGCTCGGCTCAGTCCGGCTCCGCTTCCTCTGAAAAGTTTCGCCCAGGAGGACACCCGCCCTGTATTATCAGCCTTCCGATTACGGTGGGAAGAGCGCCTACAAGCTCCAGTACGATGATCGAGTTCTTTGTGGTAAAAGCTCGGTCCCCGTACAACATTATACTGGGAAGAGACTGGCTCAACACAGTTCGGGCCATTTGCTCTACTTATCACCTCACCATCAAGATCCCCACTAAAGGAGGGATAGCGGTCATCCGAGGTGATCAAAAGAGAGCAAAAGAGTGTTTGCAGATTGCGCTTAAAAGTGCCGAGCAATCAGATCGGCACCATCAAGCATAGCAATCACAGCAGCCGGAGTCAGAGGCAGGCGAAATGACCGAAGTCACACCGGAGCCGAACTCGATGGAAGTTCGGTTATATGAAGATGATCCATCCAGAACGGTGAAGATCGGTTTCGCGGGAACACCTCTACTCCGGGAAAAGACCATCCAGCTCCTCAAAGAGTACAAAGACGTCTTTGCGTGGTCGCCGTTGGACATGACCGGAGTGCCCCCCGAGGTAATTACACATCGGTTAAATATTGATCCTTCAGTCCGGCCTATAAAACAGAAGCAAAGACTCTTTGCGGCAGAAAGAAGTCAAGTCATCCATGACGAAGTCCGCCAATTACTGAAAGCGGATGTGTTATTTGAAGTGAAATATCCTTCTTGGGTGGCCAACCCTGTGATGATCAAGAAAAAAGAGGGAGGATGGCGGATGTGCATAGATTTTACCGATCTAAACAAGCACTGTCCTAAAGATTGCTATCCCCTTCCGAACATAGATAAAAAAAGTAGAAGCTTTGATAGGCTTCGAAATTTTTTGTTTTCTTGATTTATACAAAGGATATCACCAAGTTTTAATGGATGAGAGTGATGCTTCAAAAACGGCTTTCATTACTGACTTCGGCATTTTTGCTTACAAAAAGATGCCATTCGGTTTAAAGAATGCCGGAGCCACATATCAAAGGATGGTTGACAAGCTATTTCGGCACCTAATCGGAAAAGAGGTTGAAGTGTATGTTGACGACATAGTCGTTAAAAGCAGAAGCACTTCGGAGTACGAAGACAATCTCAAGTCCACTCTCGACGTGCTCCGAAAAGCCAACCTCAAACTCAATCCCCAAAAATGTACCTTTTTGGTAGATTCGGGAAAGTTTCTAGGTTGTTGGGTTTCAAAGGAAGGACTCAAGGCAAATCCGCTAAAAGTTCAAGTTGTTCAGAACGTGGCAACGCCGAAGTCCATACATGATGTGCAAAGTCTAACTGGATGTCTAGCCGCACTGAATAGATTCCTTTCCCAAGCAGCCGAAAAGCAAATGCCGTTCTTCAATGTGTTGAAGAAGGCACCAAAGTTTGAGTGGGGAGTCGAGCAGAAAAAGGCTTTTGACGAGCTCAAAAGTTATTTAGCCGAGCTTCCTATTCTCTCTGCTCCAACAGATGCCGAAGTGATATTCTTATACTTAGCGGCATCAGATCAAACCATTAGCGCGGTGCTTGTACGAGAAGAAGGCCTAAAGCAGCTTCCCATCTACTTTACAAGCCGAGCATTAAGAGGTCCAGAAACAAGATATCAACCTCTGGAAAAAATTGCTCTGGCATTAGTAAATGCAGCAAGGAGACTGCGGCCATATTTCTATGCTCACAAGGTATGCGTCTTAACCGATCTTCCACTTCGGCAAGTTTTGACTAAGCCTGAAGCATCAGGCAGAATTGCCAAGTGGGCCATAGAGCTGGGAGAACACTCAATAGAATATCTACCTCGGAAAGCCATCAAGGGACAAGCCTTGGCAGATTTTCTTGCAGAGGCAAAGTTCGATCAAGCAATCCCTGTTATTGCCGAACAGAAAAATCCTGCCAATGACGAACTAACACAGCCCCAGGAATCCGAAGTAGAGCCGCCGGACTGCTGGAGTGGATTCGTAGACGGAGCTTCGAATAAGACGGGAAGTGGAGCTGGTATTCTACTTATCGCTCCCGACGGACACGAGGTAACTTATTCACTTCGGTTCTTATTCCCAACTACTAATAACGAAGCCGAATACGAAGCCCTCCTTGCCGGACTTCAATTAGCGCAAAGTCTATTTGTCAAATCTCTCAAAATCCATTGTGATTCACAAGTCATAGTGAATCACATGCTGGGTACAAGTGAAGCCCGAGATGAGAGGATGAAAAAATACTTGGACAAAGCGCAAAGCATTAGCCGAAGTTTCTCTTATTTTCGGATAATCCGCATTCCCAGAGCGGAAAACAGCCGAGCAGATACTTTAAGTAAGTTGGCCTCATATCCGAGCTCAAAGGTGGAGGAATTACTACACCGAAGCATTGATGAAGCTGAGGTACATTCAGTAACCAGCTCGCCGAACTGGATGACGCCGATCTTACAGTATCTAGATCAAGGACAACTGCCCGAGGATAAGAGAGAAGCTCGGAAAATCACATGCCGAGCACTTCGGTATGAACTTCATGAAGGAGTCCTATACAGAAAGTCCTACCTTCAACCGTTATTGCGATGTGTAGGACCAGAAGAGACGGACTACATCCTTAGAGAAGTTCATGAAGGATCTTGCGGTAGCCACATCGGAGCTAGAGCTTTAGCTAAAAAAGTTCTGAGATGGGGATATTATTGGCCAACTTTGGTACAAGAAGCAGTGCAGCTCGTCAAGACATGTACGAAGTGCCAAATCCATGCAAATATCCCAAGGATGCCGCAGACCGATCTATGTGCTATGCAAAGCCCTTGGCCTTTTATGCAATGGGGCGTAGACATAGTAGGACCACTACCACAAGCTCCTCGGCAAATGAAATTCCTTATCGTTGCCGTGGATTACTTCACGAAGTGGGTGGAGGCTGAACCATTAGCTACGATAACGAGCTCGAAGGCATTGGATTTTGTCTGGAAGAACATAGTTTGCCGATTTGGCATACCCCATATCCTCATTTCGGATAATGGGACTCAGTTCACCGACAAGACATTCAAGAATTGGTGCCAAGAGCTGAATATTCAACAGCGGTTCACTTCGGTCTCTCACCCACAAGCAAACGGACAAACGGAAGTAACAAACCGTATTCTGGTGAAAGGTTTAAAAGCTCGGTTAGAACAAGCCAAAGGACAATGGGTAGAAAATCTTCCTCAAGTCCTATGGTCTTACCGAACTACACCAAAAACCTCAAACGGTGAAACTCCGTACAGTCTGGTGTACGGCACTGAAGCCGTGATTCCGGTTGAGATCGGCATACCCAGTCCCCGAACTCTTAATTTCTCAGCAGAACTGAATGAGGACGGACTGAGAGCCGAACTAGATCTTGCCGAAGAAAAAAGAGAATTGGCCTGCATAAAAGCAGCCAAGTACAAGGAGCAAGTAGCCCGGTATTATAACCAAAGGGTGAAAAAGCTGCAATTTCAAGTGGGAGATCTCGTCTTGAGAAACAATGAAGTAAGCCGAGCAGAAAAGCTGGGCAAACTCGAACCCACATGGGAAGGTCCATATCGGGTGTCAGAAGTCCTCGGCAAAGGGTCTTATAAATTGACTCACATGTCAGGAGAACAAGTACCCCGAACATGGCACATTTCCAACCTCAAGAAGTTCCATTTGTAAGAGACAGTCCGGTCAGTCAGTCTTGTGTCTAGTTCGGTCCTAGGGGTATGTGCTTTCTTTGTTTTTTACTTGTTTTTCATGCTTGTCGTTTTATAAAAGTTTAAAACCTTTTTCGTCTTTTTTATTTGTCTTTATGTGCGTTGTCTCTCTATGTGCGTGTCGTCTCTTACAAATGTTACTGAGGTATCTTGTTCTTTAAAGGCTGATCCCCTTTTTAGAACATGTATTAAAGACAATTGTGAGTCCAAGCTTCTCAGGAAGATACAAGACTCCACAATTCAGCTTAAGAAACAAGCAGTTCGTTTGAAACGAACTGCAAAAAGGGAAAGTCCGATCCGAGCGATAAAACTCGCCAAATTAGGACAAAGGGAAAGTCCGATCCGAGCGATAAAACTCGTCAAATTAGGACAAAGGGAAAGTCCGATCCGAGCGATAAAACTCGCCAAATTAGGACACAAACCAAGTCCGGTCAAAGAAGATTTTACTTCATAAGACCACTTCGGTTAACAAAGGGAAAGTCCGATCCAAGCGATAAAACTCGCCAAATTAGGACACAAACCAAGTCCGGTCAAAGAAGTTTATTTCATAAGACCGAGGACTAAGTCCGGTTAAGGAAGTTTACTTCATAAGACCAAGGACGAGTCCGGTCAAAGAAGTTCACTTCATAAGACCAAAGACGAGTCCGGTCAAAGAAGTTTACTTCATAAGACCGAGGACGAGTCCGGTCAAAGAAGTTTATTTCATAAGACCGAGGACTAAGTCCGGTCAAGGAAGTTTACTTCATAAGACCAAGGACGAGTCCGGTCAAAGAAGTTCACTTCATAAGACCAAAGACGAGTCCGGTCAAAGAAGTTTACTTCATAAGACCGAGGACGAGTCCGGTCAAAGAAGTTTACTTCATAAGACCGAGGACGAGTACAATAAATGAAATAAAAAATCGCTGAACTGTAAGTACGCAGTGATAGAAGCGAAATAAAATCGCTGAACTGTAAGTACGCAGTGATAGAAGCGAAATGAAAAAAATTTCATTTATTAAGTCTTGTTCGGCATACAACTCCGCTGCCCTACGAGAAGGCGTTACGCTATTACAAAGGACTATTCTACTGTCCACGGTTGCTAAAGTTGAGCCACCTATTCAAAAAATCCTCGTGAAGCCGAGTTCGGGCGTTCCGGGCAGCTGAAGAATAAGCAGGTCGACGAGATGCTCTGATCGACCTACCGCCTCTTCCCTGAGTCCGGGAAGTTCTGGCACCTCGGCGGCGAAGAGTCTCTTCACGAAGCATTTGTTGATCTTGCTCACTCATAATCACAGCTCCTCTACGAACTTCAGTCCGTCCTTGTCTTGACGTTTCCGGTTGCTCCTGAGTCCGTTCTCGTCTTGACGTTTCCGGTTGCTCCTGAGTTCGTTGCTGATTTGGAGTAGGATTTTGAGCAAGTGGATCAGAGGTTTGAGCTGGAGTGTGAGCATCTGTTGGCGGGAAATGCCTAAGGAATCTCTCGATTGAAGGACGCCGGGAAAGAATGATGTCGTACCGAGAAGCCCAGCGCCGCAATGATTTCACAACTTGTTGGCAAGCCGAGCTCTCCAGCGCATTGTTCCTCCGGAGTACATGAAGCTCCTCCCACAGTTCATCAACTTGATTCTGAACTTCAGATATGCTCATTCCCCCGCGTCCGCAGATGAAATCCTCATATGCAGTCCTCTCAGCGACGACAATATCCAGCTCGGCCTCCAGATCCTTCCTTATGGACTCTAAGTCCTTATTGTCGGACTCCAGCTCCACTGAACGAGCCAAGAGTTCGTCATACTTCATCTGGTCCTCTATGGCTTTTTTCTCAGCTTCGTTTAAAGCCGAAGAGTATAGCCGCTTCCAGTGAGGTACCTCCAGCTCCTTAGAGTTAAAGAATACAAAGCAGCTAGGTCAGTTCGGCATTTCAGCTTACCGAGCAGGCAGTAAACCACAACAGGAGTAAAAGAGATCAAGAAAAGCCATACGAAGACACGAGTGTAGAAAGAAAATTTTTTCATTCATAAGAAAAAAATTTTTTTACACAAGGAGGGCTTCAAGGCCATTTTACAAGAAGGAAGAAAGAAACTAAACTAAGAGAAGGGAGATGAAATCATACTCCGCCAGTTTCATCTCCGGCTCCCCTCCGGGTTTCAGCTTCTCCCTCCTTGTCTACCTCGGCTTCAGCCTCAGCCTCCCTACTCCCCCCAGCCTGCTCGGCGCCCCCATAGCCGATCTGCTGCACCTCCTGCTCGGCCTGCCCGTCGCCGGTCTGCCGATCCGGCTGCTCGGTCTCCTTGCCGGCCTCGTTTTCCTGCTCACCCTCTCCTTGGAAAATTGGAGCGGGTGAAACAGGTCCCAAGGAGGCAAAGATGGCCTCCATGTTCTCGTCCCGGTCAGCTCGGCAATTACGGACTCGGTCAGCAGAAAGCAGGACCGAGGAAGACGCGAGCTCGTCAAGGAGCGGCAGACTCTGGAGACGAGCTGCAATTTCTCGGCCATACAGCGGCAGGACGACTTCGGGTCCCTGCTCAGCATTATCGGTCATCAGTTTCAGCAGATCACCGACAAAGGCCGAAAATTGATTGCTCAAAAAGAGTTTCTCCGCGAAAGCACGGAGAGCCTCCCCTTGGGCAACCACGGCAGCAGCCTCCCTCTGTTTCGACTGCTCTCTCTGGATAATGAGCTCGTTTTTTGCCCGCTGTGCCTCATCCTGAGCCGAGATCCTAGCAGCCCTTGCCTTCTCAAAGTCTGCCCTAGCCTGTTCGGCCTGGTGACGAGCAGCAGTCAACTTCCTCTGCATCTCAGCATAGTCGCTGGACGCTTTAGAGAGTTCAACTGCGACGAGCTTGCTGAGCATATCGTTCCTCTGAAAATGGAAAAAGGAAAAAGTCAACCGAGGGGCCACAAAAAATACAGGAAAAAAGCAAGGCCAGAAAATCAAGAAGAGAATTCACCTCGGCGAAGTCCGTGGGCCATAAAAAGGGCTCACAGATATGTTCCGAAGGAGGCGCCAAGACCACGTCTTTCTCTGGCGCTCTTGGGGGCTTCTGAAGCTTCGCCTTCCCCTTTGCCGAAGTCGACTCCGGCTTCTTTGGATCCGAAGAGGTCTTTTGCCTCTTCGGATTCTTCTCGGCATCAGACGCCGAGCTGGTGGTTTTCGGCCTCTCCGGTTCCTTAGATTCGGAGGATTTGCGACCGAGCTTGTTTAGCAAGTTCACTGCCAAAAAGCAAGAAAACAAGGTTAGTTTTCGTCGTCAAGGCAGTAATGCATAAAAAAGAAATCCTCACCCTCAGTCTCGTCGTCCGAAGACGAGGAGTCGAACACGAAGTCGCCCTTGACGAGCTCAGACTCCAAGTACTGCTTCCTAATCATGGGAATCTTATTGAGCTCGGCCTCGAGCTCGTCCAACGGTTCTACCCGAGGATGAGGAATAACGGACTTCGGCCCTCTCCAGGAAAAGTCCGAAGCCGAAGTCCTATTATAAAAAAAGAAACGATTTTGCCATTTCGGCCATTTGGTTTTACAAAAGGCTCTAAAGGGCTGTAAAGGGATCAAGTAAAACCAATATCCCTTCCTCTTAAACTGGAAGAAATTAAGGATTGCCCTCAGAGACAGATCCTTATCTAGCCTACGCAGTTCGGCAGCAAAGGCCGATAAGTGCCTCCAAGAATTCGGAGTCACCTGACCTAAAGGGAGTTGGAAAAAATCAAGAAGCTCTACAAAAGGTGGGGGAAGAGGGAAACGAAGCCCGCATTCTAAGCAGGCTTCGTAAACGGTGGCATAACCCTCCGGCGGCGAGTTAGCCCTATGATCGTCGTCGGGAATCACCACCTTCCCCCCGGGAAGAAGATATTTTCCGTGTAGGGATATCACAGTGTCCTTACTCAAGATGCTGTGAAAGTATTCTACGGTCTTCTCCCCGGACTCTTTCCGGCTAGAAGATCCCTTACCCCCTTTCCTACCGCTACCTGACTCAGAAGAAGAAGAAGAAGAAGAAGAAGACATGATTCTTACTCTTTGAAAGTCTGAAGAAGTTCTGAAGAAATTCTTGAAGGAGCGGAAGGAAATTTTGCGCAAAAGAGAGAGAATGCAGAAGAAACAATAGCAAAAGTGTTCCAATGATGGAAAATGGTAATATTTATCAGATTCACAGAGGCATTTCAAATCCGTAGCGCCGTTTCAAATCCCCCTTTTTCTGGATTCAACGGCCGGATTTGCTATCGCATTTAATGCAGACACGCGCATGGCACGTCCCCTGACGTCAGCCTCCCCCTTACACTCATCCAAAATGCCGAAGTGATTCACTTCGCTTTTCGGGGGGGTAGTGATGGGGTACGAACTAAACAACTAAACCCTAATGGCGAGCCCAATAGCAGTAACGGCCCATTAGCCCAAAACCCAAGAAAGAGTATCAGTTCGGCACGACCAAAGAGTTCAGTTCGGTTCGGCACAACCAAAGAGTTCGGTCGCAGCCTACAGCTCGGTAAAAGCCAACCAATCAAGCTCTACTCTCAGATCGGCAAAAGCTGATCCGCAAAGTTCAGCAGTTCGGTCTCAGTATTCGACCGAACAAGGAGATAGTGGACCCATGCAGGACCTCCACGACCTCCTCTACACCCACGATCTATCTAGTGGTATGAAGCAGTTGTCAACCTGCAAGCCACGATCTTGGTTCAAATGTATAAATAGAACTTAGATCAGATAGACAAGGGTTAAGCTCTCTAGATATCGAATCTCATATAGCAAGTCAGTATTGTAAGCTGTAATCCAGATCAAGCAATACAAATTTGCCCTCCTTTCTTCCCGTGGACGTAGATTTACCTCAGTAAATCGAACCACGTAACTTTCTGTGTCGTGATCTATATTTATTACCTGCATTTATTACCATCAAAAATTCGCCAATCATCATACATCATGACAAATTCCAATCATATTTTAGTGACGTCGGTTTAGAGATGGAACTAAATTTAACATTAAGACGATTTTTTGAGGATGAAGTAGTTTTATTTCTCAGCTTGATATTAATTGGTGGCTTTATATAATTGATTTTCTGAATAGGTAATAACGTTTTATTACCTGCAACTTCTACCGACTAATTCTTCCATCATTAATTGGCTTGACTTCTTACAACAAATTAAATGCTCTACTTTTTTATGATGATATATGTAATGTATATTAAAAACAATAAATCAACTGTTTTGTAGCCGTAGTCTACGGATTAAGAAAGAGGGTTTACCATATTTAATTTTCGAGGTCAAATATTATTTAATCAACAACGTACATTTGCCAACTCCTTATTCTTTTTTGATTTATAGATAATCGCAATTAAGGTAAATCGATCATATTCATGTGCAACATGTTGACAGATAAAACTACATTTGAAAAGTTCAAATGTGATGGAAGCTTAAATATATTAAAGGCGTTAGTGAAATTCGAGCTTGTGATATTTGATGATAAGATATTTATTCAATTACTAGCTCGTTCAAAAGGGACAAATTAACAACTCCTTATTCCGCATGGTTATCAAGTGATGCATTTCAATAAAATGCCATGTTAGCAATGAACAAGTGTCGTGGTATAAATCTATATTATGATTATTAATGCAATGATATTACTATTAGAGGGAAAGTTGTATCTTATGTGGGTATTATCTATAACATGGCCATGGACATGCATGTGGGGTCCAAGTTAGAAGGTTGAAGTTTGTCAATGATTTTTAAGTCATTTTACTATATTTGTTTAATTTTCTATAGAGAATGTGTTTGGCATAATCAGAATTCAGTATATATAAAAGTGAGACTTATATTTTATAGAAGAATTTCACTAAATTATTTTTACATTTCTTAAAATCTGCATTGAGCTGAAAATATTTTAACTTGTTTATAGAGAAAGTATATATACGATGATTAATGTTTTAAGTTGTGTATAGTGAGAAAACATATGAGATGATTTTCATAAGCTAGTGTGTTCATGATAAGATATTTGTAGAATGTACAAATATGTTTTGCATAATATATATCAAATTAATTCTAAAAAAATTGTTCTGCAGAATGTATTTTGTGAATAGAAGATCAGTTAGGCCATTTGCAACGCTGTCTCTTATCCGTCCCTTAACCGTATCTTAAATTACTATTCATGGGCCTTTTTTACTTCATCTCTTAACTAAGGGACAGGACCTGCAACCCTCCATCTATTATCCGTCTCTTAACCGTCTCTTAAATTACTATTCATTCAATTTCATTTTTTATTTTTTATTTCCAACAAATTCAATTAATAAAAACACACTTCATTAAATAAAATAAAATTAGAACATAAAATTCATAAAATCCTAAAAAAATTAAAAATACATAATTTAATAATTTCCTCCGCCAAATTTTGCCCAAATGTGCTCCATTAGATCATTCTTGGAGTTGGGCGTGGGCGGTAGAGTCACGTGTCCTTGCCCGAATAGACAACCGTTCTTGTATAGACGGATGCACTCCACTGCGAGGCGGACTACTTGTGGTAGAGCTTCCGGGGGCTTCAGGGTCGAACCAATTTCCCGCCTCAGGTCCTTCGTCTTGGACAATCATGTTGTGCAAGATTATGCACGTATACATGATGTCGACCATACTCTCCATGAACCACGTACGATCCGGAGCTTTGATTATATTGATGCGCGCTTGGAGAACCCCGAACGCTCTCTCCACATCCTTGCGAGCAGCCTCCTGCTTCTGCGCAAAAAGAGCCTGCTTTGCGTTCACAGGCCAGTTGCACATCTTCACGAAGGTTGGCCACTTCGGGTAGATGTCGTCGGCAAGATAGTACCCCATTTTATACCGCCGGTTGTTAGCGATGAAGTTAATGGCCGGCGCTTTACCATCCAAAACTTCGGAGAAGAGGTCAGATTGGTGGAGCACGTTTATGTCGTTGTTCGATCCGGGGACCCTGAAGTACGCATGCCAGATCCATAGCCGGTAGTCGGCAACGGCCTCAGTATAACGGTGGGGTGGGTGCCTTTGTGACCGCTAGTGTACGACCCCCTCCACGCCACAGGGCAATTCTTCCATTGCCAGTGCATGCAATCGACTCTGCTAAGCATCCCGGGGAATCCGTGCACTTCTTCGTGAAGGTGGAGCAGAAACTATCGTGCTTGGCCTCCGGAGAAATTCGTCGGTGAAGGCTGCCCGGACACCTTTGCAGAATTGGATCAAGCACATTTTCCCAGTGCTTTCTCCAATGTGGAGGTATTCGTTGAACACATCCGCCGTTTGTCCAGTTGCAAGTTGACGGATTGCTGCAGTACATTTCTGCAGCGCCGTGTGGCTGGGACGGCCGACGACGTCGAACCTTTCTTGGAAGAACTCTTCCCGGGCTGCCAATGTATTTGCGATGTAGGGAAATAGCGGTTTCCACTTGCAGAAACGTCGAAGGAAGTAGGTATCTCCCCAAACCGGGCTATCGCAGAAGTAGTCGCGGACTAACCTTGCGGCGGCTTCCTCCCGGTTACGATGGATGTAAGTCCGGGAGCGTCTTTGGGGCGGCGCGGCTTCCTCCGCCTCCCGGCGTCGATCTTCTTCAAGTGATTCTTCCATTATTCGACGCATTTGCTCATATGGATCCATTAGATCGATTAACTTTGGGGGAAGAATAAAAGAGTTGATTTGAGATGCAAATTGGAGTTGAAAGAGAGATGATTTGAGAAGAATAGATGTGTGTTTGTGTGTGAAATGAGGATGAAATAGGAGTATTTATAGAGTAAAAAAATAAAAATAAAAATAAAAATAGGAAAACGGTCGAAAACTGTAATATTACCGTTTTTTGAATTTTAATATTTTTTATTTTATTAAATTCGATTTAAAAAAAATGATTTATTCCGTCAGCGTGACGAAACCCACTCGCGGGGCGGCAAGTGGGCGTCACGCATGGCGCCGGAGCGCGCCACGTTGCGCGCGCGCGGCGAGACGTCTCGCGGGCCGTCTCGGAGAGGCGGGTGTCTCGGCGGGCTGGGGACGCGACGGGATGCTGTAACGCGTCCCGCGCGTCTCGTCACGAAGGAACGGGCTTCGAGCCACCCGCGTAACGCGTTGTGGCTGGCCTTAATACTCTATACGGTAAACATGGTTGCACGATGATTTATTTCATTGACCATACATTTTGTGACATCATGCATGATACCCCAAAAATAGTACTGTTACACGCAAAGGTATACAACTATATTATATACACGCAATTTTCCATACAGTGGACTTTATTTGTTTATTTCTTATATATTTAAAATATCTGTTACTGTATGCTATCAAAAATCTCATTTGAGTTCGACACGAATTTTAAGAAATACAAAGGAAAGTGTATGGAAAAAATAGTGGAATGTGAGACCTATTTCTATATATTAGTTTTATAATAAAATGTTAGGAGAATGAGTTAATGGAAAGTAGGGTCCACCTACCATTTATGATAAAAGTAAATCGGGACTCCTAATGACGGACGGAGAGAGTAATCTCCAAACACGAAGCTAGGATACCCGGCCCCGGAGAGAGTAGTCTCCAAACATGAAGTATAGACATCGGAACGGAGAGAGTATATTCACTATATTCTACCAATTTTATATTTTTATCATTTATTAATTTGAAATTGTCCAGTACATAGAAAAATAATTCGAGTTACAAATAAATATAATAGCATTGCAAATATATACTAGTACTATACTACGGTTTACATTTTAGAGTCTATTGTTGTCAGTTTAGTTTATCTGTATTTCAATTAACTTTTTAAGTTTTAATGCAATTTTCTTTTTCTGGTATGATTGGTGAAAAATGATAATACTCTACCAACCTTAGATAAATTAATGGATAAAAGATTGATTTGTGCACATTTAAATAGTATAGATTGAGTTTATTAGATTTTGATTGGTAATTTGGTATAACCGTATAAGGAAATAATAGTCGAGATGTTTAGGCCTATAATCTATAACCCCTAAAACAGGCGAGAAATAGGCCTTTTGATTTTTTCGGCCCAATTTCTTACATTGGCTAAGATATTATGAGGCTCAAAATTGAGAGGATTAAGGCCGCACGCAATAGGGGCTGAGCTGGGGGTGGATATGGACATATGGTTGGAGGGGCACCGGGCCGGGTGGGGTGATGCATTTGGGTTGTAACGCCACCTTTTTTTTTTCACCCTTTTTATGTTAAATTTTGTTTTAAATACGAGTGAGTGTTAGACGTCAAAATGTTGATGGATATGAATCTCGTGAAGGTTCGAATTTTGTTATCGAATCGTGTTGTTTAAGAAATCGATGAGTTTGATGGGCATTGTTGTTGGAAAAATAGACGTTGTGTTTGCAAGTACTTGGAATAATATCGAAGTAAACAAGAGTGAACTATGCAAATGATCACTAAACTTTGCATTTTGTACGTCAATAGTCTATGGACTTTAAAAATATCATGGGTAGTCCATGGACTAAGGTGTAATCACATTTGTGGTATTTTTTCATTATTCATCACAATTTTTTTACCATAAATACCCCCAGACAAGAAGAACATTTTGGACTTTCATAAAAATGGGAATCTAGGTACTGGATATGTATTTTCTCTATTTCTCTAGTATTGGAGGTGATATTTTCTTATAGTTTGAGCGTCTGAAAATATTTTTCACTTTACTTTTTCAATCACTTTATGTCAAATCATCTCTCTCTTTCTCTCAAACTTTTGAGTGAACTACATGTTTTGTCCCTTCTATCACCACAAACCTCTAGCAAAAAAAATTTAGCATGGTTAACCTCGAACACTTACATTATTCACGAATAAGGTTTTGTGCATTCCTAATATCTTCATACATGCAGCGCTGACACATCACAATTTTGGATTGATTTGAGAGAAAGTAAATTTGCTTTTTCAATAAATCTTTGAATGTGATTTCAAAATTTAAACGGATACTTCCTGACGAAGCCACAACGGGGCCCAGGGGGCCATTACCTCCGTCCCCCTCCTAACTTAGGTGCTTATTACTATATAGAGGGAACATCTTTTTAGGTCCACGAACTTTATTAAAGTATCATTTTAGGTCCGTAAACTTTGAAAATATCATTTTAGGTCTGTCAACTACAAGTTAATATCATTTTAGGTACTTTTTAAAATATTTTCAAGATTTTTTTGCCAAAAATGCCCTCAATGCCTTGAGGGGCAATTATGTCAATTTAGTTTGATGGGTGGTCTGACGCAGCTACAATAAGATCAGCCTTTTAAGTGCTTTGACATACTTATGCACTTTGTCATACCGATGAGAGAAGAGAGGGAGGTATTTCCTCTATTTACTCAAATAATTCATCCATGTCTCTTTCTTTCTCACATTTTCCCCCATTCCTTCTCCTCCCCTCTTTCTCTCTAATTCGGAATATCTTCTAAAATTTCTACATGTCGACCACTTCTACAAATAGATGTCACTGGTTACGCTTTAAATATGTTAATTGTTTGTGCCGTGAACGGGCAACCCTTAAAATCGCCGCAGATTCAAGGAGGCATTCACACGAAATGTTATATTTTGTTTGCGAGAAGAAAGGAAAGAATGGTGGGTGCTCATTTTTCCGGTGGTACTAGGAAGTACGTCTCTGACGCAAAGATGCAGCGGTGAAGGAATTGTCAAAATTGCCCTTTGAAGGCCCTTTGAATGCCTTAAGGGCATTTTCGTCAGAAAAAAGTTTAAAATACTTCAAATGATATTAACTTATAGTTGACGGACCTAAAATGATATTTTCAAAGTTCACGGACCTAAAATGATACTTTGGCAAAGTTCGTGAACCAAAAAATATGTTCCTCGTACTATATATATGCTATACACATTTACAAACTCTTCAAGTAGCGCAGTCAAGCAGATAGTTTAGGCCCAGTACAATCTGCTTAACAAAACATGTATTGTGGTGTATCCTTATTTTACGATTGTAACACCATTGTTTCTTTTGGATTATTTCAATTTGATACCTAATCTTTGACCCATCTTTGGGATCATTTACAATTTTAGCAATCTTTGCAATTTTGTCTTGGATTATACTATCCACTAACACTACTTTAACTACCATTCTCTTTTCTCTTACTTTACAAACTGTCTTAATTCTGGTGTCATATCAATTGTCCATATTTTTATGGGACGGGGGGAGTACCTAAAACTTAGGCCCCCAATATTAAATTCCAGGCTTCGTCACTGGGTACTTCAATTGTGATTTTCAATTTATATGTTTTTATGATGTTCTTGTCATTTCAATAAGGAAAAGGGGCATATTATGAAATTAATTACGATATGTTTAGAGGGATAGAAGGGTGATGTTTGAGATTGGATACGAGGAGGGTGAAGACGAGGACCCTGAACCTTTGAGTCTGATAAGTGATTGGGAAGATTGAGACCCTGATAAAAATGGGGAGCAACCAACGAGTTTAAGGGAGGACGATAATAAGGAATTAATTCAATTTGTGGTTATTATATGTCATGACCGCATTTTTTAAAGATAGAAAGCACGGTGGATCGCGACTAACGAGGGAGTTAAGAAGCGGGAAAAAATGGAGAAAACGATCAAAAGGTACGACATATGGATCAAAAGATGAAACTTTGATACAAAATTAGTCTAAAATCACGAAGCAACAAAGTCTATATGAAAATAGTCCAACAATTCAAGGAAACATAAGAGTTTAAAACTCAAAGTAGCAGAAGCATTTGAGAGTTGACTACTACTATGTATGAAGACACAAATAGCAGTCGAAACATTTATTGACTACGGACTTCGCCCCAATGCTCAACATTGTCCGTCCTCGTCACGTCTCAACCTATACATAGGGAAAACACATGCAGGGATGAGTACTTGATACACTCAGTGAACTCATGCCAAATATATTTTCATCAATAAAGTTATGTCAAGCCATTGTTGAGTGAATCTCGGGTTTTTACTTTAAAATGCCGAGAAACACTAAAATTATTTCCATCGTAAAAGGTGTCTGTGCAGACAAATATCATCATCATCATCTATCATATACCATATCTGAATCATCACGTGAAACGAGAATGTGGCCACAAACTCGATCACTGGACCGGCCGACCCAAAAGACGGCTCACGATCCTCATCAGTGCACTAGCCTAAGTAGGGGCTCAACCCTAGTTAGACCCGAACTCGTTAACCATCAAAGTCTAGTAGGATGTTATCCTAGTAGACAATCAGATAGGCAATTCAAAACAGAAAATACGGCATGATATAACATTTAAACCACCCTTATAGCACCATATTCATATCCTGGAAAATAAAAGAGTTAAAGTAATAGAGCTCACCTCGTTTGCTTATTTCCTCAACTCGACTTTTCATTTTGGCTTTAAAATTGGAGAACGAATCCCCTATTGTGGAAGAATCATAGCATGGGCTGCTGTGTCAAAAAAGACAGTGTTCCATCCACTCCGATACGACCCCGTTTTCACAATTCTTAATTCAATTGAACGCTTTTTAATACTCCCTCCGTCCCGTGCTACTCGCACGTTTGCTTTTCGGCTCGTCACAAAGTCCTTACACTATTTATAATTTAAGTTAGAATTAATGCATTTAATTACACAAAAAAATCAATCCCAAATTTACGGCCTAAAATGAAAAGTGCGAGTAGCATGGGACGGAGGGAGTATTATGCCGCAATTTCTCTCTTTTCCCAAATACTCCTACTTTCTTTTCCCTTTGTATTCTGTACACGAATAAAGAAATTGAATCATTAAATTTTTTCATCTTATTCTTCCACACCTAAAAGGTGCGACTAATGCTCTCCTTTTTCTCTATGCAATTTTCTTTTTTTTCTCAAAGCTTCTCATTGTCGATAAACCACAGGTATTCAATTTAAATACAAAATCATCTATACATTTGTCGTTTTTAACGCAGCAGCCCAACTGATGGAGGAGACGGCCGCCGCTAGGGCGATCCCAATTTACAAATGAGAAATAAAATGTATATGGGAAAAGAGAAAAATTGCAGTAATTAAAACTTAAACAGTAACAACTTTTATAATTGAATTAACTATTCAGGAAAGGCGTCTGTATTTAACACAGTAGCGAAAAGAAAGTATGAGTAATCTGAAAATGAAAATGAAACGTTTTCTTTTTACTATAGTCCTATTAAAAATGAAACGTTTCCTAAAATGGAAACAACTTTATCTCTACATTTTCATCTCTTTTAATTTACTCTTTTTTCATTAACACACAAATCAACACTATATAAAATCCAGTGCCGATTCCCAGATGTTGCATATTTAATGGGATGCAGGGAGTATTTGGGAAAAGAGAGAAATTGCGGCTGAATATTGAAAAGTGTTCAATTGAATTAAGAATTGTGAAACGGTGCCGTATCGGAGTGGGTGGAATGCTATCATTTTTAACATTGCAGTCCCCTACTGTGATTCACACCTTTTTAAAAGAACAAAGAAAGTAAGAAAATAATTCATTTAAAGAAACAAAGCATGCATCCTACTTTTTTTACCCTTCTATCTTTCTTAGGAAATTCTGAAATTTTCTCATGTCCCTAGAACGTCGTTTTCATCTCCCTTTCGACTTTCACGGCCGCCTCAGGCGTCGCGGGACAGCCATTCATACCCTCCGTCTCCTTCAACACTTCAATTAGTCCAACTAACTATTCTTGAACTCATGTCTAACTCATCCAATATTTAATTAATCTAGCCGAAACCATCTTTACATACTGTCCCAAATTATTTGATCCAAGGAATTAAACCCGAATAGAAAAGTGAACTTCATCAACTCCACCAAATTTCACTTCTCCTCCCCAAGCAATACCTTCTCCTTCTCTAAATGAAACAAAGGCATGAGAAAAAAAAAACCTTCGGCTTGAAAAATAATGTCAACAAAAGGAAACCTTCTCCTTTTTGCTTTGAACATTTCTTTATATAAAAAATCCTCTAAAAAAACAAGAGTACTTTATATTCAAAAGTACCATATTTCAAATGCTAACTTATCTCCATCACTTTCTGAAAAAAGCATTAGTAGCCCCATAGTGCAATCTATTTAATATCACGCCCAAATATATTGTTTTTAAAACATAAAAATAACAAATAATAAATAAAATAAAAATAAGATCGTGAATCACTCACGTGTAATTCTAGTGTTCTTATCGGAAAAATCTAGTATTCAATTAACACAGACAAGAATCTTACACCATTATTAAAGTGGAAATTTTAATTTATTGAAAAAGTGTTGATTAAATGCATCGCACTACTGAAGGTGAAGCAGCAGCCGCTCTGCCGCTGGCCGCCGCTGCGGCGCCCACCACCATCCTATATAAAGGGTTTTTCAATTTCTTATAAGTTCATATATTAAAAAGTTAATTAACGGAAAAATTATAAAGTTTAATCAAATTTTGCCTGTTTCATGATTTTAAAAGTCTGTCAAAAATTATAAAGTTTGATTTTATATATATGTGGATATTGTCGTTAATAAATTAAACGATATCGTCGGTTATAAAAGAAAATATCATCATTTCATTGAAAATCACCATAATATATTTCATTCAGATATTTTCATGGTGGTACTATGGGATGGTTGCCATCAAATTCAAAATTCATAATTTTACCGATTGATTTTTAAAATTATAGTACATGAATTTGATTTGGCAGATTATTTTGGAATTTGCCATGTATTGAATTATACTTTTAGAAAATATTTTAATAATTTATCTTTTAAAAGGGACACATTTGGCCTTAATGATTATTATATCAATTCTATGCTCCTTATCTATTGAGATCGTTTAAGTGTATTTTATTACAAATATGATGTCGGCAAAAATATGTTGATGTCATATGATGTGTGGGGATGATCTATGAAACCTTATTTTAAGCCTTTTCCTCAATGAAAATTATCTTTAACAAAATAAAATAATACAATGAGATATGGAACACGTTGACTTAAAAAAATGACCCATGCCTATTTTTGGTATTAGTATGATACTATAGAGTGGAGCACTAACTTTAATACTATTTTCTAATTTCAACTTTCAATTATCAAACAAAACGTGGGTGTATAGACTTTTACACTATTGATTATTCCATGCAACTTGGATTATTTTCCCGTTACAAAATTAAAAAGCTGAAAAGCAATTATAAAATTAACTATAAAAATAGGAAAAGAAAATACATGCATGGGAAACGTATTCTAGGTTGTATGCATGGGAAACCTTGGTTTATCTATACACTTTCATTTATGTGTAATTAAATTTGGGCCATGAAGTAATTTATTTATAACAACCAAGTCCCTTGATTAATTTCATTTATGTCAAAATTAGTCCTTACTTTTGATGAATCATTTCTACATAAATAAAAGTATAAGGCCTTGAAAATTACAATAAGGACTCAATCTTGATTTATATATATATTTGTATATTTACTAAGTTTTTACAAATGAATGTAGCATGCATGTGCCTAACCGAAACTTTAATGTATGAGAATCCAAATATGTGTTTATATATGTGTTGATTTAACGGTAAATTAATTATTGTTTAACAGAAGAGGTTGTGGCATTTAACGGTGCATTCATTTTATATATGTTTATAAAAAAATCAAGCCAAAAGGATGACGAACGATAGTGCAGAAGCAATTCAGAACATAAACGATAACAAAATTAGCATATCGACAAAAGCTGCGTTCGAACTCATTGCATGCGATTTTAGTGAAAACGAAGGAATGCATGTATAGTTGATCAAGTCAAGATTCTCTAGTGGAAACTTTATTATTGATGATAAGTTGATGAATGGTGGTAATGAATCGATCATAGTTTTTTATTATCCTTTTTAATAAGAGGTTGGGTGGGTGAAGCACATGTAAATGAGAATCACATCTAATGCTGTCTTTGCCTCAAACTCAAATAGGAAAGGTGGTTTATTGCCTTGGCATCATTGCATAAAGGCTACAACATTGTTTGTCATCTAGCTTTTGTCACTTCAATCACAAACCATCATCTAAAATGGTGGGTTGAATGTATATTTTGGTGTGAAGACTAAAGATATATATATTCATGCATTCAATAATTAACTATTGATAGAAAGTGGTGCACAAAAGACTACTAGGTTACTAAGAAACTTCCTTAATTCACAACAAGGTTATTGTCACTTCTTTGGTAGGCATGATGGAATATAATCAAGTCTTGGTGGATCTAATTATAATTTCAGACATTCGATGATAAAATTAACACAGGAAGGCGGGTAAACAATCTAAATAATAATCTTTAATAATTCAAATTAAAAGGCTAAAACATTAGTTAAATGTTTTACAATATTGGTCTTTTTGCAAATTTGAAATTTATTAGCAACTAATACTTTTAAGAATAAATTTGGTGATAGCTGAGGTTGTGAACTCAAAGTTCACCTATTATATTAGCATGAATGTTATAAAATGTCTAACCAAATTTCGAAAGATTTTCATACCTAAATATTCGATCGCTTAAGATTAACCTGTGTCAAGATCGATTAGACTCTTCAAGATTACTTGACATTGATTTTGTCACATATAAAATATAAAAAATAATTTCACACGTCATTATCTTATAAAGTAACATATCACCCAATTAACATCATTCACTAAGATTAATCAATTTTATATTGTTCATCAAACTCAACACCACATATATTAAGAAAATCCCGAGTACTATCTCTAAAGAAATCAAAACCACCATGTCGATTATTTAACAAGTTAATTTTGCAACCTTTTTATATAAGGAAATGTTATGATCGTCGACTGCACATTAGTTTGATATTGTCCATTTTGGATTAAATTCACACGGATTTGTTTTTTGGTCACTCTCAAAAGGCCTCAAACTAGGGGTTGGACAACAGTTATATACAACTTCCAACTTCCCTCCCTTCTTCGATATAGTATGAATTTGCAACCCAACAGAAAACGCTCGAATCAACAAGCAACTATATATTCAGGACAAAGACAATAGTATAGTAGATCATCGAACTAATCTATCTCACAAAAACAAAGAAACCAAAATTCGAGGTACCAGACTCTATCAATAGACTATAATGGTAGGGGGAGAGTAAAAAACCAGTTATCACCACCAAATAGATAAAGATAGTGGAGTATATTGGACTTGCTTTAAACTCTATCAGTATTAGATGGTGGCCTTATTTACAGTTAGGTTTACACATTTTCCTACCTAGTAAAAAATTAGCTTCAATTCAAGAAAACACGCGCGCATTAATTAAATTCTGAAACTTAATTAACAGATTGATATAAAACGAATTTTTTGTACCTAACTCAAGAATTATTTTGCTGGGATCATCCATGATATATTTTTCTTTCGTAGGTATAGCTTGACACATTATGGAATTACATACTGTAACCAAATTGATGTTCGAATTATCGAATATATCTTGTTGAGACGACAAGTAAGAATGACAATTGCTGTCTGCTCCGAAACACTTCATAGTATATTTGTCACAAAATTGATTATTCCCCAAATAGTTTTGCTAGGTACATAGGATCCCATGTCTTAATTTAGGTATCCTATTTTTCATTTTTTAGTTTTTCAATTAATAACTAATTATTAGGATGACTTAATTCAAAGTTAGAGTATAAAATTTTCTAAATTATTGTTCTATTAATAATAAATAACTATATAATTGAAAATGAATTTTTTAAGTATGATGATGCCTCGATCTTAACATCACTCTAATATACTGGTTTAATCTTATTTGCTTCAAGTGACTATAGTGTGTGTAGAGTGTTTAAATTATCGTTAATTGTCGATTAATACGGTTAGGCTTTTGTTTAGTTTTGGTTTACCAGGATGAATTTTCTTTTTCTTGTTTTTGTAGCTATCATGCATTTAAATTCACAAACCCATATTCAAAATTGTCGCCTCAAGTATGATGATGCCTCCAGAGGTATCACTCAGATAATTTATCTAAATATTCTTTGCTTTTAAATTATATAGTTGGGCACATAAAATATGTACCCTGCCCATAGTGGTCACAATAATAAGGAAAGATATCTTGGATGGATAAAACTTCAATCTTGCTCTCCTTCTTCAAATATGACTTCCAAGCTCCAATTCTCCTTCAAAATTCGTTCCAGCCATCGAAGATTGAGTCCGTTTTTCTTGATTTGTATAGCTATAAGATCCCCTTTTGGTTGTCAAGTGTAAGAAGTTTATAATATTTGTTATGTGGGCATCATTCAGATAGAATATTGTATGCTGGGAGATGTATATATATCTCTTCTAAATGCAATGGATGGACCTGCACATAGTTGTGTGATGCTGCCTGTGTATCTTTGATCATGTATTGGTTTTGTTATTATTTGTATTGCCACCAATTTTTTTATTAGTGAACTACAAAAATGGTTCCTGGACTAAGGGTTTATCTCGAAAATGGTCATTTTTTTACTGTTTTCGGTCGAAAATACCATTTTGGAGGGTTTTGGGGGGTTGGGTAATTTGGTCTTTTTACACTTTTAACATTTTAAATCTGGTATTATTCCAGTTATGTACTAAATCTGATATTATCTCAAAATTATTATTCTTCGTCCATTTTGTCATCCTTCACTTTGTTTCTTTATTTCAATATTAGATTTAATTTTATAATATTATATTTTAAATTTCGGTTTTTAAATATCAATAATTTTTTTAAATTAAAACCATTAATTCATGGACACTATAAATATTGATTAAAACTATTAATTTTTGTTATTTAATATAATATTCAGCTGAATTGAAGTACAGAAAAATAATATTAATCATGATGGAAAAATAAGAGCTATTCTATTTAGTCTTCGTTCGGTTGTTATAATTGCTTTTGATTGAATAATATGAAGTTGACTAAAAAATTGATCATACTAAAAATTTTATATAGGAGTATTTTTGTTGAAATTTCTAGTAAATTTTGATTGTTTTCAAATTAATAAACGAAAATTATATTAGTCTTACATTAGATGCATATTTATTTCAGAATAAATCGTGTTATATGATCTATTTATGATTAAAACTATTAAATATTGATTAAAACTAAGGTGTTGTCATACCTTATTGATTAAATATCAGACACTATCAAATATAGATTATGACTATTAATTTTTGTTATTTAATAATTTTTATAATTAAAAAAATTTATTGATATTTAAAAATTGAAATTTTAAATTTAATTTTGTAAAATTAAATCTAATATTGAAATAAAGAAACAAAGTGAAGGATGACAAAAGGGAAGAAGAATGATATTTTTGAAATAATATCAGTTTTAGTACATAACTGAAATAATATCAGATTTAAAATGTTAAAAGTGTAAAAAGACCAAATTGTCCAAAACCCCCAAAAGGGTATTTTCGACCAAAAACAGTGAAAATTGACTATTTTCGAGATAAACCCCTAGTCCAGTGATGTATGGCGATATTTTTAAAGTCCAGAGATTATGGATAAGATAAACCCATAGTATATGTACCATTTTTATAGTTCACTCTTTATTTATTGACTATGCTCGTTGATTTTTGCCTTCGATAATCAATCTTGTTTGTCACAATTAAACTTTTTTGCTTAAACAAATGGAGTACATATATAAAGAGAGAAATTTTACACTATCTCAATTTCAACTGAGAAATAGAATTAAAATTAATCTGGAAAATCATGGGATTTAATTTCTTGAAGATTACAAACATAACTTAAAACGTCTCAAGTCTTAACCCCTTCTTCATTTTTTCCATTCTTGTAATTACTGTGAAATTCTACGGCCTTTTTTAGGCCTGTTATGAACATCATAAACTATTTTCTATTTTTCGTTTCTTCTTCTTAATTTTTACTCTCATTAAAAATTGAAACTACGAAATCAGTAGGAAGTCTTGAACGGCTTGTACGTCTTGAGATCCGCTACAACTCCGGCGAAAGACCCGACGGCGGCGGCGATTGATATGACGAGACACGCGGCGCTCAGCATCTGCAGGCATATCCACCTTGAGCTCCACTTCGGAATCTTCTTCTGCACAATGTACATCTCCACCGGGAAGTAGACCGTCAGCGGCCAGAATCCGAAGGAGCCGAGGATTCCGACGACGTCGTTGAAGAACGGCATGAGCATCGAGATGACGGTGGTGAGCACCACGAACATGCTTCTCCAGACGAGGCGGAACACGGTGACCTTGTAGCGGAAGCCGGGGATGGGGAGAGCGATTTCTCTGCCGATGAGCTTGCTGTCGGGGAACCACTCCGCCGCCGTCTTCTCCACGAATGCGAACAGAGGCTGGCAGTACACCTGGTACGCGCCGATGAGGTGGATCACGATCGCGGCGTTGGCGATGTCCAGGAGCCAGTACGGGTTGTAGAACCCGAATCCGGTCAGGAGGTTTCCCGGGGAGAGGTCGCCGAAGGCGGCGTACCCGAAGCAACCGCAGAGCATGTAGAACACGGTGGTGACCGCCACGCTTAGCAGCGTTGCCTTCTTCATCGTCTTGTACTCCGACGGCGGCGATTTTATCGTGTCCTGTTTCAAATTTAACGACGATTTTTTAGTAATTGATGGCTGAATCGTGGATCGGAGAAGGTAAAATGGTGGAATTCAAGTACCTGAATCTCGATTAGGATTAAGGAGTAGGAGTAGGCGAAGGCTATGGCGCCGAGAGCTTGGAAGCTTTTCCAGATCTTCTGTGTTTCGTCGATTGTTTGAGCTCCGACGACTGTTCCGATGCTGATTCCGGTCATACTCCCCATCACCTTCCCCGATTCTGATCGGAAAACGGAAATGCTGTTAATTAATTGACTAATTAGGGTTTCAAATTGGGGGAAAATTGAAAATCACCTGCAACTTTTCCGATGCCGAGGCCTAAACCGATGGTGGAGTAAGTGAAGGACATGACAGCGGCGACGATGGAGAGCCACCATATCTGATCGAAATCGGGAATCTGTGAGAAGATGATCTCCATAACACCAAACGCAATCATGTAAGGATTACTCGAAACTCTGCACGGACTCGCGTCGCCTTTGCTGTGGAAGCAATTCGATCTCTCAATCGCCCTGTTCCATTCATTTCCACATCAAAACTCCATAAAAAAAATACTAGAAATGAATAAATCCACACACTTCGCATAGCTCACACTCACATCATGCTTATAGATGCAGCAATGGTGTAACCGATCGCAACTCCAAACAGATTCATGTACTGAACCGCTCCACATACCTTCACTTGAAAACCACCTGAAAATAAAAAAAAAATTAAAATACAAAATCAACGGAAACGAAGGAGTTTATAATTCTTCTTATTTGTCTTTTAATTTTTACTTACCGAGATTGGACCTAACGGCGTCCATATATGTGTAGTTTCGTTTGCCGTTATCCGGATCGCCAGTTCGGTAGCACGTGGCGAGAAGGACGGAAGTGTAATACGTAACGAAAGCAAACAACAACATAACGGTCGGGCCGGCGACCCAACCCAGCTGCGCCGTGGCCCAAGCCAACGACAGAACTCCCGAGCCGATAACCGCCGTGATGATATGAGCGCTCGCCGTCCAAACAGAGCCTATCCAAAAAAAACGTTAAAAAAGAGATACAAATTTAAAACCAGCTGCCGGAAAATGGAGGAAATTAATGAGCTCACCAGTCCGTTTGAGGCGGCCGTCGTCGTCGTAGCACTTGGAGCCGACCTGCGGCGGCACATTCACCGCTACGCTATGATTCTCATGACTCATCTTCTAGATTTTTTTTGTCCGAGCAGAAACGATAAGATTAGAATTAGAACTTGAACTGAACTGAACTGAGAGAGATTTATGTGTAGAAGCTGAGGGATTGAATGAGGAATTGAATGCCTCTCAGAAAAATTTACTGGGGATTCTGCCTCCCAACCGTTTTCGCGCCAGTGCAGTTAAACGGAAACACGCACACACACTTTTCAAGGGTTTGTTTAATTTTCTAGTGAATTTGCAGATGAGTTTTTGGCCATGCTGAAGCAGGGTATATATAAGAGAAGAAAATACAAGGAAGCGCGTTTAATTGCCGGAGTAGAAAGATTTCAATACAGACTCAAACTCTGGGATGACATCAATTGTCCGTTAAATATAGAGGGTTATTATTAAAAATTTCTACTGTCTAGGTTGACTCCATTGACATTATTAATTGTGTATATGAAGAGACAGGATTGGAAATTTCCGTCTCATGTTACTTGCACTGTTGCTTTTCGGCTCGTCACAAACTCCTTACATTATTTATAGTTTAAGTTAGAATTAATGCATTTAATTAATATGTTAGATTAATTTAAGAGTTCCTTTATTGTGTGATGTCTCATTACACTTAAAATGCTAATTTAATTACACTAAAAAATCAATCTCAAATTTACGGCCTAAAATGAAAAGTGCGAGTAACATGGGACGGATGGGTACTTAATTAATGGTATGGTATGTGTATGCAATGTCAAACAGGGGATGGGTTTGGATCACAGATAGTCAATGCAAAATTTTCTTGAAAGTTAGGATCTAGAGATAAAACATTAAATGAAGGAGCTGGTGGTAAACAATGTTAAAGGGAGGTTGGAATTAATGGGGTTAATTACTTGGAATAGAAGCTTGTTATTAATTACTTGCTAATACTGTGGAATTAATTGAAATGTTACCAAGTGTGGAAAGAATAATCATGAAATTAATTTGTAGCCATATGATGAAGAAAATGATCGAGTAGTTTAGCCCTTCTTCTTCCACTTGGACATGACTCAAATGTTGACAAGAAAAATAAATGTTGACAAGAACCAGACGCAAAAAACAACATGATGCAATAATATTGTCAATTGGTAGTAGTATAAAATGTTTACCAAAGAAATGCAATTTTCTTGATTTCTAGCACAATCCTAGAGAAGAAAACATAGGATTAACATGAATTCATGAAGAGAAATGAGGGTTCTTACCGCCATTGTAAGATATGGTTTCTGCTCTGATAAAAGAATAGGAAATGAAAATAGAGACTTATTAGTGTTTTTGAGGAGGGTATGAAATTTTGGTGAGATTGTAGCAATATATATACAAAAAAGGAAGGTGTGGGTGAAAATGATATTTTAATATGTCTCTTTTAATGAGAACCTTTGAATTGTAATAATTTGCACACTATGGCTTCTCAATTCTCATCCATCCCTTTTCATCAACAAAAGGAATAGGGTTCTTATTTCATGTTAATCATGGATGCTAGCTTTGGTTTGGGTATATATTAATGTGTATAAGCAATTAAGACACCTATCACTTATCAGTCAAACAATTTATTTGGAAGTGGGGTTAGAATATCAGGTCCATATAAGGCAAACCATGTTCTATTTTGTTCTCTATTGTATTTTTATTCTATATCAGTGGTTGTGTATATAATGATGGTGATATTGTTATACTATAAGCTACAATTTGATAGAGCAATGAAATTGCAAATTCAGAATAAAGATTTCTTTTTTTGTTTCATAGGAGTACTGTTTTTTTGGACAGCTTGCTTTAGATGGAGGGACAATCAAATTTAAATTAATCTTGCATTGTTGGTTCCCAAAGTATGAGGAAAGAGAGGTTGTTATTTCAATATTTTAAGGTTGATTAAATACCTCAATTATTTGCAAATATGTTTTTTATGTGTGTTTTAATGTTTCTAAAAATAAACTTGAGAGTGTATAAGCTTTGCAAGAATAAAGAATGAAATCAATGCATGTTATGGATGTATAAAGAATATTTTTTACTTGAGTAAATGAGACATATTATAAGTTGGTTATTATGGATGTTATATAGTAGTAGAGTAGTATTTTTTTATAAATAACAAAATTCTGCAAACCATCAATTCTAAGTGGTGAGCTTAGTCTCCCATATATCAGTTATCAAGACGGCACCGCCAAGAAACAAACAATGAATAACAAGTCACCAACAATGACACAAGAATACAATATTGCAAAATAATCATGAAAATAATGTTTTTCCAATTAATAAATTTGAATTGAAGACAATTTTTTTTGCCCATCTTATCTTTTTTTCCCTCTTAAAAAATGATTAATCGAGGGAATCTAAAGAAATTGTAAGAAATACAAAAGGAATAATTTCATTTTAGAGACTCCAACTTGGCATATATATAATTGAAATTATTTTTAGCGATGCTTGTAGTAGGAGAACATTCCTTCTTACGTTTATACATAACGGCTAAGGCGTAAGCAATACTTTTCAAGTAGACGACAAATAGCACTCTCTTCAAAAGAAAACAAATCAGAAAAAATCTAAGCAAATACTTTACTTAATTTTTTATAGAGTGGACATCATTTTTGGTCCACGAACTTTACCAAAATATCATTTTAGGTCCGTGAACTTTGAAAATATCATTTTAGGTCCATGAACTTTGAGTTAGTATCATTTGAGGTACTATTTACTATTTCCAAGTTTTTTTGGACGAAAATACCCTCAATACCTTAAAGTGTATATATTTTTAATAAATTTATCATATACTCGTATTTTTTTATAAATATCTTTACAATATATTTTTGACAAATTTTCTAAATATAATTTGACCTTAAATATTATCACTTAATTTTGTGACATGCAAGTAAAATTGCTTCTTCAATTTTTTATATTAATTTTTTTTAAATTGAATAAAGAACTTTTCTTTAATAATAAAAAATTGAATAAAGATCTTTTCTTGTATGTCACAAAATTAAATGATAATATTGAAGGTCAAATTATATTTAGAAAATTTGTCAAAAATATATTTTAAAGATATTTATAAAAAGATCTTTATTCAATTTTTTATTATTAAAGAAAGTTCTTCATTCAATTTTTAAAGAAAATTAATATAAAAAACTGAAGAAGCAATTTTACTTGCATGTCACAAAATTAAGTGATAATATTTAAGGTCAAATTATATTTAGAAAATTTGTCAAAAATATATTGGAAAGATATTTATAAAAAAATATGAGTATATGATAAATTTATTAAAAATATATACACTTTAAGGTATTGAGGGTATTTTCGTCCAAAAAAACTTGGAAATAGTAAAAAGTACCTCAAATGATACTAACTCAAAGTTCACGGACCTAAAATGATATTTTCAAAGTTCACGGACCTAAAATGATATTTTGGCAAAGTCCGTGGACTAAAAATGATGTTCCCTCTTTTTTATATACTTTTCTCTAACAAAAATAATTGGCCGAATAAGGTTTTTTTTGGTCTAAAAAAATTTGGCCGAATAAGGTTTTTCTAACAAAAACATTTGGCCGAAAAATGTGGGATTGTTAATATGACATTGTTATAACTTCGGTAGAACCAATTAGTGATAAATTTACATAGTATACAATTTTGAACATGTATGTAAGTTATTTTACATTTAAAATTGGTTTATGAATATCAATTAATTTAAAATAAATTAATCTATTACATATTTTAAAAATAATATAGAAAAAGTATAAATTTTCCTGATTAAATAGTGCATATTTACGAAAAACATTAACCTTTTAATTCAATATGTATATAATTATCATCAATTAATCAAACTGTAAATTATGTGGGTTTATCATAAATGTTTCATGGAACCTCTTTCTCACACTCACTGCTATAAAATACTAATAAAGTTAATTGAAATAAAATTGATTTGAGTTGATAAAGAATTAAAGTTAATATATACATAATTTATGTACATTTATCTAGACTTGTTTGTTACGAGCTTGCCATTAACAGAATTATTAGTGATTAATGTATGAAGTACTTTATTCATACAGCCCCATTTCTTGGAAACATATTGAACTCTTAATGTTGAATAGAGAAATTATTGGTGGTAAGCTCTTGATTTTTGACCAAACCACTAATAACATGATCAGATTCTAAAAGGTGGTAATCAGGAATAAATAGGTAGTAACAGTTAGTGTAGAAGATTAGAGTAAGACAATTAATGATGTCTAGTAATGAAAGTTGACATGAAATTTGTTCTTCATTAATATCTTTCTCCTCTAAGAACATCCATAGCGGAGAGCACATCGCTGTCCGTCCGACCGTGCCATCGGCACGACACCGCTGTCTGCCGCTGCGCTCTTGCAGCTGGCATGGCGCTGCTCTTAGCTAAGAGCACGTCCATGCCAGCGAGCAGGGCGACGTGACGCGTTTTTATTGACCGTTGACATTTTCTTTTTTTTCTTTTTTAAAAAAATCAAAAATAATACCAAAAATTTAAAATATATATATTTTTAGATTCCCAAAAATATACAGATTTTATTTCCATTTTTTTGAAATTTTTTTTAAAAAATTTAATCTCAAAATCATCTATAAATACACACATTCATCATCCATTTGGGCGAAATTTGGCCACGAGTAGTGGGTTTTTTTAATTTTATGAATTTAATTATGTAATTTTTAATTTTTATGATTTAAATTATGTATTTTTTAATTTTTAAGACTTTAATGAAGAAAATTTTAATTTTTAGGGTTTTAATTATGTAATTTTTAATTTTTTTGTAATTTGTAATATTATTTCGGTTATTTTTAATGCATTTTAATATTGTGAAAATGTTTTTATTTAAATTGAATAATAGAATAGTGGGACCCTTGAGCATGTCCTTGTGGAAGAGCACGAATGTGGGTGTTGTGCTCTTTCCTAAGAGCATGGAGTAAAAGTGGGTCCGGGCCCACATCCGTGCTCGTTGGCAAGAGCACGGATGTGGATGCTCTAAACTTATTACTTACACTGTCTTAGACAAGTCACAAAAGTATTAGTCTATTTATTAAAAAAAAGAAGCTCAAACTACTAAATGAAAATGAGTATAAGCTCAACAAAATAGTCACCAAAGATCCAAAACCAACAAAAAACACTTCCCCAAAGTCCTAAGCATGCCAATGGACTCCTTCAGTAAAATCAGAAGCACTTAAAACAAAAGAAACAAACTAAATCTTAACAGAAAAAAAAGGAAAACAATATACACATGGAGTTGCGCTCATTATGCTAGTATCCATGTATGCAAAATGGTTAATAATTTTTCTAATGTAATTACAATAATTAAACTGGTCACTATAAATTTCTATCTCCACATTTCATAGCATCCATCTGGCATTAGACTCTATAGAAAGTTCTAGTAATATATGCTTCCAATGCTGTATAATGGATAGCGATATGAGAATATTGTAAAATACTATGATTTTGGTAATGTTTTATAAATATCCCATTCTGTTTCCGAAAAAATAATACATACAAATCAAAATGATTAAATTAAATCAGATAAATTCCAACCACAAATAAATTAGATATAGAAATCACAAGTATGCCATGTCGATTGAATTTGCTGCTATTTGTAGTTTCCTAAATAAAAGGAAAGAAAAAAATTGACATGATAATGTTAATATATGCATGTTATAAGTTGCCAATTGAAATGAATTTAATATCATATGTTATCGTGTATGTGTATAAAATTATTATGTAGAAACTAGAGAATACATTTTATTAGTTATAATTTAAAGAATTTTACAACTTTTTTAGAGAGAATTTTGGCAACTTGACAACAATAATTTGATCAAGCTTTAGGTTGTCATTATTATGAAAAGAACAAAAGAATAAACTCAATTTAATTGGAAGTATATATTCTTTGCAGAGAAAATTGAAAGTTCTCTCTTATCTATAGTTTGTGATTATAAACAAATACAAAGATTATTCTTTTAGGAAATTTCCTTAAAATGTTTCAATCTCCTTTGCTTTTGTAAAACTACACAAATCAAACCAAAATTATAGTAGCTTGGAAATTTTATTTTCCTATACTTTGATTTTTTATACTCTCTCCAATCTATAAAAATAAATTTTTAAAGAGGTATATATTTAAATGCACAATTAGTCTAATAGAAATAGATAGAAAGAAAAAAAGTTGTTACGGATGATGATCCCATATTATTAATGAAAAAAAAATTCCAAATCAAAAGCCTTATATAATTTTAAGAGACAAGCTAAAATAAAACTAGTTGTTACGGAGTAGTTTATATTTTTAAGTAACAGAGGAGGGAGTATACATATAATTGATATACACGTAAAGCTCATAAACTCTCAATCAATAGTAACATACTAACATGTATACACATTTTTCCTTCTGAAACAGTTAATGTTGTCCTATTTCGTAAATCATAAGATTCTTTTCTTAGTTATCGAAACCATAGTATAAGTACTATATATAGGGAGTCATATACTTTAGCATTTTATTGATTACCCTTTTGTTACGATTAATAATAATAATAATTATTATTATTATTATTATGAGTATTCGTCTATAAATTATTGAATTTATTGAAATTACATTTAAATGATACTCCTTCCTATAATTATTTACACCTAACACTCACGGTTAAAATCTAATGAATTATTCTATCTCCGTCCCACCAGAATATGCATTACAAGAATATGCACTTTCAATTATCTTGCTGTAATTGAAAACTCTTTTATCTCAAACGAAGTGAGACTCATTCTCCACCAAAAATACTTTAATTACTTTTTCTTTTAACTTCTCTCTTATTTTACAAATTGTGCATTAAAACTTTTATCAAACAAAAAGGGCATATTTTAATGGGACGAACGGAGTAATAGTCAATACTCCCGCTGTCCCATAAGCACAAGATACTGAAATGATACGTATTTTAATATATTATATATAGTCGGTAAAATATGAGAGAGATGGAAAAAAAATTTATTGGAGTATGTTAGTGAAGAATAAGGTCTACTTTATTAGAGAGAAAAAAGTTACTACGAAAAATAGAAGTTGATTATTTTTTGTAGGTCAGACTATATATATTTTTATGGGACTAAGTGGATTATTAGATATATAAATATTAATAATATTAATTATTAAAAATATCCCGAGAGGAATTATTTTTTTGAAATAGTGCACACGTTCGAGAATGCCCATATGCGACAGTCAAAAGGTGTTTTGTAGGCGCAGCAGAAATAATTGACTACAACAATTTTGTTTTTTATTTTCATTTTCATTTTCATTTTCATTTTCATTTTCATTTTCATTTGTTGTAGTATAAAACTCTATTTCTGCCCTTTGTTGTTTAGTATAATTCAGATTAAATCAGAGTTTTACACGATATGTTTTAATTATTATAGATTAGCGACGACTCATAATTGAGGAAATCATCCAACCCGGGAAGGGAAACATTAGTTGACTCGAATAAACTGAAAAGATAGAGGGTTATAATCGACTTTTGATGAGCGAGTGGGGTTAGGTTGCATATCAATCCGGGCGATGAGTAGACGTCACCACGGTTCGGGAA
This sequence comes from Salvia splendens, assembly GCF_004379255.2. Classification (NCBI taxonomy): domain Eukaryota; kingdom Viridiplantae; phylum Streptophyta; class Magnoliopsida; order Lamiales; family Lamiaceae; genus Salvia; species Salvia splendens. The sequence continues at coordinate 7,491,676 of NC_056032.1, forward strand.
CCGGCGGTTCACGGTTCGGAACCATCGGTTCCGGTTCAATAAATGAGTGAACCTGAACCGGCCCGGCCAAGGTTCGGCGGTTCCGGTTCGTGAACCGTGAACCGCCGGAACCGCCGGTGCATATCCGGTTCCGGGCCGGTTCGTCTGGTTCGGCGGTTCATTTTAATTTTTTTTTATACATTGTAAATTTGTAATTCAAGTAAAAAATGTAAATATATTTGCATAAATAAAATTAGAATAAAGCGATGTACAAATTCAATTTTATTGATACGAATTACAACTTCAAAATTACAAATTACAACTTTAAAATTGCAAATTACAACTTTAAAATTACAAATTAAAACTTAAAATTTACAAATTACAACTTTAAAATTACAACTTAAAATTTACAAATTACAACTTAAAAATTCTAAATTACAAAAGACTTAAAGTCTTGATTACAATTTACAAATTACATATTCGAAACAAAGGGGAGAAAAAAGAAATAAATAAAAAGGACTTGAGCTCAACTTAAATTTAAAATTTAAGTTGAGATGCCTACGTATCCTTAATGGTCAATTGCATTTTGGAATCAAAGTTCACATAGTTCTCTTACCTTGCTTACCTATTTGGCTTGATCGGAGGAATTGGTGCCTACTCTTCTTCGTCGGGGAAGTAGTATTGGTCGGGTTGTACTACTTGATTGTCCCAATCCGGTTCTTGGTCTCTAATTTTGGCGGAGCACCAATCATCAAGTAACATGGTGGCTTCCATGTTTTGCCCGATGAGTCTACTTCTTCTGTCGTCCAAGACGTTACCTCCAACACTAAAGGCGGACTCGACGGCGACAGTGGAAGCCGGAACCGAAAAGATCTCCTTGGCCACGATGATGAGTTAAGTGATACTTATTCTCACCACCCACGATGATGAGTTAAGTGATATCGTGTATTTATAAGAAAAAACAAAACTGTTTGATTAAAAAATTATTTCAACGAAATATACAAACATACGACTATAGATTTTCTATGAATGGAATAACTATAGATTTCGGCTTACTTTTAAATTTCGGACATAGTGAAGTTGATCCAATATCAAGAATTTTCCACCAATTTATTAAAAAAATGATATTTCCCAGCTTCTCATATTACAAAAGGAAATGTAATTAAAATGACGATGAGCTGATTTAATATAAAGTGATACGTGTGAGTTGCACCAATAGTTGATCATAGGCTATTTTGTTTGACTTATGCCGACAGCCTTAGAGCATCCACAATAGCGCCTAGCGCACCGCTTAGCCGAGCGCCGGCGCTAGGCGGTGCGCTAGGCGATCTATTGCAACCGCCTAGCGGTTTCTGGATTAAAAAACCGCCTAGTGCTCGGCGGTTCCGTGGCACTAGGCGGTGCACTGGGCAATCCGCTCGGCGCTATTGCAGCATCCGGATCGCCTAGCGCGAAATTTTTTTTCCGAAACACTATATATACGCGTCTTGTACGTCATTTTCTTTCGCACCACTTGTTTTAACGAGTACTCTCTCTATCAAAATTTCTGTACAAGATCAACAACGGTAAATGGATCTCAACAACGAGCCTACTTCAGGGAGTAGCGGGTCTCAAGCTCAAACTTCCCCGGTCCCCGTGGGAAGTGGATGGAGTCAGATGCCACCATACTACAACATGTACCAGTGGCAGCAGATGATGTCCGGGATGCCAACCGGGGGGAGTCCGCCAGGGGGATTTCATGCGATGCCGGGGTGGGCACCCAATGCCTAGATGATGCCGGGGTGGGCACCCGGGATGCAGATGATGCCTGGGGGGTACAGGCGACGCAGGGGACGCCGGGGGGTACCGGCGACGGGGGGATCCCCGGCGACCCCTGTGTTCGCCGGGGGACGTCTATCGCCCCAGTTTCGATTTTTCGACTGGTTCGTCGCACACATCGACCCCAACGGAGGCGCAGAAAGCCTTCCCCCTGAAGGGGGTGTATAAGGACTTCACCTACTGGAACTGCTATCTTGTGCTGAACGACTCTGAGAAGTTCCGAGTAGGTGTCGACGCTGGCTGGCCGAAGAAGCAACGACTGAACTATACCGGTGATTTCAGCGGCAGCAGCGGTGGTTCCCACGACCTCCCCGAGACGGCCCAGGAGGTCCCGACCCCTCGTTCGTTCGCTCGTCGAACTCGCTCGGTTGGGCACAGGCGGGCTCAACGGGAGGCGATGGGGGTCGCCGGGGGTTCCCAGGAGGTCCAGTCGGCATCCCCCTTGGCCAATCCACAGCGGATCTCAAATTCTTCGCGCGTCAACAAACGCGCGCTCAGATGGTCAAGACGATGGCCGAATGGCGGGTGGCGGGTGGCGGTGGACCCCGTGGAGAAGAGTTTGCTTCAAACATTGCTCCTGAGCATGCAGGAGGATTTGGAGGCGGCACGGAGGGAAGCCGCCGGGAGTAGAGGCGGCGATGGTGGCGACGGAGGCGGAGGCGATGGTGACGACAACGACAGAGGAGACGATGACGGAGACGACGACGGAGCAGAGGAGTGAATTATTGTATTTTTTTGTTAATTATTGTAATTTTTTAAATTATTGTACTTTTTAAAATTTTAATAGTATTATTAATGTTTCTCGTATATGTCTGGTAAATTAAATTTCGTAAATTGTGTGATTGTTAAATTATTTCTCACCACCTGGTTGACCCGGCGGTTGACGCTGCCGGGTATTGCGGATTACAGCCCCGCCGTGTAGCCTTCCGAGGCGCTCTCGGCGGTGGTTTCGCACGGGGAGAAGGGCTGGAGCGGGGACGTCGAGGAGCTCGCCACCGGCATCTACGTCTTCTCCACCAAGGACGGGTCGGGCCGGGTCAAGATCGTCGAGCGCGGCGGGTGGCCGAGTTGGGCCGACGAGTCGACTCTTTACTTCCACCGCAGATGCAGAGACGGCTGGTGGAGCGTTTTCTCGGCGTTGTTCGACATCGTTCGTGGAAAGATCAACGCTGCCTCGGTGGTGACTCGGCGAGTCACCCCGCCGGGTCTGCACGCGTTCACTCCGGCAGCTTCCGTCGCTAATAAGAGCTTCATAGCGGTAGCTACGAGGAGGCCCGGGTCGGAATATCGTCATATCGAGTTATACGACGTCGTTTTGGTACGAATTGACCCGACCTGTTTCGCCTAGTACCCATCATTTTAACCCGTTTATATCGCCCGATTTTGGCTGGGTCGGTTACCACAAGTGTCGGGGCGAAACCAACGACAGAGTCGGGAAGGGCAATGACTTAGTAATTGAGAACGTCCGGAGCGAGTTACCGGGCCTTTCATTACTCCGGGTCGACGGGTCATTCCCGTCGTACTCCCCGGATGGCGAACGGACGCCTACGTGCAATTCCCGGGCGTGTACATGATGAACCGAGACGGGTCGGGTATTCGGGAAGTATCGAAGCTATATGCCTTTGCAACTTCTTGGGATTGGAAGAGAAAGGGAGTAGTGTACACTAGCGCCGGACCCGATTTCTCTAGTGAGAGCACCAAGGTTGACATAGTCTCAATAAATGTGGATGATGAAGACCTAAGCCACAATTACAAAACCCTAACCAAGGGAGGAGCAAACAATGCATTCCCTTCCCCGTCGCCCGACGGGAAATGGGTCGTGTTCAGATCGGGCGAAGTGGGCACAAGAACTTATACATAATGGACGCATTGAACGGAGAAGATGGCGGCCTCTATAGGTGAATGGATCGTGTTCGCCTCAGATAGGGAGAATCCGGGCGGGGGCAGCTTCGAAATGCTCAAGATCCATCCAAATGGCACGGGGCTCCAGAAAGTGATCCAAAGTGGGACTGGCGGGCGAACCAACCACCCGTGGCTCAGCCCCGACGGGAAGCAGATCGTGTTCACCTCAGATTACGCGGGAGTCTCGGCCGAACCCATTTCAAACCCACACCATTACCAGCCATACGGTGAGATCTTCGTGATCAATGCGGATGGCTCAGGGCTTCAGAGATTGACGCATAACTCGTTCGAGGACGGCACCCCGACTTGGAGCCCCAAATACATCGGGCCACCTACAAATGCTGAGTGGCCTTAAAGTGGTTCCAAATGTCAATTTGAGGATTGCCATTGGCTTAACATTGCCCCAAACCAAGCATCTAAGGGTGTCCACTATGGGGTGCCCGCGGCTATAGCCGCGGGTTGGGACGGATGGCGGGCGGGCTATAGTGGAGAGGCGCGGGCGGACACCGAAATGGGGGCGGTAGGGGGCGGACTGGCTTCAGCCGACTCCGGGGCGAGGACGCGGTGAAATGGGGGCGGACGCGGCTATAGGCACGGCGCCTATAGTGGCGGCACCGACCGCCGCGGCTATAGCCGATTTTAAATTTTTTTTTTCATTTCAATTCACCTATAAATACACCTCACTCCATTCATTATTTTCACATCATTCCAACTCTACATCTATAAAAATTTCTCTCACTACAATTTGGGGTCGGAAATGAACAATTTGTGGAGAGACAGCTGGAATGCTCTGATTCAACAGGTGCAACACCAGGCCGCCTAGGAGGAAGCGGCCCGTTTGGCGGAGGAGGCGGAGAATGCGGAGGATGCGATCCCTCGTGCCATTTCTCATCAACGGACAATCCCACGAGACCACGTCGGTGCGCACCAGCATCTAATGGATGATTACTTTGTGGATAACCCCCGTTATCCACCCGAGATATTCCGCCGGAGATTCAGGATGTCGCGACGGCTGTTCAACTATATAGCGACGAATTTGGCGGAGCGTTACAGGTGCTTCACCCTTCGGCGTGATGCGGCTGGCCGGATCGGGCTGTCTACGCAACAGAAGTGCACCGCTGCAATCCGGCAGCTTGCCTACGCCGGACCGGCGGACATGTTCGATGAATACCTACAGATGGGTGAGACGACTGACCTCACGGTGCTTATGCAGTTATGTAAGGGGATCCGGAAAATTTTCGGTGGGGAGTTTCTATGGAAGCCCAACCCGGATGAGTGTCAGCGCCTACTGGATATGCACGGTTCGATGCACGGGTTCCCAGGAATGTTAGGAAGCATCGATTGCATGCATTGGGAGTGGAGGAACTGCCTCGTGGCATGGAAAGGCCAGTTCACTACTGGATTCAAAAGCAAACATCCAACGATGATTCTGGAAGCCGTTGCGGACTACCGTCTGCGGATCTGGCATGCGTATTTCGGTGTGACAGGTTCGAACAACGACATCAATGTTCTTCAGTCATCGCCGCTCTTCAACGAGAAGTGCCGGGGGGAGGGTCCAGAAATTAGCTTCGTAGCCAACGGTACGCAGTACAGTAGGGCCTACTATTTGGCAGATGGAATATATCCGTGGTGGCCCGTATTCGTGAAGACTGTCCGCCAACCGGTTGGACCGAAGAAACAATATTTTGCGCGCAAACAAGAGAGTGCTAGGAAGGATGTTGAGCGGGCTTTTGGTGTCCTCCAATCGCGGTGGGCTATTATACGGTGTCCGGCACGAGTTTGGCACGAAGATGATGTCTCGAATATTATGTTAGCTTGTATGATATTGCATAATATAATAATAGAAGATGAAGGCTTTGCGGCAGAGCGATGGGCGCCGGAAGAGGGCGCAAGTATAAGTCACGGTGTTGCCTCCACGCCGATCCAGATGGGCGTACCACGGAGCAATGAATATTTGATCCAACGCTTCGCTGATATGCGTAGGACCACATCACATAACACATTGCAGGCCGATTTGATTGAAGAAGTGTGGGCACGTAGGGGAGGTGATGGCGCAGTGTAAACATGTTAGTGATTTGTACTAGATTAAATGTAGCGGGTAATTTTAATTTAATTTTAATTTTAATTTTAATTCTACTTCATATAGTCGTGTTCTTCTAATTACGTATAGCCCGATAAATTTGTTCATAATTACTTGAAACATTATAAAATGAAAGTTGATTATAGAATTTGGGGGCTATTGGAGGTGTCCACTATAGTGGCGGACACAAAATTTTGGAGATATGGACAACAAAACTGGGGCTATGGACAAAAACTGGGGCGGAGCTATTGGGCGTGTCCGTCTTATAGTGGACACTCTAAGAGGCAATGTGCTGCTGCTAAGTAATTTCCGTCCATGTTTGTTTTAAAATGTATAGTTACTAAATAAATGATAAATAATGCAATGGCCATCATTTTTACTCCAATTTGCTAGAACTCAATGTTTTTATATAAAACCCAATATCAGAATACAACAACATTTAGAAAGCTAAAAAGAACTAATCTATACATGAAATGTTAGGCTAAAACTGAGCTACACAACAGCAAGATTGCAACTGATGAGACTAGCTGCTCACATTCTGAAAGTATTCTGTTGGTATTGATGGAGGGCAGTATTTCTTTGCAACAAATTTGTACTGTTTCAAAAAAAACCATTGTTAATTTCACCAACATTGGAAAAAAAACAGTAGATATCCATTAATGCAAGAAATCTGATCTCACCTTTTGCTGGCAGTACTTCTCCCTAATTGCTGGCAGGCTTGAATTGCTACTGTTGCAGCAAAAACCGTGCAGCGCCAACACGCAATCGCGTAGCTCAAAGGGTTGGTAGAGCGTGTAATGCCGCAAGGTAGCGTTCTGCATTGATACAACACGAATTAAGAACACAGCAATGTATTTGTTTCTTGAAGCATGTCTGCATTTCTCAGAACTCAAACATACCCATGGCTTCTTAGCAGGGAGGAGAATGTATCTGGCCAAGAAAATCGATGAAGCTGCTATCAACGATGGGGCGAAGCTCAACATGCTGTACTCTAACAGAGACAGCTCCGCAACATAGTTAGCCATGCACTCCAGTTGCAACAGTGGAGCCTCGTTTACCCCTTGAGCAACCCGGACGAACCTCCTACACATACATTCGAGTAATACTAAATGTTACTATCTTATTCTTCTAGCCATCATAGGTGCAAAAATGTGATTTACCTCAAGAAACATTTAGCTGTTGGCGCTGTCATTTCAAATTTCAAGTAATTCAAGACTGCAGATTCCATTTGCAGAACCTCTTCCTTAACATATGTGTTATCTGTTATGTAGCAGAACTCCTCCACCTGAGGTGCACAAATCTCTTCATATTTTCTGCAAAGACACACAATCATATAATTAAAACTCGAGCAATTCAGTGCACAACTCTCTTCATACAGTAAATGGTAAGACATGACAAGGGCTTACGAGGCAATCATCATGCAAGTTACACCGAGCAGCTGTAATCTTTGTCTGTCCATGACATTACCGGAGAGATAACGGTCTATATAGTTCACAGTCAGATACAACGTGTCAGGAACTAGTCTGTATTCCTCAGATACCTGTGGTTCCAAGAATTTTTTCAAGAAATGAATACTTTCACAAACTGGAACAGCAAACTTCAGCTACATAGTAAACTGAAAATCGAACCTCAATGAGCCAATCAACAAGAATTGATCGCATGCTAGGATTTATATCCTTCTGCACCCTCTCCATGAAGCTAGCAGAAGGCCTTTTCTTTGCCTAACAAATTCAAATAGATAAGCAACTGCCATTGATTAAATAACAAACTCAAACTAAGTTAAACAGGAGATGTCTGAGCAATCTCTAACTACCTCAGATGCTCTCAAGTGCTTGTATATATCACAAGCAATGGTTGCACAGAGCTGTGGGTCTTCGAGATTATCATCAACGTTGACAATCTTGCCACCGGCTTCCAATGCTGCTAGCTCGTCCCGCTTGCATACAACCCCTGCAAAAATAACACCTTTAGCAAAAGATGGCTAGCAATCAATGATCAAGAAAATTCACAAGATCAAATCACAAACCTCCAATATCCATGGGTTCTGAAATGCAGAGCATGTTTGAAGCCTTTCTCTCAATGGAATCCACTTCAGTTGGATCATTATTGTCCACATACTCGACATCGGGGCTTTTCAAAGAATCACAAGTGGACATGGAATCATCCATTGAAACAGAGAATGAGTCTGATTTGTCAGGAGACAAATTCATGCTGTATGTAACAGAGGCAGCACCAGCCTCGAGAATGGCTACATTGCTCTTCGTTGAAGACGATGATCTACCTGCAGCAACCGAGCTCTGTTTGACAGAATTGGTTGCTGCAGGATGAAAAACCCCAGAGAAGCTTCCATTGGAGGAAACAGAAGATCCCTTCTTTATGCTCACAATTTTGGTGGCACATGGCACCTACATATGTCAAGATTCAATCGAATTAGTCCATGAAAACAGTGAAAATCCAAGAAACGAATTAGTCTCATGAAAGGAAACAACTCTAACATAGTACTCCTTTTCCTTTTATAAAATCAAGAACAGTAGTATTTCAATAGTGTGAGTAAAAAAGGAATGGTGCATCGTTTTATTTAAAGTCTTGACACTTTACCACATAGAAAGTAAAATCTCAAAACCGAACTTCAAATTTGAAATTAATCCAACTTCCGATGCTTCTTGAATCGAAATATTCAAATAAGAGAAAAAAAATCTTGAATCAATCCAAGAAAACACAAAAAAAAGTAATAATTTCCCCCAAGAAAGCATGCACGTACCATCCAACAATGGTGGCGATATTAAATTGGAAAACCCCTAATTGTGGAAAACCTAAATAAAATCAAACAAAAACAATAACGCCAAAAATCACCCAGCCACATTGCGACGTAAAATCAAACAAGTGAACTGATAAGTCGACTGCACGTACAATTTTGGACGATTCGGGTGCAGAAACCCGCCCCGAATTCAAGGAACCGGACCCAACCCTCTGATTAGTGACATTCGCAAGCGCCGGTCGCTTCTTGGCGGCGGAGGCCGACGAAGCCGGCTTCCCAGTATTGTCCGAAGCAGAAGCGTGGCGCTTCGCCAGAGACGACGTCGTGGATCTCCTCACTCCCGCCGCACTCGCCATTGACCCCTAAAAAAACGAGTGTTTTTCGAATTTCACAACAAAATCGTGACTTTTCTCAATTGCTGAGAAAGATTAAACGCGAATGGATTGAGAATGTGAGGAAGAAGAGAATAAATGGTTGCTTTCGAGCGGGGAAAAGGTGGGTTGGGGTCCGATTTGAATTGAGGTTTGATCTGGGCCGTCGGATCAGGTTCGGGTATTCGTTGGGAGCGGACAGCGGTGGGCCCCACCGTGGAGCTGTATTTTCGAATTTGCAATGGCCATAGGGTGACTGGGCGGTGAGTGAAGGAGCTTAGGTGTTGGGGTGTGATTGGGCGGTGAGGTCACGGGAATGTGGGTTTAGTGTGGGGTGTTGAGTTTGAATTTGAAATTTGTTGTAATATGCATTGGGAAAGTAGTTTTTTTCCCCTTTTGGCAGCGAGTCCAAGTCATCAAAATGCAAGGTGACAAATAAAATTTGTTAGATTTTGCAAAGTGAAATTTCAATTTCGAAATCACCAATTTGGTCGAGATTTGATTGTTCCTATGAAATTAAACCTTGATTACTTCAGAAAGTAGTAAATTTCATATAATGATTTGCCCATAGTCTGAATTCGTAGTCACATATGATTATGTAGGGAAACAAATTTGTCAATATAAGAAACACTATTACCTTTAGAGATTTACAATTTTATTTTATGCGTTACTTGAGTTTTAAATTTATTTTTTCTCCCAAATTTCATCGGAATTTCAAATATTGGGATATTCACTACACTAGGCTACAAATGTTCATGATTTTTATAACTAAATTTTAAATTCTTGAGCAATAGCAAATTTTGGACCAAAATTTGAAATTTTAGGTTTGCAATTAGTGTAGTGCATAAATTAGCAAATCATGCAATTGTTAAATCGCTTCATAGAGTGTTTAAGCGTCACTCAAGCAGATTCTCTACATGGCTTGATTCAAATTTTTTTATTAATCCGAACAACATTTTTTTATAAATAAGAATGTAACCTACTTTGGTTATTGCATATAATGAGTGTTCAGGCGTCGCTCAATAAGATTATGACACATAGGCCAATTATATTTTTTTAACTATAATAATGTAATATTGATTTTAATTACGTAAGTTTTCATTTATTTCAACTATGAAGTTTTTGTGGTTTTGATTAAGTTTTATTTTATTTATTAGTGAATTAGTAATTTAATAAAGTATAAATTAAAAATGTGAAGTAAGTGGAACCCCTAAATAGTGTACGTGGATTGTTTATAATGTTCAAGTTGTAGGTGTGAAATTATAATACTGAAAAATATTTATAAAACTCGCTAATAAGGCTATCCACAATGGCGCCTAGCGCACCGCCTAGCCGAGCGCCGGCGCTAGGCGGTCGCTAGGCGAACCATTGCAGCTTCCGAAAACCGCCGAGCGGTTTTTCGGAATTAAAAATCGCCTAGCACTAGGCGGTCGACGTGCGCTGGGCGATCCGCTCGGCGCCATTGCAGCGTCGGGATCGCCCAACGGTTTTTTTGTTTTTTTTTTTAAAATTTTCGAGACACTATATATACGCGATTTGCACTTCATTTTCATTCGCACCACTTGTATTAACGAGTACTCTCTCTATCTTAATTTCTATACAAGATCAACACCGAGAAGATGAGTAACGCGGGTGATGGTAGTGGAGTACGGAGTGGGGTACCTCACGATGAAGCCGGCCTCCTCCAAGCACATGCCGACATGCGCCAAACGGAAGCTCATATTCGACTCCAAAAGGATTTAATTGAAGAGTTATGGGCGCGGAGGACTGCTCGGAGTTAGTTTTTTTTATTTATGTAATTTTGTAAAATGTACTTTTTTTTAATGTAATTTTTATTATTAATGTACTTTTTTAAAATTTTAGTACTTTTTTTAATTTATTGTACTTTTTTAATTTATTGTACTTTTTTTAAAATTAAAATAGTATTATTAGTGTTTCCCGTATATGTCTCGTAAATTAAATTCCGTATATTGTGTTATTAGTGATGTGGCTATTGATGTGGCTGGGCTATTTATGATATGACTAGGCTATGGCTGGGCTATTTCTGATGTGGTAGGAGGGTTTTTAGTATTGATGATGTGGCAGGAGGAGTTTGTGGCTGGGCTATGGCTGGGCTATTACTGGGCTATCACCACTGTGGATACCCTAATAGATGTGATTATTACTTTATTTGTCCATCATTAGAAGTCTCATTCCTTAGTGGCACGAATTTTAAGAAATGTTAATAAAAGTGGGTCAAATATTGAAGTAATTCTCATTATAAAAATGGGAGTTGGAGTAGTTCTCATTATAAAAATGCCCTGATACACGCTTGAAATGTGTAAAATAAATATTGGTGATGGTTCTTATTTATGTTTGATTTTGGAATCTTCAAAGCTGAATGAAATATAATTATTAATATTCAAATTGAATGCTGACCTTTTTGTAATGTATTTACTTTTTTTTTTGGGGGGGGGGGGGGGGATATTGTTTCTTATGGAAGCATAGTTAAATGATTTAATTGATTGTGACTGAAGTTATTTTTATTATTATTATAGGGGACGAATAATTTAGTACTCCTAGATATTTAATTGTTTATCGTAACGGCTACAATGAGTCCAAGAATAATATAATTAAGAGAGTTTTGATTGTTTTATTTTACTTCTCATATGTTAAGACTTAAGAGAAACATGTAGTCGTTTTTCGAAGATATGCAGTGACTGAAGTTATTTTTATTATTATTATAGGGGACGAATAATTTAGTACTCCTAGATATTTAATTGCTTATCGTAACGGCTACAATGAGTCCAAGAATAATATAAATAAGAGAGTTTTGATTGTTTTACTTTAGTTCTCATATGTTAAGACTTAAGACAAACATGTAGTCGTTTTTCGAAGATATGAGCATCTCCAAGGGAAAAGGGTAAATGGAAAGGTAAAGAGAAATAACAACTATATTTACCTCTTCTTGATAAAATTTCATAGTCCAATGGAAAAAAGGTATTTGGGGAGATATTATACCTTCTTTCATTTTGAGAATGTATCTTTACCTCTTTTTGGAAGAAAGAGTAAAAAGTTAGTTATTTTTATTTGTCTTCTTATTTTACCTTCTTTTCTTGGAGTCCATTACTTTTTAAAAATGTATAATTACCTTTTTGAGAAGGCAAATGAGAAATATAACTTCTCAATTTACCTTTTCCCTTTGAAGATGCTCTTAGATGCCATCGGTCTAATATAAATAGTACTCCCTCCGTCCCGGACTACTCAAACGTTTCCTTTTCGGCATGGAGATTAAAGAATGAGTGATAGACAAAGTCAAATATTACGGCTGTAGGTGATAATTTTTACTAAAAATGGAAAGAGTGCAAATAACTTGTGACGCTCAGAAAGAAAATAAGTGCAAGTAGTCCGGGACGGAGGGAGTAGTAATTTACAAAAACTACTCCGTAATACGGAGTATTCAACAATATTATTACTCCTATAAATTTATCAGAATGAAAAAAAAACATCTTTAATTTGATAAATGCTTGACTCCTTAGAAGTATAATTGTAATCATCCTTATATAGTAGGCTTACGTATAGAGAGAATATGCAAAATTGAAAATTCAAATTCAAACTTCACTACTGAATGGTACATTTGCTAATTCGTCACCGTTGGAGAAGTAATCTATAATAAATGCACTAATCACGACGAGCCAAATTTAATTTTAAGCAACATATATAGTACTATATCATAGGGCACGATGAGCTTATTCTCAAATCTAATTTATTTTTCCGTGTTCAATTTTTTTTTCTTTTTATGTATTGTTACTCAATCTTCTAATTATTTTTTTAGAAGACAGGCTCAAATTATTACAAAATGGTGTCCAATGGAGTAAAAAAGCTAGAACAAATAAAAAAAAGTCCTCAAAGTAAAAGTAAAAGTAAAGAAAGCACCACAAAAATCAACATGCTAAGCACAACCTATCAACCACCTCAAGAAAAGCAAGTCCAAAAGAAAAGAGAATTGTCACTTCAGTTATGTCCCAAAAAGCTTCTAACTTTAGGTAATTAAGTCTCTGCATTCTTGTCCGAACGAATAAGGAAAATTTGGATACCAACACCCTAAGCTTTACTCCAAGCCTCTAAAGAATTACTACTACTTTTTTCTATGCACTCCAATTTGGTTTAATCTTTTTGAAAATTACTTTATTCCCGAACCACCAGATTAACTAAGAGAATCAGAGATCACATAGAAGAGAGCCTCAAAACTCCTGAACGGTGTGTCTATACATAGATATTGGATCTTTGAGCATGCAAATTGTGAGATTCTAACAATTGCATCCAAAATACCCAAGTTACTATAAAATCTTCAATTAAAAATGATGTGGTCTATTGTTTCAAGTTCTTCCCTACACAAGCCGAAAGCTCATCTTCGACTGCAGTCTGCAGGGAAGCCAAATCTAAAGAGTCTCTGCCGAGTGTTTAGCCCGCTCTGCAAAACAAACCAAACTAAAAGTTATGCACACAGTTGGATCACTTTTCTCCATGCCAAACTTTCCTTGAGAGAATTGGTTCTTCTCATGTCCTACGAGTAATCTGCAAGTGTTAAAGTATAATCTCGCAATCATCACACACCGTTGGATACAGTGAGCTAAAATCAAAGGCCATGAATAACTCGATGGCTTCCATCATTCTCAACAGCTGGAGTTATTGGCAACCGTTTTAACTGACTAAACTAACATCTGAGAGGGAGCCGTTGGAGGATGAAGGGACTGATATAAAGCTGACAAAGGCCGCATCTGGAGAAGTTAATCAGCTACATCGATATTCAAGAAAAGAGTCTCCAAACTATCACTTGATTAGTTCTTGGTTTAGAATTAGATTAGAGGTGTTGAGTTCTTGGAGCGAGTTCTTGAGCGATTGTAAATCTCTGCATACTTCTAAAAAAATAGTGAATCATTTTGCCTTTGGCCGTGGATGTAGATCTTACGATCGAACCACGTAAAATCCTTTGTGTTCTTTTCTTATTGCTTGATTGTTGCTATCGTCGATCTTTGCTCTTTTTCTATAACAAGTGGCGCCGTCTGTGGGAAAAGAAGGAGGAAAGATTGGTTGATTTTGCTGTGTGTTTCTTGCACATCAAGCGCTTGAAGAAATGGCTACTACAAGATTTGAAACTGAGAAATTCTCCGGCAAGAATGATTTCGGATTATGGTGCATTAAGATGCGCGCGTTGTTGGTGCAGCAAGGTCTTGGAGATGCCATCAAGGATGATGCTGGAAAGGCAGCGGTTGAAGGCGCTCAAGATGATAAAGCTATGGCCAAGAAAGAAGAGCTAAATGAAAAGGCTCATAGTGTGATCATACTATGCTTGGCTGACAACGTGTTGAGAGAAGTGTCCAAGGAGACGACTGCAGCAGGGGTTTGGAAGAAACTGGAGTCCCTCTACATGACAAAGTCATTAGCCAATAGGCTATTCATGAAGCAAAGGCTGTATTCTTTCAAGATTAATGAAGATAAGAGCCTTGCAGAGCAGCTGGATGAGTTCAACAAGTCAATGGACGATTTGGAGAACATTGATGTGAAGCTTGAAGATGAAGACAAGGCCATCATCCTGCTGAGTGCCCTTCCAAAGGCATTTGATCATTTGAGGGATGCCATGTTGTATGGCAGGGAGAAGACCATTACTCTGGAAGAGGTGCAGTGTGCTCTCAAATCTAAAGAGCTAAGAAAGTCCAATGCAGGCCAAGAAGTAGGGAATCAGGCTCTGAATGTGAAGGGGTTCAAAGAGAAGAAGAAGAAGTTCACTCAGTACCAGAAACCCCATTATCAGAAGCAGATTGATATCCCAGTGAAAGAAAATAGAAGCTGCCATTATTGCAAGAAACCCGGGCATCTCAAAAGGGATTGCCACTCATGGAAGAGGAAACAAAATGAAGAAAAAGCTACCCAAAACCAGGCTGATCTTGCATAGGATACGGATTTACCCTAGATCATGAATGTGGTGAGTGGTGGGATAGAGGTTTCTTGGATAATGGACTCTGGATGCAGCTTCCATATTTGTTCCAACAAGGCTTGGTTTGAGAACCTATCTGAGGCAACCGGGTCAGTAATGTTGGGGAATGATCAGATGTGCTACGTCAAAGGCATTGGAGACATCAGATTGAGAGCTCATGACGGATCAACAAAGCTGCTTACTCAAGTCAGGTACATTCCTGAGATTAAGAGGAATTTAATTTCACTTGGCATGCTTGAATCTAGAGGCTTCAAATTTTCTTCTGAGAAAGGCTATATGAATGTCTCACTTAATGGGAAAATCTTGCTGATTGCTGAGAGAAGAAATAGTTTATACTATCTAGTAGCAGAAACTGTTGTTGCTTCAGTAAATCTTGCAGAGAACTCTGATATGGACCTATGGCACAAAAGGCTAGGCCATATTGGAGAGAGTGGGATGAGAGAACTGATCAAGAAAGGGGTTATTCTAGCTGGTAAAGATCAGGGGTTCAAGAAATGTGAACACTGTGCTCTGGGAAAAAGCAAGAAGCTACCATACATGGCTGGAAAGCACACCTCCAAATCACCTCTTGATTATGCACATTGTGATCTATGGGGTCCAGCTCAGCCTGCTTCTATGGGAGGAGGCAGATATTTCATGTCAATAATAGATGATTATAGCAGAAAAGTCTGGATATACATCTTAAAGCAGAAGTCACAGGCGTTTGAAAAATTCAGAGAATGGTGCACAGAGATGAGGCTGAAGAAATCCACCACTCTCAAATGCTTGAGGACTGATAACGGGCTGGAATTCTTATCTGAGGAATTTGAGTCTTTCTGCAAGTCAAGTGGTATACAAAGGCATAGGACAGTCCCGGCTAACCCACAACAAAACGGAGTTGCTGAGAGAATGAACCGGACCCTCCTTGATAGAGTCAGATGTATGCTTCTGTCATCCGGCATGCCAAAGGTGTTCTGGGGGGAGGCAGTGTGTACTGCTGCAGTGCTGATTAACAGTTCTCCATCATCGGCTATAGGGAATGAAATCCCAGATGTCAGGTGGTACGGTGGAGATAGAGATTACAATCAGTTCAAGGTGTTCGGTTGTAGAGCATATGCCCACTGCAAGCAGGGAAAGCTTGATGCAAGGGCTCAAAAATGTGTGATGGTTGGGTACCAACGTGGAGTGAAAGGGTACAGGCTGTGGTGCACTGAAGAGGGGAACAAGAAGATAATTGTGAGCCGAGATGTGGTCTTTCATGAGCATCACATGCCATTCTTAAAGACTGAGGATCAGATGGGTGAAGGAATTTCTATTGATCAGGAAGTTCAGTATGGCCAGCCACCACCCAATGATCCAGATGATCAGAATGGAGGTGGAGCTTCAAGTTCCCATGAAGCTTCAAGTCCCAGCAACCCCAGCAACATGATCAGATTGATGTTGGCCAGAGATCACATATTATAGCCAGGGACAGAAACAGAAGAGAGATCAGAAAACCAGCCAGGTTCAGTGATTATGAGATGAGTTTTTTTGCTCTCTGTGTTGCTGAGGTATTGGAGTGCTCAGAGCCATCCACCTATGCTGAAGCTATGTCCAGTAAGGAGAAGGAGAAATGGCTTGCAGCCATGAGGGAAGAGATCCAGTCACTACTCAAAAACCATACTTGGATTTTGGTGAAAAATCCAGGGACCCAAAAGCTTATTAGCTGTAAATGGATCTTCAAGATAAAGATTCAAGTTGGTGAAGTTGAGAGTGTCAGATTCAAGGCACGACTTGTTGCTAGAGGATTCACTCAAGAAGAGGGAATTGATTATAATGATGTATTCTCTCCGGTTGTTAAACACAGTTCCATCAGGATATTGCTTGCTCTTGTTGCAAAGTATGATTGGGAGTTACACCAACTCGATGTCAAAACGGCCTTCTTGCATGGTGAACTTGAAGAAACAATATATATGCATCAACCCGAGGGGTTCATGGAGGCTGGGAATGAAGACAAAGTGTGCTTGCTCAAAAGAAGTTTGTATGGATTGAAGCAAAGCAGTAGGCAGTGGTATCTCAAGTTTGATGAGCATATGATGAGTATTGGATTCAGAAAATCACAGTATGATAGTTGTGTTTACATAAGAGAAATGAATGGTGTGCCAATTGCTTTTTTACTTTTGTATGTTGATGATATGCTTGTGGCAGGAGCAGATCTGAGAGTGATTAAGAGAATCAAGGCTGAACTGGAATCCAAGTTTGAAATGAAGGATCTTGGGAATGCAAGGAGAATCCTTGGCATGGATATACTGAGGGATAGGTCAAAGAGAGAGCTCAGGTTGTTGCAGAGAGATTATATCCAGAGAGTTTTGAAGAAATTTCAGGCTGATGGCTTCAAACCTGTCTCTACACCATTGGCTGCTCACTTTAAGTTGAGCATGGATCAGAAACCAAAAGATGACTCAGAGAGGAAAGAGCTGAGCATGATACCTTATGCAAACATCATAGGAAGCATAATGTACACGATGTTATGCACAAGACCAGATTTGGCTCAGGCTATAAGTGTTACTAGCTGATTTATGTCAAACCATGGGAGAGAGCATTGGATAGCATTGAAGTGGTTGCCCAGATACTTGAGAGGTGCTTCAAATTATGGCCTGCTATACAAGGCAGATGCTAAGGATCAAGGTGGAGCACTGGTGGGGTTTTGCGATTCTGATTATGCCTCAAATAGAGATAATAGGAGATCTCAAACTGGATATGTGTTCAACCTATATGGCACTGCTATAAGCTGGAAATCTGGATTACAACATGTGGTTGCTCTATCTACCACGGAAGCCGAGTACATTGCAATGACAGAGGCTGTGAAAGAAGCAATATGGCTAAAGGGAATCCTAGAAGATTTTGGAGAGAAGCAAGACACAGTGGAGATAAACTGTGATAGCAGCAGCGCATTATGCCTTGCCAAGCACCAAGTGTTTCACGAAAGAAGTAAGCACATAGATGTGCGGATGCAAGGGATGAAATTCAGAGGGGTGAAGTCAAGATGGTGAAGATATCTACTGAGCATAATGCGGCTGACATGTTAACTAAGCCGCTGCCAGCCATGAAGTTTAAATACTGCGTGGGGCTGGTAGGACTTGTGGACTGATGAGTTTGAGGTTTTGTCAGAGGATTTTGATTCATTGTTGATCTTGAGATTAAGGTGGAGTTTGTTAAAGTATAATCTCGCAATCATCACACACCGTTGGATACAGTGAGCTAAAATCAAAGGCCATGAATAACTCGATGGCTTCCATCATTCTCAACAGCTGGAGTTATTGGCAACCGTTTTAACTGACTAAACTAACATCCGAGAGGGAGCCGTTGGAGGATGAAGGGACTGATATAAAGCTGACAAAGGCCGCATCTGGAGAAGTTAATCAGCTACTTCGATATTCAAGAAAAGAGTCTCCAAACTATCACTTGATTAGTTCTTGGTTTAGAATTAGATTAGAGGTGTTGAGTTCTTGGAGTGAGTTCTTGAGCGATTGTAAATCTCTGCATACTTCTCAAAAAATAGTGAATCATTTTGCCTTTGGCCGTGGATGTAGATCTTACGATCGAACCACGTAAAATCCTTTGTGTTCTTTTCTTATTGCTTGATTGTTGCTATCGTCGATCTTTGTTCTTTTTCTATAACAGCAAGTAAAAATCATAACTAGAAAAAGAAGCTGACTTGTTATAAGTCCACATCTTCACGTTGTTTCCTTCCAATTTGTAATGCCACCTAATTTAATATAGATTTTTCAAGAATTTTGAAACATATTTTGTTGAATTTCATTACAAATTGATTGAACAATTATCCAGGAAAATTTTAAGTAACGTGGTTTGAGATATGAATCGTACGAGTTAATACAATGGTTACCTAAATATTGAGATCGAACTAAATCGAACCAAATTTAAATTTAAATTTGATTTGAAAATTTTGACATTTTACACCAAAATCAAAATTTAACTACATCGGAAATTTCAAATTTCGGAGACTTCAGGGGCTGAAAGGAAAATCCCAAAAAAGTATGTCGTCCCAATTTTATACGCGGGAAAATAAAAAACCCTTACTTTTTCAGAAGCAAAGAATATCGATTTCACATTGCAATTTGCAGCAATGACGCCTGTTTTGCCGAGCTCCCAGCAATGGGTCGAGAAATAGTAATCAATCGATAGTGATTTTTGTCCCATGTTTTTTTCCCTGTAAATTAAGTAATTTTGCATATGTGAATTGACAGTCGACCGAAGCAAGTGAAGGATGTTGCGCACCAAGAAGAGGTCGTTCGAGTTCTTACCAACACTTTGGAGACAACCAATGTAATTTTTTTTTGTTTGTAGTGCTTTTTCTTAATTTCTAACTTATTGGTAGTATTTTTTTTATAATTTCCCACTTCAACCTTTTTTTGTGCTGTTTGATTGAATTTTCAGTGTCCGCACATGCTATTTTATGGCCCTCCTGGCACTGGGAAAACGACTACAGCTCTTGCCATTGCTCATCAACTTTATGGGTAATCTCAGATTTCTTGCTGTGAGCAGAATTAATGTTTGTACCATGTTATATAGAGGATAGAGGAGTATTGAATATTTATGTATTTTTTTTGTTAATTATTGGAGTAAATCCGTTAATTTACAATATATTTCATAGATATTTGATGTTGTAGATTATCAGTAGTAGTGCTTTTATTAATGAGGCTTAAGAAGTAATGTGGAGAAGAACTAGGGGAAAATGGAGACATTTTGGAAATCGAAAAATAGTGTTATCTTTCCTCATGATTCACTTTTATACAGCTCGTAAGATGTGAATTCTGGGATTTCCTGAACTTAACCAGTCTTTCTCTATAGGCCTGGGTTATACAAGTCTAGAGTACTCGAGCTGAATGCTAGTGATGATCGTGGGATAAATGTTGTTCGTACGAAAATAAAAAACTTCGCTGCTGTTGCTGTTGGCACTGCACATCAAGGGTACTAATACTTTATATGTTTTAGAATGAAGCATATATCTTGTCTTTCTGCGGTTGCTCCTTCATTATCATTTTAATGCTCTTCTTGCTCACTTTAGTGGTTATCCTTGCCCACCTTATAAGATCATAATTCTTGATGAGGCTGACTCGATGACTGAAGATGCCCAGGCAAGTGTGCTGGTTCTGCGTGTATTGTTTTGTATTATGGGTGTTTTAGTGAATGATTGATTTATGGCTTTACAGAATGCCTTGCGACGCACCATGGAGACATACTCAAAAGTTACAAGATTCTTCTTCATTTGTAACTACATCAGCAGGTAGAGTTTTGGATCATGACATGTTATAAAAGGTTGTTTAATTCTGGGGATAGTGCTAAGTGGACATGTAGCTTCGGTTACAAGCATTTCCCTGAGATGATTTCTAGTATCCTCAGAGCTGACTTTAGGAATTATTCAATCTATACAGAATTATAGAACCACTTGCATCTAGGTGCGCGAAATTCAGATTCAAACCACTTACAGAAGAAATTATGACATCTCGCATTCTATACATCTGCAACGAAGAAGGTCTTAACTTGGATTCAGAGGTTTGATTTATCGTACTTGACATCTGATGCTTGTTTGAATTAATTTTTGCTTGTGCATGTATAATGTTTTCAATCTTCTTGTTGCAATCAGATTAAAATATATGATTCACTGTAGGCTCTTTCAACCTTAAGTTCTATCTCTCAAGGTGATCTGCGTCGTGCTATAACATATCTACAAGTAAGATATAGATAATATTTTCAACTTTGCCAGATACCTGTATTTTGATATGATTATATGGTTCTTTATATTGTCTGTAAACTACATAGTATACATAATTTTGCTCTGGTGTATGGTGTTGCAGAAATCTTGGGACCAATTATTTATCATTTTGCTTACATTATTTATGTACAGAGCATGGTGCTATAAAAAATATGTACAAGTAATGGTGATTTGAAGACATTTCCATGGGTTAGCAGATATCAACATCATGTATAAGAGAATCCTTAAACGATAGAATCAAAGTACCTGAAGATATTTCTTAACAGTCTTTGTTTTCTTGTTCTTTAACTTGTTCCTTTCTTCAACAACCAGTGAAGTTTGTCTTTAAGTAGCTTGTTCAAGATAGACTCTCAGTAAGAGACCAGAATGACATAGAGTGCTTTATTTATTGAATTCTGAGTTCAAGCTATGAGCTAGCTGCTTCCCGCCCTAACATTCCTGATCAAAGACAAGGAAAATTGGTTGCCTATGATATAGCTGTCTTGGAAATGTAAATATTACGGTATAATAGATACTTTATTGATAAGATGGATATTACCATAGCCATTGACCTGATTACCACCTGAAATTCTAAGAAACTCCATGGGTATTAGAAAGAAAAACTAATTACCTTGGGGACGACTTATAAAGGAGCGGGGGTGCTTGAACATGTGCTTTGTCATTGTTATGTTACATTTTTGGGAGCATTTTATCTC
The DNA here is from genome assembly GCF_004379255.2 of Salvia splendens. Taxonomy (NCBI): domain Eukaryota; kingdom Viridiplantae; phylum Streptophyta; class Magnoliopsida; order Lamiales; family Lamiaceae; genus Salvia; species Salvia splendens. The sequence continues at coordinate 7,513,011 of NC_056032.1, forward strand.
AATTTTCATATTCCCCTTTTGTTCAGGGTGCTGCTCGCTTATTCGGATCCTCAATTACATCTAAGGACTTAATCAGCGTGTCTGGTGTAAGTTGAGAATGTGTGAATGAGGGCTTCAGGATACTACCAAATTATGGGTTTTGAAATGTTTACACCATTTTGTCTACTCAAAAACTGATTGATAACACGTCATTGGTCAGGTCATCCCTGATGATGTTGTGCAGGCCCTCTTTATTGCTTGCAGAAGTGGTGATTTCGACATGGCTGATAAGGAAGTGAAAAATGTGATTGCTGAAGGCTATCCAGCTTCTCAGATGCTTAACCATGTAGGGTTGATTCTTGATTCCACACATTTTTTTTTGTGCTGAATGCTAACTCGTCCGTATTTTCAGTTGTATGATGTAGTTGTCGAATCTGATGACATACCAGATGACCAGAAAGCAAGAATATGCAAGAAATTTGGAGAGGCAGATAAGGTGAAAATGCTGGCATTTTTCGTCTGTTTCTTCTCGATTTCTAAGTTTTAGTTTGGATACAAAGCGAACTGTTGCTTCTACTGTGGATCTAATCACGAACTGATCTCTCTCTCGTGTGGCTTTTGCAGTGTCTTGCAGATGGAGCAGACGAGTACTTGCAACTGTTGGACGTGGCTAGCAATATAACTCGTGCGCTCGATAATATGCCACAAGAGTTCCCTTTCGGTAGTTAGGCGTCGTTCCTCCGGTCAGCTCTCTAGTTTCCTCCTCAGTCTAAGAATCCTTTTATCTAGTCAAGAAACAACTTAGCAGTGGATACATGCAGGAAGAATCCTTGAACTGTTTTGCCAGATTTTAATGTCTTAAAATTTGAATAGAGGAACATTAATCTAGATTTGAATATTCAAGAAAAAGAATTAATGATGGAATAAAAAGTTCGAAACCAATTATTAAAATTGAGTTTTAAATCCAGTTGTTCCAAATCTTCTTCAATTTCGCGCATGGGACTCATAAATCAGTAAATCATAATGAAACACAAGCATGTACGTAGTAATCATGTACGTATTAGTCTCTAAAGTATTCTCAAGAAACGTAAAGTGATTATATATTATCCATAAATTAAATGTAACCCCACATAACATATAAAAACATAAATATGTATTTTTGGTTTGACATGGATGCATATAAATAAAAGAAAATTATTGACCACATAATCACTTGACCGATAAACAAATTAGGCCTGTTGAATTTGTAATTAGGTGTATAATTTATTATTTTTCAGTAGTGAGTTAATTTCACAAATTAAAGAACAAATTGCCTTAATTCAACTGTTATTTTGTATTTTTGTGAAGTCATACTTCAAAAGGCCCACATATCCCCACTTCCTACTCCTAGACTGATCCATTAATTCAACACAACACTTCTATAGTTTCATTTCCCCACACAAAATTGAGTTTCCACTCTCACAAAAACACAAACACACCAAGATAGCATTCTAATTTTGAAAAAATGAAGAATGATGATTCCTTCAAGAAGCCCGGATCCATTCCCTTCAAATGGGAGATCCGACCCGGAGTCCCGAAGCCCCCCCTAAACGCAACCGGGTCGTTGCCAGCTTGAATCCGGATCCGAAAAGCTTCACCAGAGGAAGCAAAAGGGAGCACTAGCAAGCATTCACAACGGCCCATTTCAGGAAACACCAAGAAAGCTCAAACCGCCACCAGCCGGGTTATTCTTCCAGCCCCCATGGAGCCCCAAACCCGAACCCGCTCCATCTGATCATCGCCACGCACACTATCGTATCGGGTCGGGTCGCCACACACATTGCTTCTTGCCCGACCCGACGTGGTTATCACGGCCGGGTGCTTCCCATCGCCCCGCAAACCGAAGAATGTGAAGGGGGCTAGTGTCACGACCCAATTCTCATTAAGGATAACAAGAATGGGTGACTCGCGACTAATGGGGGATTAAAGAAGCGGGGATAGAAAAGGGGTAAAATCTGAAGAACTTGTCGAAGGACAAATGTGATATTACCAAAATAACAGTCGAGTATTTGGTACAATCTCAAAATAGGATGTTTGATATGTCAACTGAATCAGAGTTCAATGATGAGACAATACTATTCTCTTTCAACAAAACACAGCGGAATAGGTCCCAACTGAACGACTTCGTGTATGAAGACACGAATCGTCGAGATATCCACAGGCTTATTTAATAGCATCGACTCCGATCAATCTTTTCTCCATCCTGACGTTCAACCTGCACGTTTATAAATACATGTAAGGCTGAGTACAGGAGTACTCAGTGAACACGTGCCGAAAACAAAACATACAATATAAGTTGTCATCCATCCACAGTATCACCCGGGGGTTTTTCTTAAAATGCCCGAGCATACTAAATTCTTTTATGATCTTAAAAGTCCGACTGCAGTCTAAGTTCTTTTGTATTCTGCCATGTCTGAGAAACTAGTGTGTCGTGAAGGTGGCCACCTTCAACGAACACCCTCGTCGGCCAACCTCTCTCTAGGATGACTCACAGCTCTTGTGCACTTAATTCCGAATAGGATTTGCGGTCCTATTGGGAACCGAATTCGTTACTAACCTTTTGGCATCGCCAAAAGTCTCGGCATATAGCCCTATCAGACAGGTCTCAAAAACAAATATTTTACGGCATGACAACAACTTTAAAAGAGATGATCACATTTTCATTTTTCAGAAAAGATATTTCATACTTCAAAACATTTGCTTTATATCCACACTATAGTGCTGGATATTAAAAGAAAGCCCACCTCTTGTGCTTATCTTCACTTAAGTTTCTTGCTGGGCCTCACTTGTCCCTGAATATTTTTCTCCCTTGAAAATAATAGCGTAACACGCTAATTAGCACTTGAACCATTTCTCTGAAAAAGAATGCATGCATCCTATAGGATAACATCTATCTCTTAGTCTCGGTTTATAGGATTTTTCCTTAAATCCTAACTCGGCTTTACTGCTCTGCAGCACTTAATCAATTTCTTTACTTCTTTTGGAGAAATTCTATTTTCTCAATAGTTTTGGATTCTTAAAATCCCTCCTTAAATTCCTTTTTCTTCGGATTTTTCTTAAGGCCGCCCATGGCGTCGCGGGGCGACGCCGGTCGGCTTTCGCGTCTCCGCTTTGACACCTTTCCATCCTTGATAATTTAGTACCTTATCCGGGAATTAATTTATTAAGCTCCAAGCTCAATTCCTTAAATTAATTCCACTCCACAAAATTAATCTCCAAGTCCACTAAATTTAATTAAGTGGCACATTCCAATAAAATCTCGTGGCCCAAAATCTTACATTATTTTCGGCCCGGATTTCCTCAACGCGGCCCAATCTTGAATTAATTTGGTGGTCCAAATCCTCAATTAAAGACAACCACCGCTTTAATTAATTACTAGAGCCCACCACTTTAACCTCTAGGCCCATACAAAAAAAATTTAGGGGGAAGCCCAAATTATGCTCCCTCCAATACGTGACTTCCTTCCCCAAATCGCACACTTCACAAATCCAATCAAGAAGAAAAGAAGGCAGCGCCTTCTTTCTCTTTCTCTCCTCTCGGCGAATCTCGACTTCCTCTCCGGCGAATTCGCCCTCACCCCGGCGTCGCCGGAGCTCGCCCCCCTCCTTCCCTTCCTTTATTCCTCCTCTCGCCACCCTAATTTCTTCCTAACTTCTTTCCAAGCGAGGAACCCTAATTTGAAAAGAAAGAAGAAGCAGCGTCTCCTCCGACGCCTCGCCGTCGTCAACCGGCTTCGCCGGCGCCTCCCCTCCTATCCCCTTCTCCAATTTTCCCCGAATCTACTAACCCCTAAATTGAAAGAAGAATGCATCAGCCGCTGCCCTCAATTTCTCCGACGAATGCACGCCGGAGCGTCTCCCTCCATCTACGACGAGTTCTCTCCCTCGTCGGGCTCTCTTCACGCGGCGGGGCCGTTGGTTCGGGAAGACAAAAGGCACCGCTTTTCCTTTCGCGGCTGGCCGTTCTCGGCGCTGCATGGGAAAGCTCCGGGGTATCACCGCCGTGCTCACGCCGTCAGCCTCGGTGAGTGAAGCCGCTGACTGCCCCGCCTCTGCTGCGTCGGCATTCGCTCGTCGCCGGACAGCCCTTCGGCCTAGGCTAAGTCTTCACCCCCTTTCCCCTTTAACTTGTTATTTGATTGTGGCCTCTTGGTTCTAAAATTGTTATCCTTGGTGGAGGGGCATGATTACTGGAGTTGATCCTTGGCTATTACTGTTATGATTTTACATATGCCTTTAAGAGCATTAACTCAATGGAGGGATTCTTTACTGCAGTGGCATATGTGAAACCGATTCTTGACTTTTCCCTGATTAGCTTATTGTGGGAGGACTTGATTCTTGACTTTTCCCTGATTAGCTTATTGTGGGAGGACTTGATGGTTTATTGTTGTTCTATATTGGATATGAGGATCCTATTGGCAAAACTAAGTTCTTGTGCTATCTTTGTTCTACATGATGCAAGGAGGGTGTTGTTGAGGGGGTTACCTTGCTTGGTGATCCCTCTCGGTTCTTGGCTGCCCCTTCTATGCCGTCGCCTCGCCCGTTTCCTTCACTCCGTCGCACTCCTTGCGCGATAAATTGATGGAAAATGTGCTTGGAGTGGGGAGGAAAGGGAGGTATTTATAAGCCATTCCTTTGGCTTCTTGTGGCAGAGATTTGGGGAATTGGTGATCCCAAATTTGGTTACAACTTCAACCTCCTTTTGAGGTTATTGTTTAAGGGAACCTTACCTCTTTTGTGCAAACATGGGCTGTCCCTTGGCCCTATTTGGCAGCCTAATGGCTGACCTATATAGTTCTACTATTCCTCTTCTTGATTGAGCTTGTGCCACTTCTCCCCTTTATTTGTGAGACTAATTTCTAACCTCATTTTGGTGCAACTTTTGTAGGTACAAGGCTGCACCTTGGAGTGTTGGAGAGGATTTTCGAGAGAGAGAAGAAGGGAGGAAGGAATCCTTGGCATCTTGACCCTTTCTTCACAACATCTAGCACTAGGTCTTTGTATCTCTAGAGTAGTGTTGTGTAGGGTTGTGTTGTCTCCCTCATGTATGTGACCAAGTACTATTAGCACTTCCATATTTTCATGTAATTGTATCTCCAAAGTGAAATCTTAATAAAAGCATATCTCATACTTTTATCATTAAATGCATTTCCTTGCAACTTCTTGTTTTTAATACAATACTCGACTTATCCCAACGTCGAAGAACAACGAAAAATTCTACGCCATCCAAACGAGAATTAATCGAGCTAATAATCCGACTTAATCATAAATAAGGGGATTAAAAATCCGGGGCGTCACATTCCACCCCCCTTAAATGAAATGTCGTACCGAAATTTGCACGGTTTTACTCAAACAGCTCGGGATATCGTTCCCTCATTTTATTCTCTAACTCCCACGTGGCCTCTTCCTGCCCGTGGTGTTCCCATAGCCGTGTCTAAATCCCTAGCCGTGTCTCTCTAGAGGCGTTGCCGCCTGAGTCGTATATGGGTTCGAGCTGCGCGTCGCGCCGGCTCGCTGCATTCCGTTTCCCCGCTGCCTCTTCGGCGCTCACCGGTCTCGCGGCGTCGCCGTTGGGTCCCTGCCGCGTCGCCTTTGTCGGCGAGTTGCGCCCCACCTGCGCCGCCGGTGGATTCGCGTCAGCTTCCTCCGCCGAGTCCTTCGTTGGGCAGCTCCTTCATCTAAAGCTAAGTCCCTTCCCCACTCCCCCTTTTACTCGTTAATTATCGAGTTATGCATCAGCTTGGTATTGCTTTGTTATCTCAAATCCTTGTTCTTGTGATTTTTGTGCTTTGAGGGGAAGTTGGGCAGTAGCTTTGTGGTATTGGGATTCTTGGCTATGTGTTATGATTTTACATATGCATTTGGGAGCATTGGCTCACAGTAACTTTGGTTCTGCATATGTTCACTGGGGAATACTTGGTGGATTTGCTACTGTTCTATTTTCATACTTGTTGTGGGGATCCTTATGAGGAGTTCTATGTTCTTGTGCTATCCGACCATTCTATATGATGCAAAAGAGGGTGTTGTCGAGGGGATTACCTTGCTCGGTGATTCCCTTCGGTCCTTGGCTGCCCCTTGACTGCTGTCGCTCCTCACTCCGTCGCCCTTCACTCCGTCGCACTCCCTTGCCTTGCGAGAATTTGGCAGGAAAACTGAGTGTGGAGTGGGGAGGGAGGCGATGGTATTTATAGGCAAAATGCCTTGGCCTCTTGTGGCAGAATCTTGGGCATTGAGCTCCTAATTTTGGTTATAAGCTCAGCTCTCTTTCTAAGCTTCATAATCATGTTGTTTATACTATTTTGGTGAAATTCTTGAGGGGAGGAAGTCTTTCCTTGACTTTCCCTTGAGTCTCGATAGGGGAAATTCTTTGTATCAATTTTTGGCTTGTGTTTGGCTCCTCTTACTTGGTGGCAGTTGGTCTTGATTCCCATTTGGTGTAAGTTGAGAGTGGTCAACTTGTGGCTGACTTCACAGCCTAACTGCAGCCTTAATTAGGGTTCAGTTACTCATACTACCTTAATTGAGCTTGTGCCATTTCTCCCCTTTATATGTGAGTCTATTTTCTAACCCCAATTTGGTGTAACTTTGTAGGTACAACGCTGCACATTTGGAGTGTTGGTGGAGCTGGAAAATCGAGAGGGAGAGATAGAGAGAAAGAAGACTTCCTCTTGAAGCTCTTATATTCCATATTACTTTAGCAAATTCAAAGACTTGTATTGTCTTTTTCATACATGTAAGCATGTACTATTAGCATCTTCATATTTCCATGTAATTGTATTTCCAAAGCGAAACTTAAATAAAAGCATAGCTCTTATTTTTATCCTTGCATCAAATTCCATTGCACTTTGTTTTTCTCAAGAACATTCAATATTAAATTCGACGTCGGAGATTACAAAATTCTACGTCTTCCGGACGAGACTTAATCGAGCTAATAAATCCAAATTAATCCAATTAGGAAGATTAAAAACTCGGGGCGTCACAGCTAGATCCGTATCCGAACCCGATTATTATTCGGATCTTGAGATCTCGTCGAGGTGGTTCGTTTCGAGTAGGAAAACAGTCCCGACGTCGTCTCCTTCCATTCACGGGTCATCGCCCCCGACCCGTTTCAGATGCGGAATGGGCAGGGTTCGGGTTATTTTAGAATCAAATGGATCATCGTTAATAATAGAAGAAGCACTATATATCTTTTGCTCAATGTGTTTTAAATATCCATGCAAATCGAAGTGTGTAAATGGAGAACAAATTTTACTTAATTTATCGCATGTTATCTGAATAAATAGTAATCTCTCTTTTACATTAAAAATTTAATGTTTTTCTTTTCAAATTATCCCATTGAAAATTAAACGTTTTCTAAAATTGAAACAACATCATATCTACTATTTTCTCTCTCTTCATTAACTCACAAAACAACACTACATAAAATTCCGTACAAGAAACCACATGATTCATATTTATTGGGACGAATGGAGTACTAAATGTTATTACTAGTGTATTTCATTTTCATACCTTCTTGTCATTTAATGCATTTTAGAAAATACTACTCCTTCCGGGCTTCCGTCCCGGAATAAGAGTCATATTTAGTTATGGCACGAGTTTTAAGAAATGTAAAGAAAAGTGAGTTGGATAAGTTAGTGGAATATGAGTTCCACTTTTATATATATTAGTTTTATAACAAAAAGTGAGTGGAATAAGTTGGTGGAACGTGAGATCTACTTATCATTTATCGTAAAAGTATAACTACTTACCATTTATAGTAAAAGTATAAGACTCTTATTGTGGGACAGATCGAAATGACAAAACATGACTCTTATTTTGGGATGGAAGGAGTATATGGCAACTTGGTTGTTTATATTTATAATGTATTTTAGAATATATATAGGGTTGTATTATATGTCAAATTAGTTTTAAATGCCAAATGCATCAATAAAAACAACACGAGATTCATTATAAAGAATTCGGATTTTTAAAAATAATGATGTCATCTGATGTAATATAAAAATTCGAATTTTCTATAATGCAATAAGAACAGGTTATGTTATAGTAATTATAGCAAGTATTTAGATAAAATTGTACTCTAATACAGCAGTCAATAAGCACACTGCAAGTTAGTTAAATAATACTATTGTTTACTCATTGAGAAAATATTCAGTACTCCTTCCACGCCACCATATCATGATGAGGTGTGTCCAACCAATTATTTATTGACAAGTAGGAATTTAAAATGGCACATATCCAACTAGACATGCAATTATTTAAGAAACATTCATTATACCACTTTTATGGAAAATGCATAATATAAATATGGATATTACCAATATATTTTCAGCTTCTATATATATTTCATATTTATAATTGCACTTACAATAATAATAATAATATCCAATATGTACCGCAATTAAAAATGGAATCCTACATCATATTGTTAATATTATTTTATGTGTGTGATTTTCTTTTTCTTACTTTTATATACATAAATAAATATATGTACATATATATTACACATAATATAATAATAATAACTTATATGTACCGTTGATAAAAAATAAAATGTTACTAACACTTGCAGGTATTTTTTTATGGGTATGATTATCTTTTTTCTTATTAATTATGTATATAAATAAATATGATATATATTATATATATATATATAAAGCATGACTGTAATTTAAATCTATTTTCATATTAATCTATCTGAGTGAATATATTACCGTTTATATGCACTAAAAAAGATAGAAAAATTACATTATAGTCATACATTTTTTAATTTATGTTGTAAAATTTAAATCTATTTTCATATTAATCTATCTGAATGAATATATAACCGTTTATATGCACTAAAAAAAGATAGAAAAATTACAATATATTCATACGTTTTTTAATTTATGTTGTAAAATTTTTAGTTATATACATACACATATTTATTTATGTAAATAAATAAGAGAAATAAAATCACACACACAAAATAATATTAACAAAATGATGTAGGATTACATTTTTAATTGCGGTACGTATTGGATATTATTATTATTATTATTATTATTATTATTATTATTATAATTGCAAAAATAAATATGAAATATATATAGAAGCTGAAAATATATTGGTAATATCCATATTTATATTATGCATTTTCCATAAAAGTGGTGTAATGAATGCATTTTTCTTAATAATTTGCATGTCTAGTTGGAGGTGTGCTCTTTTAAATTCCTATTTGTCAATAAATAATTGGTTGGACACATCACTTTATAGTGCTATGGTGGTGTGGAAGGATCATAAACAAAACTATATGAACGACATAATCAATACTAGGAAATCCTATTTTCTCCGGTTAGATAATTAAAAACTATTCAAATTATGGTTTTTTCGACTACTTTTCAAAGTTGTAGGATAAAGTACAACTTGACCTAACTTGTTGATTTTTCAGCTAATTGTCCTTATAAGAAATAAAATACCATCCTCACTTCTATGTTATGTAATATACCCAATATCTATCAATCTCATTATATTACTATACGTGGCCAAAGATTGGGCTTGAGAATTTGAGGTAGAGTTGGACTGGATCAACAAAATATTGATCCAGTAAAATTGGTTTTCTGGGCCGAAAATTGTGAATTTTGCTGCTTTTATATTTGAATTTTGATGAAACAATTCGATATCACTTATAAATAGTAAATTTTTTTTATAGTATAAATCTAAATCAGATTAAAATTTAAATCAGTGTCAAATGCAAACACGGCCAATGAATTTATAAATTATATCTTATTTTTATTGTTTTTTCAAAAATCAGTGTAAAATGCATAGACGGCAAATGAATTTGTAAATTCTATCCTTTTTTTATTTTTATTTTTTTAATCAATTTTCCTACGTACATATGTATGTTTCCTTAAATTATCAATCTCGTATATTAATTTATAAAAGCATAAAATATGGATGAAGGTTAGTGCTGATTAAAGTCCGCACCGTGCGACCACTGGCGGAGCCAATTAAAGACAAGGGGGACGGCGGTACCCCAAAATTCTGTAATTATTGTTATTTGAGAGTAACCAATGTCAAAGCTATCACAATGGTCCAATGGTGTTGCACTCCTTTCTCATTGCTTAGATCACACGGTATTATTTCACGTAAAAAATTTATCGCACCCCCAAATCAAAAGTTTTGGATCCGCCACTTATGACTAAATAAACTCGAGAGAATTGAGATTCTTTAATACAAATAAATCTATGTATCAAAATTTGGACAGGGAGATAGAGCAGATATAGTTCCAATATGATAGGAGACAAACAAAAAGGTTAAACATTCATGTCACTTCGGAAATTATTAAATTAATATACCAAAATATGAAACTTAGTGAGTATAGTGACAACTCATTGTGATAATTAAACAAATGGTGATGACACCATCACCATCAGAATTGAGGCAGTCCTAATTCATGTCGCTGGAAATAAAGTACAATTTCAATTGAATATTTTTTTCAAGAAGATTATCCAAATCTGAAATTTTGTAATTTGTTTATATGTATTTAATTATAAGTTATGCATAGATGATCAAATAGAGGCCTGAAATGTACTTTAATCAGTGTTTACGAGTCTCACAGTTGGTATGTTTCGTGCCATCTATTTATTTTTCTATAGATGCTGTTAAATACATGAGTTTTCTTAGTAATCATGTGTTAACTAATTACAATTAAATGAACATTTTCTTCACATAGAGCATATGATATGGAGCATATTATTATATCCATACAAAACATACACCGCATCTAACACACAATACATATATATACAATCCTTAATATTTTAATAAATTTAAAATGAGATGGACCTACCAAATAAAAAAGAAGATTAAAACCTTAACTGTATTCATTTTGAGTTTGGGTGTCATTGACAACCCAAAATAAGAGACATCACTCTACCTGCCACCCTTTGTTAATTAGATTCGGCAAGTTTCATGGCACATTTCGATTTTGATCACAATGTTGACTTTTTCTTGCGAATCAGATATGTAATGTAATTAAAGTATAAGTTTCATGCTCTAATATTACTAATTTAATTAAAACTAGTAATTACTAATGTCTTTTTTTAGTAACAAGAAAACAAAGGTAACTAGGAATTAAATGAGAGGTTCTTCTTGGGTAAGGCAATATTTAAGATTCTAGCAATATAAATAAAGGGAGGGAAAATATTAACATACACAAACAAACAGCTACAGAAAAAAAATACACACATTAATTGCAATAATATGGCAAGCTTGCAGCAGGGGAGTGGCTGTGGGAACAGCAACCGTATCGTTGCGGTGGCGGAGACACCGCCTCCCGGCGGTGATTGGGCGGCCGGAAATAAAGAATTTGGTCAGGAAGAAGAAGTGCAACAGGTGCATATTTTAAACTCTACATTTCTCAGTGACAATTATGGCTTTTTATTCCATCTTTAAAAATCGTTTTAATAAAATTCTTGAATTTTTTTTTCATCAAAAGGGAAAAAATGTAAATGTACAATTTGGGTTTTTGAATGAAATGTTGATTTTTGTGTTTGTGCAGAAACCAGGATGGAAAAAATTCTTGCAGCATGTTGGCCCTGGTTTCTTGGTCTCACTAGCTTACCTTGATCCTGGAAATTGTAAGCTCCCTTTGGCAAACTGATAGAAAAATCACGAAGTTTGATTAAATTATGACCCGTAGCACAATTCTAATATTAGTTGGAAATATAATGAAATTTGAATTTGTTAGCAATCGTTCCTATAACAAAAAAACCAGTCAACTGAGTGAATACATGACATCGTTTAACTCATTGGTCATGACGTCAACATATGATTTCGCGAATGTCATATTAGATGGAGTACAATTTTACTAGTAAAAAAATTCGTCATGAAATAATTGGCAACAAATCCAAACATCATGGTTTTATTAATTGTTGACGTTTGAGTTATAAAACGAACTGGAATTTTTTATTAAACTTCAAGATTTTCTCTAGCAATTTAGCGTACATATTTGTGGCACTAATGGTGTGAATATCTTAAATGCAGTGGAAACTGATTTGCAAGCTGGAGCAAACCACGGCTATGAAGTAATTAACTTACTAATATACATTTTCTTGATTTCCTATGTTCTCATTTATTTATTTTCATGTAAATCGGTCATAATCCAACTAAGTTGAGTCATAATATTTCTTTTCAGATATCCTAACTAAGTTGAGTAATTTTCTTTTTTGACAAAAAAAATAAAACATTCATAATATTTCTTTTCGGATATCCTAACTAAGTTGAGTAATTTTATTTTTTGACAAAAAAACAGAACATTTAATCGCTACTACTTTATTCTATCATCTACTTAATTCTCTCTTATCTCTCCTACTTTACTGATATGATACGTATGTGTTTGTGGATTAAAGCAGAGTATCAATCCAATTTTCATGCTGTGGTGAACTACAAACTGCAGCTGTGAATTTAAAATTTTGGCTTTCATAAGCACTATTTTCACCGAAAATTAGCATTGTAGGACAATTGCAAATTGCAGAAAAGTTACTTTTTAAATTCCAAAAATTTGAATGTTAAGAGATTCATTAGACAATTAGTCCAAATTATTTGCTTCCAAACAAAAAGATGAACTTAGACATGAAAACAATTTTTTTTAGGTTTGATATTTGTTATCTTTGGTTTCGTATCCAAGAGTATAATAAGCAAAATGATGTGTCATGTATTAGAAATGAAAGCAAAATGATGTATATACATGTATTAGAAATGAAATCAGTTTTCTCATATGTATATTTGCAGTTGTTGTGGGTGATCCTAATTGGTTTGGTGTTTGCCCTCATCATTCAATCACTTGCAGCAAATCTAGGAGTCAGCACCGGTACGCATACATTTATTATTCATACATGATCTATTTAATGGTTGAATACCATATGACTCAACTTTGATTTATTTACAAAGTGAAACTAATAGCCCTGTCAGTAAAAAAAATGGTCATGTTTATGATAAATTTAAAAAATGAGCATAAATTTTCACTTCTCTATATATTAGTCTTACTTTATCAATTTTTTGTTATAAAACTTATATGGTCGACTACCAAAACCCTTTTTCGTGGATAGAGACAATATGATTAATATAAACATATGTAGGCAAACATTTGGCGGAGCATTGCAAGGCTGAGTATCCAATATTTGTTAAATACTGTTTGTGGATTCTGGCTGAGCTCGCCGTCATCGCTGCTGACATCCCAGAAGGTATATACATGTCGGCTATGAGCATCGATCACTTTATTCCACATAAAAAATATTTATTTTATTAATATATTTAAGTTGATTTTTATCTTAAAAAATATTTTTGACATAAGTCAGTTTGACTTTGATAGTGATTGGGACGGCATTTGCACTTAACATATTGTTTAAGATACCAGTGTGGGTTGGGGTTGTCTGCACCGGGTGCAGCACTCTACTCTTGCTCGCCCTACAAAGATATGGCGTAAGTCTCATGATTAATAATCATATATATATATATATATTGCTAAACTAATAATTTATTATTTGTTAAAAAAAACAGGTGAGGAAGCTGGAATTGTTGATTGCCATGTTAGTATTTATAATGGCAGCATGCTTTTTTGGAGAATTAAGCTATGTGCAGCCCCCAGCTAAAGAAGTGATGAAAGGAATGTTTGTGCCTAAGTTGAGCGGCCAAGGTGCCACCGGTGATGCCATCGCACTGCTTGGCGCCCTCGTTATGCCGTATGCTACTTTCAATTTCCTTATATACGCTTCACAAATTTTGTTAGGAAATAAACGCACAAGTAATCACGAAGATGAATAAATAAACACACATGAATTGTTTATCAATCTACATTTGGATCCATAGATTTCAGTATGATCTTTTGGAATAACTTATAAAAGAGAAGAGTATATACAGGCTATTCATGAGCCCTAATTCTACTAAACTAATTTACTTTTTGATATAGTATATCACGATGTCAGAATTCAATCATAGGAAAAATTTTTTAGAGGTTGGGAATATTGGTCCAGTTAATCAAAACAAAATCACAAGCATTTTAGTTGCGAATTCTTTTTTATTGATAAACATATTTTCATCAATTTTTTGCTGCAGGCACAATCTTTTTCTTCATTCTGCTTTAGTACTGACGAGAAAGATACCTAACTCTGTTCGTGGAATCAATGTAAGTATAATATATATAGGTTAATAGTTATTTAAATAATGAAATTTAGTCAAAATTTGATCCATTCATAAAATTTGAAAATGGAAAATCTAATCACAATATTTCATCAATTTGCAATATCCCATCTATGTATAAAATGAAGTTTTTTTTATTGATGTTCAAAACACCGTCATTTCACTGAAATAAGTATTTTTTTTTTCTTTTCTTTTTTCATATTTTAATGATACATCATTTTGAGGAATATTTTATATATGGATTAGACAATTGAGATTTTTTTTAATAAAAAATTAATAATCTAAATTCAAACCTTAACTTAGCAAAATAGAGCAAGCTTCATGATTTATATTATTGTGGGACCACATCCACTAATTTGTTCCATCAATTTTGCTTCACAATTTTTAAAACTTGCACCATGTCGAAGACATTTAAATTGTGGAGGATGGAGTATATAAATGTCAGTAAATGTTAGATAATTAGTTACTATTGTATTTCTATTTCAGGATGCTTGTCGATACTTCTTGATCGAGAGTGGATTTGCCCTTTTTGTAGCTTTTTTGATAAATGTGGCCGTTATTTCTGTGTCGGGAACTGTTTGCTTAGCAGATGATCTCTCAAATGAAAACTCAGATAATTGCAGCGACTTAACACTTAATTCCGCATCGTTCCTCCTCAAGGTTAATTAATTCTCAATATTCATAAGTAAAAACCACCTATATAGTACATGGATAATATATCTAATTTCATTTTGTACTTGATTTTTTCTAGAATGTTTTGGGGAAATCAAGTTCTATCGTTTATGCGATTGCATTGCTGGCCTCGGGCCAAAGCTCCGCTATCACTGGCACCTATGCAGGACAATTCATCATGCAGGTATGATGTAACAAAATATGAGATAACTAAGGTTAAATTGTCAGAAAATCACGAAGTTTGGTTCGTTCGTACCACAACTTTTCATCCAGAAAAACTACGTAGTTTGGGTTTGTTCTGTAATTTTTTAGTGAAATTGTATTTGATATGTCAGCTCGCTGTAAATCATATGTGGACACCACAACTAGTTATTTAAACGATGTCGTACATTCATGAAAAAATGACGGTGTTTGGTTAAAAATATCAACAATATATTATATTATACATAGACAATGAAATATTTTGCTATGGGATTAGTTACGAGCCAATCTAAACTTATGATTTTTTTTTTTCATTTTTAAATGGGACGGATCCAGAATTGGTCTACACTGCTTCATGGTTTTTTCGGAAGTTTGTTTAGAAGTTTGTTTATAATTGAAATAGACATTCAATGAAATTGAATTCCTTGTCTATAGGGTTTCTTGGAACTTAGGATGAAGAAATGGATAAGAAATTTGATGACAAGGTGCATTGCAATAACACCAAGTCTAATAGTGTCTATAATTGGAGGATCTTCAGGAGCTGGTCGACTCATCATTATTGCATCGGTTTGTATTACATACATCCTCACAAAAAAATGGAATATAAATCATCTAACACAACAAATTAATGGAATATTACTTATGGAATTGGAATTCAATTTATTACAGATGATATTATCGTTCGAGCTTCCTTTCGCTCTAATCCCACTTCTTAAGTTCAGCACGAGCGCCACCAAGATGGGACCTCACAAGAACTCTATCTACGTAAGTGAATCTAGACCGCTAATAAGGTAGTCTTTTGGGATGAGTTCTTTAGTAATACTAATTTTTGTGCACATGATTATGCAGATCATAGTGTTTTCATGGATCCTAGGGCTGGGGATCATAGGCATCAACATCTATTATTTGAGCACTGCATTTGTGGGTTGGCTTATAAGCAATGACTTGCCAAAAGTGGGGAATGTGTTCATTGGAATCGTAGTGTTTCCTCTTATGGCAATCTATATTATCTCAGTCATCTATCTCATGTTTCGAAAGGATAGAGTTGTGACATTCATCGACCCCACCAAGCCGGACGTGATTGCCCAAGCCGGTCGGATGGAAAATGGGCATCAAGGAGGAGTTGAGATGCAGAATCCACCATATAGAGAAGATCTAGCCGATATCCCATTGCCCAACTAGACATCTTCTGATGCTGGTGCTAGTGTTTGTATTGGTGATTGTGCTTCGTTATATTTTGAAAAAAGTTGTAGCATAAATGAAGTGGCGTGAATCATATTAGTTTAATGTTCTATGCTCCCATTTTTGGGCTCCTTTCATGTGTAAAACACAGTTTGATTGAATAAGAAAGGGAAAGTTTTGTTGTTTAGTAGTAGTAGTAATTTATTGAGTTTTAGTAAATTATTAAAGTATGTTTACTTGTACTTTCATATTGTAGTAAATCCTTTCTTCAGATCATCGTGTTTTACTGTTTTCATAATTGAATTTCTTGTAATCAGGAATTGAGACGTGGTTTCATGAATAAAGTTGTTCCATTTGATCATCACATACGTATGAAAACGACGACGTATAGCCAGTCGTTCGGAAGGTTCTTTCAAATACAAATGGAGCTATTAATTAAGGGTGTGTTTGGTTGTAGTGAAAGCCTCTACAAATATTTGCATGAAAGTGGAGTTTTTTTTTATTTTTAAATGAACATAAATTTAAAGACCGTGCCGCTGAGGACTCGAACTCGAAACCTTTGGAGTTTTCTTAAACTCTGTGTTAGTGGTTTTTCCATATTTATGGTGTTTTGAATATGAGATTGGGCTTTTGAAATTGTGTTTGGTTAATTGGCGGGTTCCGTTTATAGGAAAAGTGAAGCTAGAGGAGCGGAGGAGGAAATAGCCCTTTAATTACATAATCTTCTACAAATTTACAAAGTAGATATTTTGCTGTTTTTTTTTCAGACGTCCAATGCATATAGGCCGTATTTAGTTTGTTAAACAAGATAGTCATGAATAAATCAAAATAAAGTTTGTCTAAGATTAAATTAGTCATAGCATGAAATGTAATTTTGGCAATGTGGAGATGTTAAGGATGAAGTTCCTTAACTCGTAGATTTTACGTCGAACGTCGCGGAAGCTTTTGCCCGTCGATCAATCCGGCGTCAAAATTAGGGTTTTGTGTGTTTTGCACGTTTGAAAGGAAAGAGAATAAGAGAAAATAAAATAGAAGGATAATTGATATTTCTTGAATTATAGAACTAAAGAACCATGTCCACTATTTATAATAGTGGATACTAACTTAATGAGCAAGACAAAAGATATGAAAAAGATATGAAAATCCATAATTAACTAACTAAATAATTATAATAATAATAGCCGTATCAACTCCCCCACGGTTGAAATCCACTTTGTCCTCAAGGTGGGCACCATGAAGCAACGATGAGTGTCGAGGAATCCTCCTGGGTCAAACATATACCGAATAGTTGAGTGTCTCCCTGCAGCAATGCATCCATGAATGCTCAAGCATAAAGTGTCATTTTGCGGAGGAATCAACCGGGCATCGGCGTCGAGCGATGTTGATCGATGATTCATACTTGCGACAACTCTTACATGAGATGAATCACTCAATAATTTCAGCGATGCGTTGTCCACAATGGAACTACCCAAACCAATCTGGACTTGGGGAATCTTGAATCGAGAAGCATTCAATTGTCGCGCGCACTGAATCTCGATGCAACCGTGAACCGGTTTCTCTTTACGTGCGGAATCCGGACTGGACTTCTCTATCTTCTCAACCTTCTCAACTACACCAAAACGAGAAGAAGAATGTAGAATCTTCTCCGAAGAATCATCAAATCCTTCCTCGACTCGATCACAGTCAAGAATCACAATCTCTTTCTTATTGCACTCTAAAACATTCCCAACTAAAGTCTTGGACAGAGCATACGGCGGCTCGAGGGCGGTATCGGGAAGCAGCGCAAAGGGTGGTGGTGTTGTACTCGACTGCTGCGGTGGAGCCAATGAGTCATAGGGGACTAAATCCGAAGGCCCCGGTGAAGCCTTGCTATTTCCTGATGGAGGAAGGTGCTTAACGAGGTCCCCAAACCCAAAAATTTGAGAGCCGTATGGCTGCGCAGGTTCAGGCAGCTCGGGAGGAAGCATGTTGTCGATGCGTCGGTCGGCTGCAACAAGGTGAGACTCCATCCTGTAGCAAGCTTCCAACAATTGTTGAAGTTGTGAGAGAGTCAGATGTGCCGTGGTGGTGGCTGGACAAGGTGGCTGCGGCGCGGGTTGATTCCATCCTGAGTTATGGTTGGGGGGCAGCGGATGATCGTATGCCGAGACCTCGTGGAAGGGGCGTTGTCCCGTTGTCTCCCAGTAGGCAGGTGGATCCCAACTAGTGGGTTGTCTGAGCGCGGTGTGGTGTGGCTGCTGAGGCGGTTGATAAGGCTGAGAGTATCCCTGCTGCGTGCACAACCTTGGCGGGTCCCAACAAGAGGGCGGTGGTGGCGAGTACAAATCTGTCTCGTAGAACGATGGTTGCTGACATGCAGTTTCCTGGCGCAGCCATGGCAGGTCCCAAGAAGTGGGTTGACGGGCTTGGTAGGGATGGTGTTGTGGGTGGAGTCTCCCATCGTGTGGATATGGATATGATGGTTGTTGATCTAACGCTCTGATCGGATGGAGCCGGAGTTGATATCCGGTGTAGCCGTACGACATGTAGACAGCGATTCGGAGGAAGAGCTCTCAATGAAAGCACCAATTGTTAAGGATGAAGTTCCTTAACTCGTAGATTTTACGTCGAACGTCGCGGGAGCTTTTGCCCGTCGATCAATCCGGCGTCAAAATTAGGGTTTTGTGCGTTTTGCACGTTTGAAAGGAAAGAGAATAAGAGAAAATAAAATAGAAGGATAATTGATATTTCTTGAATTATAGAACTAAAGAACCATGTCCACTATTTATAATAGTGGATACTAACTTAATGAGCAAGACAAAAGATATGAAAAAGATATGAAAATCCATAATTAACTAACTAAATAATTATAATAATAATAATAGCCGTATCAGGAGACATCACACGTACATTGTCACTGTCGAGCTTTTGAGAAAAAGACACTCAAATTAAGA
The DNA here is from genome assembly GCF_004379255.2 of Salvia splendens. Taxonomy (NCBI): domain Eukaryota; kingdom Viridiplantae; phylum Streptophyta; class Magnoliopsida; order Lamiales; family Lamiaceae; genus Salvia; species Salvia splendens. The sequence continues at coordinate 7,532,194 of NC_056032.1, forward strand.
GATAAGATTAGATATGACATTTAACCATAAGTGAACGGTGACAACTAAACGTCCGAAATGTATTCAATTATAGTACGGAGTACTATATAGTCCAGGGCTAGTTATGAATGTATATATGTCCTCCTCATCCACCCCACCTACCCTTCTTTAATGTTAATTTTCAGTTCAAACAACAAGTTCTCTGCTCAAACACATTAGTTGCACAAATATTATGGCTAGCTCGCAGCAGTGGAGTGGAAGTGATACGATCCCCGTACAAGGACCGCATCAGCCGGTCGAAGCCGCCACAAGCGAGCCCGAAGGAACGGAGGAGACACCGCCGATTATGGAGAGGGTCGAGCAACCATCAATCGCAACGACCAAGGCGAGACGAAACCGACGGCCGCCCGACTTGTTCGGAGATTACGTTCCAAAGTAGAGTAGGAGTATTTATTTCCTTTTATTTATCTCTTATTTTTGGTTATTAGTTTATTTTTGTTAATTATTTATTTCGGGTTTTATTTGTTGGTTCTTTCCCGAGATGCGTTAGGATTAGGAGTCGAACCAACCCTAGGGTCCTTAGTCTATAAATAGGGCTATGTTCATTAATTCAAGGGTGAATAAAAAAATTCTCATTATTTTGCCCACAACTTCGAAGCTCCCCTAAAACCCTAGTTCATCGCTGCCCAACGGAGGAATTCTGCGCACAGCGAGAAGCTAGAATCTCCGCCGATCCTGTTTAGGACGCCGGAACCCTTCCGCGATCGCCGCCGATCGTCGTTGAGGAATCAAGGCCCTAACATCTGGTGCTTTCATCCGTGATCTCATGAGTCGTTTCAACAATTACGGTAAATCTGCTTGGGGCGCCAATCGCCCAGATACATCTCATAATGAGGCTTCCCGTCGGCCGAATTTTAATATCAGACGTAACGAGGCCTTCCAACGCCAGGATATCGACGAGGACGACTTGGAGGGTCGCCCAACCGGGGAATCCCATCGTGATGACCCCGTGAACGAGAAACTTGATCGTATACTGGACAAGATGGAAAAATTTGGTCAATGGAAGGATGCGACAGATCGTCGCTTAGAAAAATTGAATCCGGTAGGGTCTCGAGGAACCGATCCAGCCCTAGGGTTAAACGATCCCGACGAGGAAGAGTATGCCGATTTCAGACGAGGGAAATCGGGAGACCAAGGTTTTCGCGCAAGAAACCCTAGCTACGGGGTCCGCGATGTAGCGCCGGAAGAGCGGGCCCGTCGCGCCGAACGAAGCCACGGTGGCTCCGACTGGGACCAGCCAGCGAATCAGTATGGGCGTACGTGTTGGGACCCTCCCCAACGATATTACCCAGCCACCACGGGGTTTGACCGAAACCAGGTCTCAATGAAACCACCCCGATTTGATGGAAGCGAGGCGACGAATTGGATTGCCAGGGTCCAATATTACTTCAATCACGTTATGATGCCTGATGCACAACGCCTTCACTATGCAGTCATGTTGTTCGATCCGCCGGAGTCCGAATGGGTGTTTAACTATTGCGCGAATAATGAGTTTGTTACATGGCCGGAATTTCTGGAGGATGTTCGACACCGTTTCGACAGGCAGAGCTTCAAGGATTATTTCGGTTTGATTGCCAAGCTAACTCAGACAGGCACGGTTCTCGAGTACCATGACACTTTCGAGAGGTACTTGAATCGAGTCCAGGGGGTCCCGGAGGCGAAACTCTTTACCCTGTTCGTGGCAGGCCTAAAACCAGAGATGCAAGAGCGTCTGACGTTGCACCGTCTGACCTCTTTGGCAGCAGCTATGGCGCTATCCTTAGAGATTGCGGATACGCACTCGGAACGCGCAAATCCGCAATCCACATCCACCTTCCAGCGCAGACAGTGGACTGGCCACGATAATCGAGCCTCAGCGGGTCCGGTGGGGTCGCAGCCGTCGTCAGGAACTGTGGCCGGGGCGAATCCCGCCCCAGGGCAGCAACAACGCCCGAAGGAGCAGGCACGCCATCCATTGATTCGGGTGTCACAAGCTGAACGGGTAGAACGTTCACGCCTGGGATTGTGTTGGCACTGCCCCGACAAATGGGTGGCGGGACACGTTTGCAAGCAACGCCTCCTATGCTATGCAGATGAAGAGGATGTGTTGGAAGTAGAGTCATCCGAGAGAGAGGCAGTGGAGGAACTGGAGCCGAGGGAGGTGGCGTTTATACATGCCTTACATGAAGGTCGTCGGTCTCGACCACTGCGCGTAGTGGGGACGATTCAGGGTCGTGATGTGAGTGTGATGATTGATACAGGGAGCGATCGCGATTTCCTCCACCCGGATATCGCAAAGCACTTGCACCTTCCCCTATCCCCGATTCGACCTTTCCGGGTGATTGTGGGTAATGGTGAGGCTCTTCTATGTTCTCATGTGTCTAGACGGACAGCGCTGGAAATGCAGGGTTCCACCTTCTTCGTGGATCTGCACATCTTGCCGGTTCACGGGCCAGACATTATCCTAGGGATGGACTGGCTCGAATCCCTGGGAAAGGTGGCGGCTGATTTCGCGGGTAAGACACTGGAATTCAAACACGGGGATAAAACGATTGTGTTGAAAGGGATGTTGCCGCCTCCTCGCCGCGCTAGCCCCCAATTTTTGTCCTCGCTTTCATCTTCGGGTAACGACGTGGAATGCTTCGAGATACTGCTACTACAGCCCGATCTGCCTGAATCGGTACCAAAGGGCAGGGACGAGTTTCTCGCAGGTCTGCCGCCGGGGGTGTTATCAGTGTTGGAAGGGTTTCAGGGCGTTTTCGGCACTCCAGTGGGGATGCCGCCATTTCGGCCCTTTGATCATCATGTGCACTTGCTGCCAGGGACACGGCCGGTTAATGTGCGTCCGTACAGATACCCGTACTTCCAGAAAAACGAAATAGAAAGACAGGTCAAGGACATGCTCGACCAAGGGATTATTCAGAGAAGCAACAGCCCGTTCTCGTCGCCAGTACTCCTTATTCGCAAGAAAGACGGCACTTTCCGTTTCTGCATCGACTATCGGGCGCTAAACAACGCTACGGTGCCGGACCATTTTCCTATCCCCACAGCGGATGAGCTATTCGACGAACTGGGTAAGGCTCGTGTGTTCACTAAATTGGATTTGAGATCAGGTTACCATCAGATCAGAATGCATGTGGAGGACGTATTTAAAACCGCTTTTCGAACCCACGACGGCCACTTCGAATTCTTAGTGATGCCTTTTGGGTTGACGAATGCACCTTCTACTTTCCAGGCGGCAATGAATTCTATTTTTCAGCCCATGTTAAGAAAGTTCGTCATTGTGTTTTTTTACGATATACTAGTTTACAGCCCCTCGTTGGAGGTCCATGGTGAACACTTGTCCGCCGTTTTGAAGGTTTTGCAAGATCATAGTTTCTTTGTCAAGTTATCGAAGTGTTCTTTCTGTAGCTCCACCGTCGAGTATTTAGGTCACTTGATTGGCGACGGATCACTTAAAGCCGACCCTAGTAAGATCAGTGCTATGACGGCTTGGCCTACGCCGAAGAATGTGAAGCAACTACGCGGGTTTTTGGGCCTGACCGGGTACTACCGTCGCTTCATAGCCGGGTACGCCGTGATCGCGTCCCCTTTGACAGATTTACTGAAGAAGGATGCTTTTGTGTGGACTCCAGAGGCGGAATCTAGTTTCTTGGATTTGAAGGTCGCCATGACATCTGCACCTGTGCTTCGTTTGCCCGATTTTGAAAAGATTTTTTGCGTAGAGACGGACGCCTCTGATACGGGTGTGGGCGCAGTTTTACTCCAAGATAATCACCCCATTGCCTTTTTCAGTAGAAAATTGGGTCCTCGCCGCCGCGTCGCTTCGACATATCATAAGGAGTTGTACGCCATAGTAGAGGCAGTTCAGAAATGGCGTCAATACCTACTTGGGAGGGAGTTCATTATTAGAAGCGATCAGAAGAGTCTAAAGGAACTGCTCCAGCAAATAGTACAGACGCCAGATCAGCAGCTTTATGTACGAAAACTCATGGGCTATAAGTTCATTATCGAGTATAAGAAGGGGAGCACGAACCGAGCAGCTGACGTGTTGTCACGCCGCGAGGAGACTGATCAGCCCGGCCCACAGGACTCCGCGAGATCGGCTGCCGAGGAGGGCCCTGACGCGGAACAGTGTGGCGCGCTGCTCGCGGCAGCATCGCACCCTATCCCGCAGCTACTGGACTTGCTCCGACGGGAGACCAGTTCATCCCCGGAATTGAGAGAAATCACGACCGACATAAAGGAAGGGCGCGCCCGCCACACTTGACATTGGTGAACGGCCTGGTCTACTACAACCGTCGTATATTCGTCGGCTCTCGATCGTCGGCCCGGACGCCTATTTTAACCGAGTATCATAGCTCGTAGTCGGCGGGCCACCCCGGGTTCGAACGCACGCTGCGTCGCGTGGCTGCGGATTTTTACTGGCCGAAAATGAAACATGAGGTAAAGAAGTTCGTGGAAGCTTGCATGGTGTGCCAGACAACGAAGTATTCGACGCAAAAGCCTGCGGGGTTGTTACAGCCATTACCAATTCCTTCGCAGGTATGGGAGGACGTTTCCATGGACTTTATTACGGGCTTGCCTCAATCCCGGGGCTACACTGTAATCATGGTGGCCGTGGACCGGTTGTCTAAGTACGCACATTTTGCACCATTACCAACGAAATTCGATGCGCTAAAGGTTGCCCATGTGTTTATTAATTCGGTTGTTCGCCATCATGGTTTTCCGAAGACGTTGGTCTCTGATAGGGACTCGGTATTCTTAAACCAGTGTTGGAAGGATTTAATGCGGCTTAGTGGCACGAAGTTGAATTTTTCAACAGCATACCACCCGCAGTCGGACGGTCAGACGGAGGTCCGTAACAGAGGATTAGAGCAGTATCTGCGGGCTTTCACTGCCGATCGCCCGTCCAAATGGACGAATTTTCTCCCATGGGCGGAGCTGGCTTTAAATTGTTTCCATCATGCGGGCTTGGGCATGTCTCCATATAAGGCCCTCTACGGCAGGGACCCGCCGAGCTTGATCTTTGCGGCGCCGTCCAGGTCAACGCCGCCGGAGGCGGCTGAATTGATACGCCAATGGGGGGAGTTATTGGTGGAATTACGACGGAATTTGGAGCGCGCACAACAACGTATGCGCGAGGCCGCTAACAAACATCGACGTAATTTAGAGTTTAAAGTAGGCGACTTGGTCCTCTTGAAGCTACAGCCGTATCGGCAGCATTCGGTGGCTCGTCCGCAGTCCGCTAAGCTAGCACGTCGCTACTATGGCCCGTTCGAGGTATTGGAGCGCATTGGACCAGTCGCGTATCGGTTGCGCTTGCCAGAAGGGAGTAGGATTCACAACGTCTTTCATGTCAGCCTCCTTCGCGAGTTTATAAAAGGAGGCGAGTCCGGACCGTCAATGGAGCTGCCTTCGGAATTTTTTGGCGACAGGCCGGTGGTTTATCCCGTCCGGGTATTGGACAGGCGCGTATTATGGCTTAATGACCGACCCTTGGAGCATGTTTTGGTTCGTTGGTCCGACGGGACCGAGTCACCGACGTGGGAACCACTTGAATTAGTACGGCACAAGTTTCCAAATGTACTCCTTGAGGACAAGGAGGTTGCTATGGAGGGGGGAGTTGATACGATCCCCGTACAAGGACCGCATCAGCCGGTCGAAGCCGCCACAAGCGAGCCCGAAGGAACGGAGGAGACACCGCCGATTATGGAGAGGGTCGAGCAACCATCAATCGCAACGACCAAGGCGAGACGAAACCGACGGTCGCCCGACTTGTTCGGAGATTACGTTCCAAAGTAGAGTAGGAGTATTTATTTCCTTTTATTTATCTCTTATTTTTGGTTATTAGTTTATTTTTGTTAATTATTTATTTCGGGTTTTCTTTGTTGGTTCTTTCCCGAGATGCGTTAGGATTAGGAGTCGAACCAACCCTAGGGTCCTTAGTCTATAAATAGGGCTATGTTCATTAATTCAAGGATGAATAAAAAAATTCTCATTATTTTGCCCACAACTTCGAAGCTCCCCTAAAACCCTAGTTTATCGCTGCCCGACGGAGGAATTCCGCGCACAGCGAGAAGCTAGAATCTCCGCCGATCCTGTTTAGGACGCCGGAACCCTTCCGCGATCGCCGCCGATCGTCGTTGAGGAATCAAGACCCTAACAGGAAGCAACCAACCGTGGCGTCGCGGTGGTGCAGATACCGGCCGCCGGTGATAAAGACCAACTGCTACAGGTATGTATATATATCTACTTATTGCTTGGTGATATATTCCCTCCGTCCGCCAATAAGAGTATCACTTTGACTTGCCTCGGGTTTTAAGAAATGTAATGGATAGTGGATTAAAAAAAAGTTAGTAGATGGTGAGTTCTACTTTTATATATTCCCTCCGTCCCATTAAAAATGACTCACTTTCCTTTTTGGATTGTGCCAAACAAGATGATTCATTACTAAAAATTAAAACACATTTCTCTTTACTTTATTCTCTCTATCTTACTTTATTATCTCCATTTCGCACACAAAATAAAATTGTATAAATTCCCGTGTCGCAAGGAAGGGGCCACCTTCCTTGGAACGGAGAGAGTAATAGTTTTATTATGAAATGTGACTAAGATACATTAGCGGAACGTGAGATTTATTACCAAAAGTAGTAAAAAATAAATAAAATAATTATTTACAGGCATACGAAAATGGCAAATTGGACGATTAATGGCAGACTAAGGAATATACATGTGTAATATTTTGTCAGTGATAATTATATATGTCTAGCTTAATTAGAAAAATGGTTTTGTTAAAATTCTAAGACGATTTTTTCATCACAAAGGGGGAAAAAGGTATGTTGAATAATTGATTCATAAAATGAAATATTGATTCTGGTGTTTGAGCAGAAACCATGATGGATAAATTCTTGAAGCATGTTTAGGCATGGAAATTGTAATTCCTCTCTACAATACTAATACTAATAATATATTTAGTCTCATTAACTAACTAAATGATTTACACTTTTATTGAGTATATAGTTTCACGAAATTGGGCCTGGAAGTTTGGTTTTTGCTACATGATTTTCTTAGCATTTTGACCCCAAAAAGTTTCAATTCCTTATCCGAGTTATACTCCTATCTCTTTCTTCGAACCAGAGACCTTTGGCCTCAGGCATTAACCTCTCCACCGCTTGACCAACTAACATACACATGGTTTTTTCTATTTGGCATTGTGGTAGTGTGATAGAGGGTTAATGTCTGGACTGAAGAACGTGAGTTCGAGTCCATCATGTTGCAGCCTTTAAAATTTATTTGTCAATGGAAAAAAAAATTGAGATAACATCACCTTTACTCATATTTACTTTGAATAATGCAGAACTAAACGAAGATATGGCTCATGTCTTTAAGTTATATTGAAAAGTATTATTTTTATCCTCAAATCATAAAAGTAAATTAATTATATATCTATAACTACAACCACTACAAATTTATCTAGAGTCTCTTAAATTATTGCGTAAATATGCACATGTCATGTTGGTACGTTGACAGCTTACTTGAGCATACAGTTATAGAAGTACTCATAATTTACTTTTTTACATTAGTCAATGCAGATGAACCTTGAGCCCATAGCTTCACCTTTTACTCCCTCCGTCCCACATAATTTGGACCGGACGCGGGTTTTAAGAAATGTAATGAAAAGTGAATTGAAAAAGTTAGTGGAATGTGGGTCCTACTTTTATATATTAGTTTTATAATTAAATGTGGGTAGGAATGAGTTAGTGGAATGTGGGGTCCACTACCAAAAATGGTAAAAGTGAAATGGGTCAAATTATGTGGGACGTCCCGAAATGGAAAACTGGGTCAAATTATGTGGGATGGAGGGAGTATTTATCTATTCGAATTTTTAAAATACTGGATCCAATATCATTTTCTTTAGGTGATAACTAATTGAATATTGACCCTCATGAAACACATTATTTATTCTTTGCCCCAAACACTAGGCAACTAGAAAACCCAAAAATGAGTAAGGGATATTATTAGTGGGAACTTTTTTTTCTTTACATCATTAAAAGTGGGAATTGTTTATAATTAAATTTTCTCTATTTAAGGCAGGGGTGAATTGAAACTCCAAAATCCAAACCGCAATTTGGAATTAAAGTGGGGCAGCTTTTCAAGAATGTAGGTTAGATAATTGTCACGACCACAACTCCCTAGTACTAGTGAGCGTAGCTATATCGTAACTAAAATATTCTCATCAATCATGGGCTCAACATAGAGGAAATTAATCGATTTGAGGGAATAGTTTCGAAGGCAAATGGGTACATAGTCAAAATAAAATCAAAGTATCAAAACCAAATCCATAAGTTCCTAGAACAAAATTCTTTTGCAGCGGAAGAGTCCAAGACAAAATAGTATGTATGAAGACATACTACTTTGGGCTACCTAACTACTTATTAACGGTCACTTCCCAACACCTTCGTCACCTCATTCACGTTCAACTTGCGCGTTAGAAAAGAAACATGCAGAGCTGAGTACTTGATATACTCAGTGAGCACAGTGCCAAAAATAAGTTCCATTTAATTGTCAGCCATAGTTGAGTGATCACAAGGTTTTTATTTAAAAAGGCCCGAGTCACTAAATTCCTTTCATTTCATAAAATTGATTGCGCAATCACATAAACATAGATACCATATTAGAACGTATGTGAACCGGGAATGTGGCCACATTCCACGACGGTCGCTGGACAGGCCAACTCGAAAGCTAGCACACGGTCCCCATATGTGTACACTAGTCCGAGTAGGGTTTGCGGCCCTACTGGGACCCGAATTCGATTTAACATGATTGACATATCCAAGCAGATAGGTAATCATAAAAGCAAAACATGACATGACAAACATGTTTAGAAAAAATTCACATTTTCATACTATAATCACGTTTTTAAAAGAATGCCCACCTGATATCCTTATTCCTCAACTTAATTACTCACTTTGGCCTCAGTCGCCCTTGAGCCATTTACCCTTTGAAAATAAATAGCGTAGCACACTTATTAGTACTTGAACTATTTTTCTTAAGAAAGAATGCATGTATCCTATGACATAGCACATATATCTTTATTCTTGTCTCATAGGATCTCTAGTCCTTTCTCGGGCTTCACCAAGTTGTAGAATTTATTTATCCATTTTAACTAAATCCAAAGAAATTCTATTATCTTAAAATAAATACTTGAGTACATGTTTAATAAAGTATGGATTCTTGGAAAATCCCCTTCTAAATCTTTTCCTTGAATTTTTCTTAAGGTCGCCTATGGCGTCGCGGGGCGACGCCGGTCGAGCCTTCGCGTCTCCCTCTTCAACGTTTTCCATCTTCGGAAACTAAATAAATTTATCCGGGGAATTAATTAATTAAGCTCAAAGCTCAATTTCATAGATTCATTCCAACCCAACAATAAAAATCTCGGCCCAATCACAAATTAAATTTCGCAGCCCAAATTCTCATATCACTTGCCCCAACCGATCAAACAATTATTTCTGGCCCTAACTCAATTAATTAGTCTTCTGGCCCAAGTCACGATGGGAAGGAGGTACGTTTGGGCTTAAGGCTCCCAATTGGGAAATAGGAATGTGATACTTGAAAGAAGAACACAGCAGCAGCGCCTTCGATCATTTCCCTAATCTCTCACTCCTCGACTTCTCCGGCGAACTCGCGCTCAGAATCGCCGGTGTCTGGCCTCACCTTGCTCCAGGGTGGCCACTCGCTCCTCATCTCTTACGGCGACTTAGCGCCGTCGTATTCTCTCCGTCGTTACTATCGCTGTCAGCGTCGGCTCTGATCGCCGGCGAGGAGCGCTGCCTCCGGCTCATCGGTGTTCTCTCTCTCTCTCTACGTCGAGTCCTCTCACCCGGCGGAATCACCGATAGGAGAGGAGGCATCGCCTTTCTCCCTCCATCTCCTTCTCTGTTTCTCCGTCACGCGTGGAAGCTCCGGGGTCGCCGTTACACTCACGCCATCAGCCTCGGCGAGCAGAATTGCTGTTTGGCTGCGCCGTCAGCCTCCCGTCAGCGTTTGCTCGACGCCGGACAGCTCGTTTTGTGGTTCTTTAACCTGATGTGGAGGCTCTGTGAAATTGTGTTGCTCCTGATTGTTAGGCCTAGATGGATTTCCCTTGGCATATTTTAGCTTACTGGAATGAGCATTTGTTGCATCCACTTTAAAAGCTACATCTTGCTATATTCTGGACTAACTGTTGGTGACTTCATATCCTTATTGAGCGTAAGTGCAGCTCCTTTAAAGGCATTGGCACTACTGATTGTTGAGGCTATTCTTATTTTCTCTAAGTCCGTCCTTGTTCTATCATGGTGGCTGTTCTACATGATGCAAAGGAGGGTATGGTGGTGTTTACCTGATGTAGTTGGTACTGAGATTTCTAAGCCTTTGAAACACTGCAGCTCCTCCTGCTCTTTCTCACTCTCAACTCACTACTCTAATTGCCGGAGGATTTTCAAGTATGGAAATGAGAAAGTGTTATGGTGTATGGAGGGGTTTATATAGGTGATTTGATAACTGCAAATCTGCAACTCCTGATCATCCTCTTGGAGGGACATTTTTGTTGGTTGTGAGAGTGTACTCATGGGTATTAAAAGGGCTGATTTTCATTTTGTTTCCATATGCAGCATATCTTCCTTTTCATGATTTTGTAGCACTTTATACTTAATGTAGCTTGGTGTTGTAGCACTCTATACTTAATGTAGCTTGGTGTTTAGCTTGGGACAAAAGGTTTGTAATTATGTTTCTTGTTTGATTGCTGCAGGGTGTACATAGGGGAGCTGGGGCGGTTGGGAGAGAACATGGCTGCCAAGTTGCTGCTCGCGACGGGCTTGCTGCCCTGGGCCCTTGGGCTCGCTGTAGCTGATCGGTTTGGGCTCGAAAGGAAGAGGAGTGTAGCAAAAGAAGAGATTTTAGTTTCTATTTTTTTTTTCTTTTGCTCATTCATGAATATTTGCACAAGCATCCAATATTCTTTTCTCTTCTTCAATTTAAGTCCACATGAACGTAGACATGTAATTGAATGTATTGATCGTGGTGTAAGCGAATACTTTGGTTCGGGAATAAGGTCCTTATTCATGACGTGCTATATTTTGTAAATGTGTAATGTTGTTCTAGTTTGTTCGATTCTTACTAAATTTGTGTTTTCTTGAACTATCGACATTATTATCAACAAAGGGAAGTAACGAATTCCATTCGAAACACTAACCAAGAGAGGGAAAATTTTCTGGTTCGACATTACACTTCAACGGCAAAAGGATAATAAAAGAAGCCGGTTATTACAATAATATTGATAATCCTAATAATTTTGCGTGCTCAAGACATGTCTTATAATCATTAATTAGTTTTTTTCCTGTTTTAGTTCACATTTTGCTGGTGAGAGTGAAGCTGCCTAATTTCATGCAGCGATGTTCAATTGTATCAGAAATTGCTTCAGCAATATCATCAGGATAACGGTACGACTTTAAACAATTTAAAGCCCCTACTTATTACTCCATCACTTTTTCCTTTTTAATCCAACTTACGTGAATATATACTTTTCAATTTTGGAAACTCTCTTCACTCTAATAAGGTGAGACTCATTCTCCACTAACAATACTTGAATTATTTTTTCTCTCCACCCGTCTCGTACTTTACTGATTGTGCATTAAAACTCATGTCGAACCCAAAGTGCATATTCTTTGGGGACGGAGGGAGTATGTTACCTGTCTGAATATAGTACTAAATACTACTAATGTGGGTGATTTGTGCAGTCAAAGGTTGTCGGATTGTACAATTGTTGTGGTCCGACACATTAATGCGACGGGCATTTTTTGTTTTACACCCATTTTTGACGGATGTTTGGAAACTAAGCTTTACTCATGCCGCCGCAATCGTCAATATCTGGGAAGGAACAAGCCTCATGCTGCCCGCCTTCTTTCAGTTCCTCGACGACAAGATTCACGGAAATTTTACGGTGGTCGTCATCTCTACTGTCTCCTCCACTCTGGTGAGTCCACGTGTCAATCTATATCACTATAAAAAGATAAATTGTCCAAAACCATAAACTTTGATCAAAATCTCATCAAACTATATCAAAATCTAAGGTTTTCTGGCTGGGTTTTCAATGTTATGCGACGAACTAGAATTTTACCAAACTTCATGGTATTTTGGAAATTTGCTCTATCTCTTATAGTATTTGAAAATCTCATGGTATGATGGAGACTAAATTTAAAATTCATTACTGATTTTTAAAATTACATACTAGAATTTGACCAAACTTTATGATGTCAGTGTATTGCTTTTGTTACAATGTCGTTGCCACCGGTTCTGGGCATGGGTCCATGCAAGGAATACAACGAAACCTGTGTAGGGAATACGCAAAGACGTCTTTTGTACCTGGGATTGGTGTTAACGGCGATCGGAAGAGGCGGTCTGACCGTGAGTGTGCCTTCTTTGCACGAAGAACAGACCAGTGAAGGGGGACAATATTCTGTGTGTGGTCTTGTGCAAAAGCATGGCTCGACCGCAGAGAACCATTGCGTGTATGCAATTGGAGTTGTTATAATTTCATTGATATCGTCATGGACTTTCCTGTTTGGGTTTCCGGCTATCTTCGCCGCCTTTGTAACCGCTACCTTTTTAGGCGGATGGTCGTCGTACACAAAAACCGGTCCCAATCACGAAGGGAGTTGCTTCACTCTTCAAAGCGTTCCTCATCCCTTGCAGGTTATAAACATACTTCGTCTATTCATATTTTGTGTTAAATAATCACTACTAATAATCCTAATTTTGTGGAAACAGAAATAATGAAGAAAGGGAAAGTAGTTTTATGCGGAACATGACGGGCATCTCAATCAACTTCATCATCTTAGGCATCGTCTCTGTGCTGGGAAACACCTTCTTCTTCTCCCAAGCGAATCAAATGAGGCGAAAATTCCTGTTCATGACCATCCCGCTGGCCGTATTCCATCCCCCGTTGCTGATCGCCATGGCCGCCGACCCATGCATATGCGCCATGTGTTGAGTTCCTCAAATGAGCCAACAAATACTGCAACTCGTGCGTCCCAAAATGCCTGCGCACCATCCCATCCATCCTAGGCATCGCGCTGGCCATGGCGCACGCGATCCTCTGCTGCGTGGTGGTCGCAGCCGTGGTGAAGCGCAAGCACGCCATGTGGCTGGTTTTCCAATTCTATTTGGTTGCGTGCGTGGATGTTTGTTTTAGGAGTAGCATCGAGACTTACTACCACGCGCAGGCGCCGACCGAACTGAGAGACTACCACGACGTGTGCACGGATTTGGTGACAGGGGTTGGGTATTTTAGTAGAGTGGTTTTGGTGGCGATTGTGGGAAGGGTGAGTGAGGGGAGGGGAAGAAGAGTTAGTTTGGGGAGACGGTGGGTGAGAGCCGTTTGGATCGGTATTATTGGCTGCTTGCGGTTTTGGGGACTTTGAGTTGGGTTGGATTTTGGGTGATGGCTCCGTTTTGCATAGGCAGGGTTGACAAATCGCCGACGAATGATGATGATCGTGGTAACAGAGTTCGTGACCAATCTTCTTGTTGCTCCGGGCGTTAGCTCTGTTTTTTTGTTTTATCATGTCTTGTGTTCGTGATGTAACTTTTTTTTTGTAATAATAATATCAAACTGTCCTACTTTGTTGTCTGTTGATATTTAAATACTTTTATGTTCGAAATTCCCGTCATCATCTAATGATATGCAGCAAGAATTATAGACAGAAAAACAAATCTAGATTGATAATCATATTGCGCAGAATTTACTTGTTTTGTAGATTTTCTCCACGATTGATTAGTGTCTGTAAGTAAATTCCTACTTTCGGTATTCACGAGCATTGCCAATACGATGCAGGAACAATTCCTCGTCACACGCTTTAAGGGATAAAGTTTGGAAATCTCCGATTGAACATACCTATCATATTTGGCGGACTAAGAGTGTTTTCACATGTTTAAAATACCATGAACTCTTACTAGAATATTTCTTTACAATAGAGAAATATATGGGCTTGCACTCTTTTATGTACTTTAATTAATTAAAGTTCAACATCCTAAACTAATAATCCGTATATCTTTCACTATCAAGTGAGATGTTTTTTGGACTAAGATTTGAACAAAAAATGATAATTACAGATTTCGGAGCGGAAATAAAATTAGAGAAAAATAAAATAGAAATAGAAATAGAAATAGAAATAGAGAATAGAAAGAGCGGAATATTATGTTGTGTTAAAAAATTGAGTTAATTTAAGGCAAGTATTACTTTTGGATAGTTGAAATAACAATAAAGTTGTTTGGCCAATCACCCATTAACCACTAAAAATTCTTCTGATATTTTTACCGTTATAAATTGCAACTTTGGTCCCTCGATTTTACGTAAATTACAACTATAAGTACTTTTTACCCGTCAACATTTTATTCTTCATTTATTCGCTTCATAAGTTTTAGTTTCTCTTACTTCTTCCCAAAAATGGCGGCAGAGGTGTGACTGCAATCCCTAATCTTCTGTACATGCGATCAACGCAAGAATGAAAAGACCAAAATCTCCCTTGCCGCCGTGCCCTTCAACTTCAACCCCTCCACCGCCGCATCACCGCCAATCCTTCACAAAACTCATCACTTCCGTTTCCACAAAACGCCGCAACATTCTCCAAAATCCCCAACCACTCCCCACCTCCGCCGCCGAGATCAATTGGAAGCCACTCAACATCAGCAAATCCGAGCTCTATCTACCGCTCACATTCCCCACCGGCCAGACGTTCCGGTGGAAGAAAACCGGGCCGCTGCAGTACACCGGCCCAATCGGGCCCCACCTCATCTCCCTCAAGCAGCTCGAAGACAACGGCGTTGGGTATTTCTGTCATTTCACGGACGACGAGGACCGCGCAAGGACGGAGCTTTTCGATTTTCTGAACATGGGCATGTCGCTGAATTCGATTTGGGATGAATTTAGGGCTGCCGATTCGAGGTTTGCTGAGCTGGCATTGCATTTGGAGGGGGCTAGGGTTTTGCGGCAGGACCCCTTGGAATGTCTGATTCAGTTTATTTGCTCCTCGAATAATAATATTCAGAGGATTACGAAAATGGTTGATTTCATCTCGTCCAAGGGGAGATTTCTGGGGAATGTGGAAGAATTCGAGTTTTACGAGTTTCCGTCGATTGAGAAGCTGGCGCTGCTGTCGGAGGCCGAGCTTCGAGAGGCTGGTTTTGGGTACAGGTAAACTTTGATTTATTTAGCTTGTTTGAAGTTTATGTGTGTGGATTTAGATTTGGTTATGCATATTTGATGGAGTTCTGATAGAAACTTGCATTTAATTGTATACATTTATGGACATTTCTTCATGGTTGCCTCATAACTGTGCTCTCATGAGCTATTGGTTTTGCCTTGCTAGTGATTTGAGTTATATGAAAATCTATGTGATTTTTCCTTTTTTCTTAATTATTGGGTTTGAGAAATTGGGTAAAAATGCAGCCTTGATTCAAGAATTTCTCTTGACAGTTTAACATAAGTTATCAAAAGTTTTCATTGTTTCCCTTCTCTCTCAAATTGATTCAACTTGTTGCCACAATGCATTTGTAAATTTGTCTTGAAAATGGATCAGGGCTAAATATATTGTTGGCACTGTCGCGGCCTTGCAATCAAAGCCTGGAGGGGGTCAGGAGTGGCTTGCTTCTCTTCGTAAACTAGATCTTCAAGAGTCGGTTGTCGGTCTCTCTAGTTTACCTGGTGTTGGCCCGAAGGTTGCTGCTTGCATTGCTCTTTTCGCTTTGGATCATCATCACGCAATTCCTGTCGATACTCATGTGTGGAAGGTTGGTTAACACATCCCAGTTCCTCCTTTGCTTGATGTTTCTTATTTGTGGAGAGAAATGAGAGATCATATTTGATTGATTACTAATCTACATTTGGAAAAGATTGCTACCAGGTATCTCGTTCCTGAACTGGCGGGCACCAGCTTGACGCCAAGAATCTGCAGTCGCGTTGCAGATGCTTTTGTGAGCAAATACGGGAAGTATGCTGGATGGGCACAGACCCTGCTTTTCATCTCCGAACTCCCTTCTCAGAAAGCTATGTTGCCACCAAGTGTGTGGGAGACTGATGAAGGAAGAAGCTCAGTGAAGACTCAAGTCAAAAGCGAGGCAGTACAAGAAACTAAGGGAATCCCCCGCAGCAAAGAAAATTGATTGGTAAATGAGAAGTTGAGGGAGACGGCATTAGCGTTGCTGAAAAGGGCGAAAATCGGGTTGTTGCTTACAAGTAGAAGCAGCTGATCTGGACATGGTGATGATTTTGTTTCAATGGTTCATGCTGAAACTGCTACATAAGCTTGCTTGATCTTGCAAATGTAGATTCAAGAAATGAGAACAATATATTCTTTCTGTACAACGTAGATTCTATGTTATTCATGCAATATAATCGGTTGTTATGAAATAAGTTGTGTGGGAGACACTTGATTTTTGTTTACAATTCATGAATTGTAGTATAAACTTTCCTTAATCTGTAGCTAATCTAGTTGAGGACTGAAGCTTATGCGAAAATGCAACTATTTTGTATGACAATGTGTTTATACTATGTTATTAGAAAATTTTAATTTTATTCTTAAAAAAAAAGTTGTTACTACTATATAGTAAAATTTGTATACGTATACGTGTATGAAGCTTGAAGGGAAGTGAATATATCATCCACTATGTTCCAAATTTAATTCCTATTGTTGACTATATTGTTGGGCTTCCTATAGTTTATTATTTAGGACTATCCAACTCAATTCTTATAGTTGAGTACACTATTGGGATTCCATGCAATTTATATTTATGCCCTACTCGATTTCTACGTGGATATGATTAGAGTTCACTATTTTTGTATATAAGTAAACTGTATCAGAAATTTATATAGTAAAATATCTTACTTGTCAATGTCATTATCCCTGGGTGTAAATACATATCTTATCGAATTGATTAAACAATTTATGTGTTTATTTGGTTTATGTGAGGGTGTAGCAGATGGACGGGGAGATGGAACAAGAGACAAAAGAGCAAATTTTGTGACGACGAAACCCAACTTAATAATGAAGATGTTTTACTTCCAACTAACAGATTGGATGTTGGAGTCATTTGGGATATACGTGTGATAATGTCAAAAAATAATTGTGATAGTTTTAGATGTAAAATATTTATAATTCACTAATATTAGACATCACAAAATTTGACATATTTTATAATTCACTAATATTATGATAATTTTATTGGGGTAAAACAAAAATAAAATTGATTGACAAGAAATGGTTTAATTATGACATTGTTAGTATGTTACTATTACAGTATCCACTGATATGCCTAAAGGATTGCCTACTTCTTCGTCAAACATCACTAGTAAGTTATCTATAGGCTTCAAGAATGATATTGGTATGTGATACCTGCAAAATATATATACTTAAGTTCTAACAATTGATCATCAAGAAATTACACTAATTTTTTAAACACAAAAACTCTGGTCAAAAATATGATGAACAACATAAAGAGAAGTCGTCCATAACATAAATAGCTACCAAAGGCAACGAAAACGTTTCGATTACCATATTTGTGAAGGAGAGCCTTGAGGGTTGAGAAATGAGATCCAATATCAACCTATGCTTTCACCATTGATCCAAACCTGCCCTTTCCCCATTGACCACAAATTTAGTGCAGATGGATCATTGCCTTTGGGTGCATCAAATTTTGACTAATAAAAGAAAATGCAATAAAATAAATTAATTTTTTTCTTTTTTGTCAATTTGCCCTTAGAACATTGTCGATTTAAGTACTTACGTACCTTGTACCATTTCAGTGGCTGAGAAGATGAGCAAAAAATTTTCCACTTTGCTTTTCTTGATCCATCTTCTGTGTAAACTTGCATGCTTTCACCCTTTAACCCAACCTTTGCATTGCGATAATCCAATAAAATAGTCAAATTTCATGAAGGCATTTAACCCAACCTTCTATCTATATTAGAATGGCAAAAAGATTATACATGATGCAGGGGGATCATAGCAAGACTCTTGGGTGTAATAAAATTCACAAAATACTTCGAAAAAATCCATGGACAAGTGAAATTTCGTTAATTTCCTTTTGAATACCTAGAAAATGCAAGAGAAATATGGAGTAACAAACAACCTAATAATACAGCGCAGTTTAATTAGTTTTTTCATCTATAAAGCTAGCAACTACTGTTAGGTTTATCATTATGGTTCAAAGAAAAATGGGAGCAGTATTATTTTATTTCTGTGTAATCCATGTCCCGAACCTAAATAAAACAATACTCTTATTATTGTTCTAATTTTCTACATATAGTATTTTTCTTATAAAGAGATTTGTAGTAATAAAGTCAATATATTATCTCACCAATAAATTCTCCATTGACAAATAAGCGCAACACATGACCAAGAGAATTTACTCTTATCGTAGTAGACTGCTCCTCAGATTGCTCATAACTGCAAATAATAATAGGAAAAATTGGTCGGAATTCCGAGTTATGATATAGATTCATTACTATTTGTGGTAATGAGACAAACATAACAAGTTAGATGAAATAATCTTGATTTTTTACCTAGAAGTGTACCATAGATAATCAGATGTATCTTTGGTGGTGTTCATTTGCTCTAGCAAACTATTTGATTTCAAAGAGGTATTATGAAACACTACAACAGCTTCATCCAATTCTTCCCATATCTCTTTTGAGTCCAACTTCACCACTGGTGTCCTTGTTCTTGTACTTTCTTTACTGTTCACCTATTCAAGTAATTAAAGAATAAGATGATCAGGTGATCTCAATTTAATCAGTCCTTCAGAATCTATCAAAATAAATAGTGGACTTGCTCTTACTATCGTCGTACAGCAATATATCTAAAATCTTTTTTGTACACGACACAAATTATGAGACAGAAAAATGATTGTATTATTATTAGTTAACATGCCTAATATGTTACATTTGCTGTGTTGAATGCCTCTGTTTTGCAGTCTAGTAATATGCTAATTGATTTTCGAGGAATTTCATATGTTCGACTTTGAAATTGGACGTTTGCATCATGTGCCTCGTCTGTGTTCAAAAGAAATGCTGCACATTCGTTTTTCTTTCCCTTGTATGCATAGGCCTGTTAATTTTTGAGAAAAAAAAATTATGAGTTCTCCATTCTCATAATAAAAATACTAGTTACTTTTTTGTTTGATAGTTGAAGAATTTACTTGTTGCAATTCGCCCAAAGAGATGATAGTTTGAGTTCCATATAGTAGGGTCTGAACATTGATTGACTGCTGCATGAAGTTCCTTCAAATGTCCCCATTTTGGTTGTCTAATCAAACCTATGAATTTCGAAAAATTAATTAGACGAAAAAAGAAAAGATAATCGACATTTAAATCATAATTTTTCCATAATTTATGGTGAATCTCATAACTTTTCAAGTTTGTGAAATTTTCCAAAAAAGTCCAAATCGAAATTTATATGAGGAAATCAAATATGACGTTAGTTAGTTAGTTACCATATTCATCTAGTGGAGCTGGATCATAAGAGCATCCACTACGCGTCCCGCGCGCGGCTCGCATTCTGTCCCGGAGGGACGGTTTCGCCGCGGGACGCGTTGCAACATTCATCCCGTCCTGTAGCCCGTCCCATAGCCCGTATCCGCGAGACAAGGGACGCGCCGGCCCATCACGCGCCCGGGCGACGTGTCGCGCCCCCGATGCATGCGTGACGCCCACTCGCTGGCCAACGAGTGGGCGTCGTCACGGATGACACAATAATTCATTTTTTTTAAAATTCGAATTTTAATAAAAAAAAATTGATTTTCAAACGGTAATATTACCGTTAATTTTTTATTTTCCTTTTTTTGAATTTTTTTAACTCTATAAATAATCCTATTTCATACTCATTTCAAGCACAAACACACATCTATTCCTCTCAAATCATCTCTATCACTTCAATTTCCATCTTAAATCAACTCAAACAAATGGATCCTTTTGAGCAATTGCGTCAATTAATAGAACAATCACTTGAAGAAGATCGACGACGAGAGGCGGAGGAAGCCGCGCCTCCCCCACGACGCTCCCGGAAGTACATCAATCGGAACCGGGAGGAAGCCGCCGCACGGTTAGTACGCGACTACTTCTGCGATAACCCGATTTGGGGAGATACCTACTTCCGTCACCGTTTCCGTATGAGTAAACCACTATTTCTCCACATAGCGAATACTTTGGCGGCCCAGGAAGAGTTCTTCCGAGAAGGGTTCGACGCGATCGGTCGTCCAAGCCACACGACGCTGCAGAAATGTACTGCAGCCATCCGTCAGCATGCGACTGGACAAACGGCCGACATATTCGACGAATACCTCCACATCGGAGACACCATTGGGCGCATGTGCTTGCTCAA
This sequence comes from Salvia splendens, assembly GCF_004379255.2. Classification (NCBI taxonomy): domain Eukaryota; kingdom Viridiplantae; phylum Streptophyta; class Magnoliopsida; order Lamiales; family Lamiaceae; genus Salvia; species Salvia splendens. The sequence goes on from NC_056032.1 coordinate 7,552,629, forward strand.
CTTCTGCAGAGGCGTCCGGGCAGCCTTCAGTGACGAATTTCTCCTGAGGCCAAGCACAGACGATTGTCAGTTCCTCCTCAACCTGCACGAACAAGTGCACGGATTCCCCGGGATGCTTGCCAGTGTCGATTGCATGCACTTGCAATGGAAGAATTGCCCGGTGGCTTGGAGGGGGTCCTACACGAGCGGCCACAAAGGCACCCACCCAACCGTTGTACTCGAGGCCGTTGCCGACTACCGGCTTTGGATCTGCCATGCGTACTTCGGGGTCCCTGGCTCGAACAACGACGTAAACGTGCTCCACCAGTCCGACCTCTTTACCGAAGTTTTGGATGGTAAAGCGCCGGCCAACAACCGGATGTATAAAATGGGGTAATATCTCGCCGACGGCATCTACCCGAAGTGGCCGATCTTCGTAAAGACGTGCAGCAGGCCTGCGAACCCAAAGCAGGCTCTTTTTGCGCAGAAGCAGGAGGCTGCGCGCAAGGATGTGGAGAGGGCGTTCGGGGTTCTCCAAGCGCGCTTCAACATCATCAAAGCCCCGGCTCGTTTGTGGTTCATGGAGAGCATGGTCGACATCATGTATACGTGCATAATCTTGCACAACATGATTGTCCGAGACGAAGGACCCGATGCGGGAAATTGGTTTGACCCCGAATCCCCCGGAAGCTCAACCGCAAGTAGTCCGCCGCGAAGTGGAGCGCATCCGTCTATACAAGAACGGTTGGCTATTCGGGCAAGGACGCGCGACTCTAGCGCCCACACCCAACTCCAAGAGGATCTAATTGAGCACATTTGGGAAAACTTTGGCAGAGAAGATTAAATTATGTCATTTTTATTTTTTTAGAATTTTAATTATGTCTTTTTTTCTTTTTTTTTTTAAGTTTAAATTGTAATGTTGTTTTAATTTTAATGAATTGTGTTTGTTTATATTGAATTGGGTTGGAAAAAAATAAAAAATGAAATTGAATGAATAGTAATTAAGGGACGGAATAAGGGACGGAGCGTTACAGGTTCCGTCCCTTAGTTAAGGGATGTAGGAAAAAAGGACAGTGGGGTCCTCAAATAGTGGTCAAATAGTAGTTAAGGGACGGTATAGAGACAACGTAGTTGATAGCCTAATAACTAATTAGCTCGAATGCAGAACCGTTCCTTCCAAAATTGGTACTGCCGTGAAACTAGAAAGTCAAATAGACCATGTAATAATAGTGTTGAAATTGAGTGGTAATACTAGTGTCAAAATGGTCAAAAATTCGAACATACCATATAATAAATGATGTAGCTTCCATTCATTTTTACTAAAGGGGTTTTTTCTTTTTTTTTTTCTATACTACACTTAACATTCTCAAGTGTACTGGATTTTTTTTTATTCCGCCTTTGGGAGAGACGCATGACCCTCATGCGTCTCCTTTTAATGAAACGCATGACGGAGATGCGTCTTTCATAGAGACGCATGAGTAACATGCGTCGTTAAATTTTTTATTTTTTTTCTTTATTTTTTTTAAAGACGCATAAGCGTCATGCGTCTTTAACTTTTTATTTTTATTTTTATTTTATTTTATTTTATTTTATTTTATTTTATTTTTATTTTTCCTCATTTTAGCCATTTCCTTCCCATGTATATCCATTTTCCTCGAGAAACGTGCAGAAAAAAACAAAGAGCATTTCTTCCTTGTCATCTTTCCGTCACTAGTTTGTTTATGCAACCAGAAAATGGCATTTTTGGCATTTTACTAAGTATATTATAGTATTGTGATTCTACTACATCTTTTACTACACACACTATTGTGACGAGTGAACCCCACTATATCATTTTATAATATACTCTCTTTGTTCCATGATAGATGATGCTATGCTTAGATAATGGCATGAAATTTTAGAAGACGTTGTTTTATGTGTTAAGTAGAGAGAGAAAATAGTACTAGCACCAAATGCATGTAATAGGTGATCTCTACGGGCGATCAAATGCATAATGTGGTGCATATTCCAACAATATGTAGTAATAATAATAATTATTATTTTAATTATAATAAATAATACTCCCTCCACCCCATGATAGTATGTATTTTTTAAATTTGGAAACTCATCCTCTAATGAGGTGGGACCTATTCTACACTAATAATACTTTAATTACTTTTTCTTTCTACCTTTCTCTTACTTTATCAATTGTGCACTAAAATCTATACCCAACTAAAAATGCATATTGTGGGATGGAGGGAGTGCTAAATAAGTAATATTCTATCCGTCCCCAAATAATATGCACTTTGGGTTTGTCACGAGTTTTAATGCAAAATTGATAAAGTAAGAAAGAGGTAGAGAGAAAAAGTAATTAAAGTATTTTTAGTGGGGAATGAGTCTCACTTCATTAGAGAGAAAAGAGTTTCCAAAATTGGAAAATGCATATTCTTGTGGGACGGACTAAAAATGAAAGAGTGCATATTCTTAAGGGACGGAGGGAGTAATACAAATGGCTAGAAAACTGTCAAATTTTGTCGATCTTTTATCAATCCTGCAATTTTTTAAAAAGGTTGATTATATCATGACTGAAAATATTCTCAATTGTTCCATTGTGAAAAAATTTGGCATAACACGTGTCTGAATTTATTGACGTGATACATAAATAAAAACTAAAACGTTAATGACTAAATGTATTGATCGATGTTGTTTATATAATCAGACAATTTGTTAAAATACTAGTACTTTTCAAAACAAAATTCAAGGAGAAGGTAAGTTAATATATAGGGCGATGCCGGAAATATTGCGTTTATTAAAAAAAGGTTATCGATACACCAAAATATTAAAGCAGTCTTTTGTTTTAAGAGGTAATTATATTAAATTATTATATAACTGTATAGGACATGTAATCCACTTGTGATCAATCCACTCTGTATACTCAATTAATTAATTGATTACATTAAATTAACACTGCACGCGTTGCATTTGGTTTTGTTTATGCAACCAGAAAATGGCATTTTAATATTATATTGTGAGTCTGTTTCGCAGATTTATATACTACCATTTACAATATTTTATTTATCATTGCGATTAAACATTTGAGATCATCTGCTACATTATACTATTTGGTGCAATGTTTTAAAAACAGGACCGGCAAGCGAACCGGCGACGTTACTGGTTCACGATTCAACCGGTCCAATCGGTCGAACCACCGGTCTAACCGTTTTATTGTTGCAAAAATATATAAAAATATATTAAATTTAGTAAATGATTTACAATTAATAATATATCACAAAACATTAAACCTTATAGATAACTAGTGATGAATAAATATAAATAATATTAAAATTTAGTAAATATAATTAGATATATATATTTAATATTAGTTAGTCTAAATAAAAAATTTAATATTTCATGTATTAAAATAGATAATGTTTATATTAATTTAAGAAAATTTATTTCATAAAATAATATATAATTAAATACGAATTAAGTACTTATTAATTAGTTTAGATAAGGCTATTCATTAATGTCAATAGCTACGGTATATAAATTAAGTATGTAATATAAAAAATTTATTTATAGTAAATAATGAATCTTATATGGTACTAATAATAATATAGGTGGTAAGTAGAGCATCATTAAAATATAAAGGATGATAATTATATATATTATAATTAACAATTATATTAAAGAATAATAAAATTAAAATGAATTATTGGTTTTTGTAGATAAAATTAATGGTTAATGTATAAAAATATTTAATGTTCAAATTGTTCAATGAGCCCATGTGGTGGAGTGGTAGAGGTCTTCTTAACTAGAAGAGAGGTCATGAGTTCAACCTCTACCAACAACAAATTTAGTATTAAAATTTAGTAAATATAATTAGATATATATATTTAATATTAGTTAGTCTAAATAAAAAATTTAATATTTCATGTATTAAAATAGATAATGTTTATATTAATTTAAGAAAATTTATTTCATAAAATAATATATAATTAAATACGAATTAAGTACTTATTAATTAGTTTAGATAAGGCTATTCATTAATGTCAATAGCTACGGTATATAAATTAAGTATGTAATATAAAAAATTTATTTATAGTAAATAATGAATCTTATATGGTACTAATAATAATATAGGTGGTAAGTAGAGCATCATTAAAATATAAAGGATGATAATTATATATATTATAATTAACAATTATATTAAAGAATAATAAAATTAAAATGAATTATTGGTTTTTGTAGATAAAATTAATGGTTAATGTATAAAAATATAAATATACAGGATGATAAAGGATATAAATATACAGGATGATAAAAATATAAATATACAGGTGGTAAGTAGAGCATCATTAAAATATAAAGGATGATAACTAGTGATGAATAAATATAAATAATATTAAAATTTAGTAAATATAATTAGATATATATATTTAATATTAGTTAGTCTAAATAAAAAATTTAATATTTCATGTATTAAAATAGATAATGTTTATATTAATTTAAGAAAATTTATTTCATAAAATAATATATAATTAAATACGAATTAAGTACTTATTAATTAGTTTAGATAAGGCTATTCATTAATGTCAATAGCTACGGTATATAAATTAAGTATGTAATATAAAAAATTTATTTATAGTAAATAATGAATCTTATATGGTACTAATAATAATATAGGTGGTAAGTAGAGCATCATTAAAATATAAAGGATGATAATTATATATATTATAATTAACAATTATATTAAAGAATAATAAAATTAAAATGAATTATTGGTTTTTGTAGATAAAATTAATGGTTAATGTATAAAAATATTTAATGTTCAAATTGTTCAATGAGCCCATGTGGTGGAGTGGTAGAGGTCTTCTTAACTAGAAGAGAGGTCATGAGTTCAACCTCTACCAACAACAAATTTTAAAAAAATTTGAAAAAAAAATAGAAAACCGGTTCCGGTTCACGGTCCAACCGGTCCGACCAGCCGGTTCCACCGGTTCACGGCGGTTCAATGCAGTGGTGGTTTAAAGGGGTGAACCAGACAGGACTACCTAGCGGTTCGCGGTCCGACCGGTCGAACCGGCCGGTCCGGTCCGGTTTTTAAAACATTGAATTTTGGTGTTATATCTTTTACTACAATCAAATAGTGACAAGTGGACCCCACTATATTATTTAATAATATACTCTCTTCGTTCCATGATAAATAATATGCTTACATAATGATACGAAATTTTAAGAGGTATTGTTTTGTGTGTTAGTTGAAGAAAGAAAATAGTACTAGCACCAAATGTAATAGGTGATCGACAAGCGATCAAATGCATATTGGGTTGTCGTATTCCAGCAATATGTAATAATATAATAAAATCAACATACCACGCATCTGAATTTATTGACGTGGCGCATAAATCAAAACTAAAATGTTAATGACTAAATGTATTGATCGATGTTGTTTATATAATCAGACAATTTGTTGAAATACTAGTATTTTTCAAAACAAAATTCAAGGAGAAGGTAAGTCATATAGTTTACAGATAGATGGAGTAAATATATAGGGCGATGCTGGAAATATTGCGTTAATTAAAAAAAAGTTATCAATACACCAAAAATATTAACGAAGTATTTTGTTTTAAGAGGTACTACTAATTATATTAAATTATTGTATAACGTGTATAGGACATGTAATCCACTTGGGATCAATCCACTCTGTATACTCAATTAATTAATTAATTACATTAAATTAACTCAGAGCACGCGTTGCATTTTGTTTTGTTTATGCAACTATGATGCATGATGTGGTGTCGTATTCAAGCAATATAATAATAATAATAATAATAATAATAATAATAATAATAATAATAATAATAATAATAATAATAATAATAATAATAATAATAATAATAATAATAATAATAATATACAATAGATAAATTCTGGAGTTTGAGAAAAAAAAAGAGTTCTAGTTAGTTCTCTTATTGGATATTTCACGAAAAATAAATTAAAATATTAGGCCCATTTAAATGGCCCATGACATGAACCAATACTCCGAGCCGGGTCGGGCGATTGAACCTGTCAGACTCGGAGTGTCCCCTCTCTCAAGCAATCGCGCTCCAAATGAAGCTCAAATCTCTTCTCTAATCCCTCAAATTCACACACACACACACACACAAAACCAAAAAGTATTGCTAAAAAAAGCTTTGCCGTTTGATCATTTTCTGCATCTTTATGTCGGTAAGTGTTCGAATTTTGGTAGCGGCGTTGTTGACAACCCTATATTCGCTTCGCCCCCATTTTCTGTATGTGATTTGTTGAGTTGGATGAATTTACGCCGCAATAATTGCAGATCTTTGAGTATAATGGGAGCGCCCTGGTGGCGATGGTGGGGAAGAACTGCTTCGCGATCGCCAGCGACCGGAGGCTCGGCGTGCAGCTGCAGACGATCGCCACCGACTTCCAGAAGATTTACAGGATCCACCATAAGCTCTTCATCGGTCTTGCTGGCCTTGCTACTGATGCGCAAACTCTGTAAGCTGATGTAGTTTACGAATTTCTTTCCAGCGCTCATCGATTTTGGTTAGGGATGATAATTCTTTGCGTTTTTTTTGCTATTGGGATTTTAATTGTTTTCCAGCTCTTTGCTTTTCAGCACAGGCTTTAAAATATGATGGTATATATGTGAGAGTGAGGTGCTCAGAATTATACTCCACTAATAACATTTGCTATAGTCTATAGCTCCCTTGCAGAAAAAAGAATGATTTTGGCAATGCATGTGTCTTTTACCGGTTATTGTACAAATTATATCAACATAAAGACACATAGCCATTGCTTAGCACTATTTCAGAAGCCTTGCTAATATAAATGTCGTAGTAACACCCCACATGCCTCTTCATTGCCAGCATTGAGATCCCTTTATGTCTTACTGTCCAGGATTTTTGGTTGAGGAGAGCAGTAAACAAAAATGGTTCTAGTTTTAATGCATGTGAAGATAACCTTGGTACTTTGGTTATACATGTTTATAATGTATATGCATGGTTATGTTTTTTGCATAGTCTGGCCTATTGATTTGTGTTTCGGTTGAATCCACTTGAAGGTATCAGAGGCTTGTATTCCGACACAAGTTATATCATCTTAGGGAAGAGAGGGACATGAAGCCTGAAACATTTTCTAGCCTCGTATCTGCAGTTCTCTACGAGAAAAGGTACATAAGACTATTCCAGAGTTTATGTCTAGTGTGGTTGGAACTGATATTGTCCACAGCTGTTTCAGAGATTATGTTGCTGTCTTCGGTAAATGTAGATGCAGACAACTTTTGATTTAGATTCCATAGTTCAATGACTTCAATCCGATAACTCCCATTACCACCTCTAGTTATACCATTTCTGTGTGGATGGCTTAAGTTGTATATTTTGTTTTGTAGTTGAAAATGTGTTACCCTTGAAAATTTCATTCGGCTATTAATTTGTGGACTTGGAGGTGGCATATTTGTCCAAGAAAAGGTTCGGATATCTAATGTATTTTACTTGGTTCAGATTTGGTCCATACTTTTGCCAACCTGTTATTGCTGGATTGGGAGATGATGACAAACCCTTCATTTGCACCATGGATTCCATTGGGGCAAAGTATGCTAAACTCCTTTTCTTCATCTTCTTATCATTCCATTTTCTTTGCTAACGAGATTTCTTCAAACTGTGGCCTAACTATTATGCCATTATGATTTGATGGGTCTTCCCTTTTTATTGCAAGTGATGTAGAAACTATAGCTCAATGTGAAAATATGGAGGCATTTCATTTCTTTGGAAGTAATTGAGGCTTAATATATATGAATAACTAAGTTTCTTCTTCAAATGAGACGGAGATTGGAAATCTTTTAACAATTTCTCGTATACTCTGAAGAAAATACCACTTTGATGCTCGTTGAGAGGTTGTTAATATTAGTTCTTTTATATTTTTACTCGGTTACTACTAGTGTTCCTATATGACCTCCATCTTTTCGAGTAATGCTTATCCAGGGATATTATCATTTCCTTCTTACTTTTAACTCTTCTCTTTCCATATGAATGCAGGGAACTTGCCAAAGATTTTGTTGTCGCTGGAACTGCCTCTGAATCACTCTATGGTGCCTGCGAATCAATGTTCAAACCTGACATGGTTTGTTACTATACTTGATGCTGCTTATATCTGACTAATTAGCTTTAGTCACCAAATGATTTAAATCAGAGAATGAATACTTTGGTGCTTAACACAAGTTTGTGTAATACAAACGAAAGGAATCCACATGTTAAAATTTAATTTTATACCAAAATTCAGGAAGCTGAGGAATTGTTCGAGACCATCTCGCAAGCTCTGATATCGTCAGTAGACCGTGATTGTTTGAGTGGCTGGGGAGGACATGCTTACCTCGTGTAAGTATTTTTCTGATGAAATCACATTCTTTCAAGTCATTTTTTGAGTAATTTCAATCAGAACCTTAAATGTTTGAATGAATATTGTATAATTGCAACAGCACACCGACGGAAGTTACGGAGAGAATTCTCAAGGGAAGAATGGATTGATATTTCTTTGGAGCACAAAGACTAGAAGGCTATGTACTTTTTTTTAATAGTGGCTTGCTCATGTTGATGGGACAATCCATTTATTGTTGGTGATTTCATGCCTTATTCTAAGCCCTTTCCTTGTCTCAAAACATATTGGAGATTTTAAACAGGCCACCATAATTGTGTCGTGATTTATGCATTTCACGTCTTTTATTTCTCATGTGTGCATGTCAATTTTATTCACTATCTGTGCCAGAAATGGCATACTACAATGGAGTATATCGTAATGGTGTAGTAGTAAAATACCATGATGTTGAAATGTCGTGATATATCATATTTTTTAAATCTGGTACACCATACCTTTTCTTGTATTTAATTTTTGTATGGTATGATGAAATATCGTGATGTTATTGCATACTGAAAATAATTGAATATGATTTCAAAGTATTAAGATAGATAATACTTCTACACAATCAAATTGATTATTAATTGATAAATGATTAATTTAATTAATTTTATACATTTAATATACATTTAGAATGGTATGAAATTTTGATATATTGCGATATGCAAAGATTCATACTGTTAACTTACCAACATGTATCATACCATATCAAAAAATATGGTATGCACAAAATTAATTAGCTTTTTTGGTACGGTAAATTTGGTAATACCGGTGTTTAGTCCAAACAAACAAATAGCTGAAGTGTTAACCCGTTTTCTTGTTGTAGATTATCCAGGATACGAGATGCATTAATTGAAAATTATGAAGAAAGATTACATATAACAGGATAGTATATAATAACGGTTTAGATTAAAATACAAAAAATATTTAAAAAAAATTAAGATCAAATTGTGAGGAGTAGCAAGGTTTGTCTATCCTAATTAATAGTTAGTGTTTATCAAACTTTAAATATGAATCAGGAAATTCTAGCTATGGATTGATCACTAAATTCTTAGCGAAACCTTAATACATCAGTCATTATAGCTATCATTCTTAAGTTGAGTTTATTGCATGATCCAATGTACAAGACCTCAAGTCTTGCAAGGTTTCTACAAAAAACAATTCAGACCTTAGCTGCTGCAGCAGCTTCCTTGATTTGCTCGATGGTGAAAACGCCGAAGAAATCATCATCAGAGACTGCATTTACTACCGCGAACGCAACGTCGTCTACACTGACAGGGGGAGCCAACAAAAGATCAGAGGCGGGCAGAGAGTTCAAAGGTCTGGTAAAATTCTGTACAGCGTTGAGAAGTTTCTCCACTGGTTCCCCAATCAAGTCCAGGGGAATCTCGAGACCATCGACCTTTCGTTTCCCATATATGAACCCCGGTCTGAAAACAACGCCTGCCCAAGTTCCATCATAGACCATCAATGTTGTATTGTCCAAACTGATGTGATAAATAATAAAGGAGAGTCTTCAAGTACCTGAAGCTGGATACTTGGACAGAACCTCGGATTCAGCTTTCCTTTTCCCAGTGAAGTAACCGTTCGATAGTAGAAAGGATGGCAAATTGTAATCATGAACCGAGATCAATATGAACTTGGGAATACCTGTGTGGAGATAAAAGTAAACTGATCAATATTGATGGCAGGTAAACTGAAAACGTCTTGACTTGCTGATATGCCGATTGGATATATCTTCTTCTTAAGTTTAGTTCGCTAGGAAATGAGAACATCAAAAAAAGAGAGAAAGCAAAACGAGCAAGCAGACTCAAGGTGACTTCCCAAGCAGACTTAGTATGGATTTGTTGGGATAAGTAAAGGAAAATTTCTTTTTTTGGTAAAGCATGTTAATTGAATTCCATTTTAATGAAGAAGATTAGATTTATTCCGAATGGGGGAGTGACGCACAAGGGTTATGCGTCGTTATTAATGAAACGCACAACCCTTATGCGTCTTTGGTTAATGACGCACAAGGGTTATGCGTCGTTCAACGACGCATAAGGGTTATGCGTCTTACTCTAATGACGCATAACCCTTGTGCGTCACACTGGTTAGTATTCCTGCCTGTCACGCGGGTGACCCCCATTCGATCCCTGGCAACAGCGCATTTTTTTAAGTGATTAGTATTTGATAAAAATGAGTTATTCTAAACATTTATTTTTGGCAAATACATATTACTCTTATTGTCTATGTTTATCACCCTCGATTACTTTAAAATCAACACAAACTTTAAAAAGTAACTATAATTATAACAAAACCATTAAATGAAATATACTTAAATTCATAATTAATCTTATTCCACAATACTATAATTAATTTCTGAAGTTAATAAAAATTATGAAGTTTGATTCCATTGAAACAAAATCAAAAGCATGCCCTCTTTTAAATAAAATTCCCACAACGTGTAAAAAAAATAATGCGAAATATCTTATAAATGCATTAATATGACACAAAAACTTGTGTGAGTCTATTTAAGCATTGAAATAGATAAAACATCGGTGAGTCCAAAAATTGTTAGATTCCATTTATTCTGATTTAATACTACTTCATTTTAAATGGAGCTTGGCCAAGTCAAAGTCATTATACAAATGAAATTATTTGAGAAATGTTTGTAACAAAAGAAGTTTATGCGAAGTGTCTATCAAATTCGTAAAATAATTCCAATTAACTTCTTTAATTAATTCCTTTATAAGAGTAATATGTATTTGCCAAAAATAAATGTTTAGAATAACTCATTTTTATCAAATACTAATCACTTAAAAAAATGCGCCGTTGCCGGGGATCGAACCCAGGTCACCTGCGTGACAGGCAGGAATACTAACCAGTGTGACGCACAAGGGTTATGCGTCATTAGGGTAAGACGCATAACCCTTATGCGTCGTTCAACGACGCATAACCCTTGTGCGTCATTAACCAAAGACGCATAAGGGTTGTGCGTTTCATTAATAACGACGCATAACCCTTATGCGTCACTCCCTCTTCCGGAATAAATCTAATCTCCTTCATTAAAATGGAATTCCATTATTCGGCTAAAACAAAAGTAGAAAGACCTCGATAAGTATATTGACAACTAAATAAATATGAACAAATAAGCTGATTGAATGAACTTAAACCACCAGACAGTGTGACACAGCACAGGCATAATCAAGGCCATGGTAGAATAAAGTAATAATATATGAATCACAATACAGTCAAGATAAAGCATTTGGGTTGATTAATATATTAGCATGCCTTCGATGACGGTGGCATGGTCCTGAACTTAGTTAGCTCAGTAAGCAGAGAAGATAGATTGTATGCTACCATTGTCCAGACAATCGCAATCAGCTCGGAATAAACAGCACAGATGTTAACGTGAAATCGACTCAGCAAAGACATGTTCCCAGTACCCGTCATATAACATTAAACTTTCGGCTATTGTTTTCATAATGCACTCTCATGCCAGGGGGTGCTCTGCTTACGAAGGGCAAAGGGATAGGTAATGTGCACTCATAATGGAAAAACAATATAAATATACTTCCACATTGAAATACAAAGGACTGAGAAATTCCACACAACTACTCAAGCACAATAGAAATTACACCAGTCTCTTTATAAGCTACCGTGTTTAGTTGGATAAAAATCACATAATATGAAAGGCATGAATACTCACCAAACTCTTTAGCAGCATTTACTGCTACTATATTAGCCTCGCCATTGATCCTTTGCATCTGTTCCTCGCTGCCAAAACCTCCAAGTGTTGAAACAACTGTTGTAGCACCGGGAAGCACTTCATCCCAATTTGCATAAAAAACATCTCCTGAAAATCAACAATCATTTTCATTGCTTAGTTGGAAGGTTGTGAGAGGTCAGAGCTGTTACTACGCCGTATTTGGTTTAATTAGGATGCAAACAAAACACAAATATGCGCATCGAAGAGAAAGAGGTATTGTGGCAAAAAAATCCTCCATGGAGAAATGGAGATACAATCACTGATTATTGTTATTGTGTTGTCGCATTTATTGTTATTCAATTCTGCTTCTAATTAAGTCCTTTTTTTTATTGATTCAATGATCCTTGACTGAGAGTTTGAAGGGATTATGAAACTTTGAAAACATAATCATTTAAGGATCACTATATCTATCACTCGCACATAATTGACATTTGAATGATCAAACTGCACTCAATATCAGTCGAAGCCACATAAAAAAAATAAAAATAAAAAAATAAAAAAAAGAACCTGCCTGTCAGCCAAGTGACCTGATCTACCCATGCATCCGAGTAAGATGGTCGACCCGACCTGTTAACGAGTAAAGTTCATAATTTATCAGTGGATACCATCCAGAGGAACCTATAACTTTCAGTCTGATCCATTAACATAATTTTATATGAGAATCCATAGGACTTTACTGCCACATGAGAGATAAAACATTATTCAAATTATTCAAGCAACAATCGTGCACCTGCTAAGACTAATGACCTCGATACCCTTTGATACTGCAGCTTTGCATATTGCTGAACCCACGAAGCCACTGCCACCTAAAACTACAACCTGGTCACCAAACAAGTGATGATTAGCTAACGAATAGTAAGCTGCATGTAACAAACGATCAACATAAGTCTTGATGACATACTCGCTCAGTCTTAACATCAGCGACAACATCTATAGTACCGACGTTCGAATCCTCTCTAATTCCAGAACCAGTGTAACTGCACTTTATACCAACCCTGTGTGATCTACGAAAGAAGAACAGATCTTTAAAACAGTATAAAATAGTTGAAATCGAGATAACTCACTCCTCACCACCCTTTTCCAATAGTGCAACCAATTCAAAGGAAACTACAATTACTTATCATTACAAAAAACAAAAAATATAACTACAATATCATTAAACTGTTATATAGGTCTTTTTGGTAAAATTAAAAAATAATTGCCACAAATTAGTAGAAGAGCTTTAAAATCATAATCCTGAAGCAGCTCATAGAAACAATTTTATACTTCTATTGCGAAGCATTCCACATATAAGAATATAGTAACATATTCAGCAAACTACTGAGTATTTAAATTAACTAACCTAATTTCTGAAAGCTCAAAATTAGGCAATTTAAGTTAACTCATCCCGTGTGAACACATAATTTAGCCACCAATCTTAGCCCCAAATTTAAACAAACAAACTATTGAGCTATACTCATACAACTCGAGAATACCTACCGGCGGTAAGAGAAGCCGACGAAATGGGGCTTGGCGGAAAAGGGGGAAAATAAGGGTGTAGTCGATTGTGAAGTAGCTGCGGAAATGGAGGAGGCGATGCAGGAAATTGACGCCATCTCTACCAAGCCGAAGTGCGTCTGAAATTATCCCCCTTGTATGTTGATGCAATTGAATGAATTTGTCGTGACCGATGAATCACCAGATTTTGAGGGGAAGTAGCTTCATGGGATTTGGGGAGAAGAGTTGCTCACTGCTGTGCTCACTCACAGTCGTCAAATTTTTAATTATTTATTCAAGATTTTATTTTTATGGACAAAGAAATTACGTGTCGACAGCCTAATTCTTGGTAGTTTTTATGCTGACTTTTTTATGGACCTTGCTTGTGTTTTTCTATATTTTCAAGTAGATATTTTTGTTGGATTTAAATTGAAATGGTGCTACCAATATCAAATTTCTATATTTTCAAGTTGACAAATATGTATTTTTTTATGTTAAAGTATTCTAATGTTATTTTCAAGGGTTATTTACAAATACTCATTTTCATAATTGTGAATTTGTGATACGGTAGTAGTAATATCGTTAGCTCTTTATGCTCAACTTCAAAATTTTGAATAAACCCATACTGTTTCATAACATTTTTTATGGAAAAAATTAATTTGTATCCTTCCTAAATCAGAGTCGATTTTTTTTATGTTATACAACTATCATTTTGGGTTATAATGTGTAATAGAGAGTTAATCTCAGAAATTTTTAGTACTAAAAGAATGAATTTAACAAAATTAAATGCATAGTCCTGAGTCCTCACAACACAGAATATAAATACATAATTGGGCCCAGATTAAATGAAACAGCCCAAAGTAAATAATAATGCTAATTGGGCCTGGGTTGAGTTTTATAGTATATTATAAAATAGTTACTCCTATTCCAAGTTATTCAATTGTTTATTCAAATTTTGTAATTTAAGAAAGTTATGTGATCCATATTGTATTAAATTATGTAGGATAGAAAATAATGCTAAATTGTATATTTCTTAACAGTTATTTTGTGTTTGGTTGGTTGGATTTTTTTTAATTCTTACTACAAATTTAAATATTATAGTTAGTTAAAATTTTATGTGATAAATAATGTTACTAATAGTAATATGTTGGATAAATTTTTTAATCAGATAATTATGACGTATGGTTTTATTTTCATTTTTATTATTTTATAGATTTATTTTCTGGAGTATTAAATAGTATAGAAAATTGCTTAGTTATTAGAATCTACATGGTTAATAATAGCATTAAATGGGTCCAGCGAATTTGGACTTATTGTAACACCATAAATTATTTCAAATTTCTGATGCACAGTGATGATATGTTCAAATATAGTACTCTCTCTTTTCCAATTAAACTGAATCATATTTGTTTATAGGATGTTCCAACTAATAGTTTTCTTTTTTTAATAAAAATTAAAATATCATATCTAGGGATGTCAATGTAGCTCGCGATTCGTGGGCTGACCCGAAGAGCCCTTCAAATTTATAGTGTTAGGGTTGAAAATTTCTAGCCCGATTAACCCGCAACCCATTAAGGTCAGACCCGAAAACCCGATGGTTACATTTTATAAATATAACTAATTTCATTATTACTCCATCTGTCCGTGAAATGTTGTCCAGTTTTGTCATTTCGGTCCGTCCATGAAATGTTATCCATTTTGCTTTTTTTCCATTTTTGGTTAAAAGGACCCTACTTTCCACCAACTCATTACACTCGCATTCTATTATAAAACTAATATATAAATATGAGGTCTATATTCCACTAACTTTTTCCACTCATTTTTTCTTCACATTTCTTAAAACCAGTACCGAGTCAAACCTGGTCAATATTTTGCGGGCGGAAGGAATATTTATTAGATTGATGCATGCCAATTTTATCGGTAGCAACCCGATTAACCCGTAGGGCTAGCCCAAAACCCGAGCTTTTAGGGTTAGGGTCGAACTTTTATAACCTGAAAAAATTACAACCCCATTAGTCCGCACTCGATTGACCCACAACTAGAATAGGGTTGGCCCGATTGACATCCCTAATCATATCACTCTTACTTTATTTCATCATCGGTTTTACTTTCTCTTTATCTTTCCTGAAGTACTTTATTCCTTTCTTTTACTTTTCAACACAATTTCTTAGTCTTTGTATCCTATAGTTTTAACTCAACTTAGAAGGGAAGGAGGGAATAGTATTTAGTTATGCAACATGTTGCTTATTTTTAAAATATTCAAAACGTGTTTCATTAGTCTTTCTACGGCATATGTTAATATTAAAATTAGTTGCAACTACTATAATATTTATGGTTATTCACTTATTGGTAGCTAATAAGCCTAATATCAGGAATTATAACCGAATTCTGAATATTTCTACCAACTTAAAATTTAATCGTAAAATTGTCAACTTTGATCGTGTTTGTAATTTTCAACCATTGATGTTTTTGGCAAAAACTAATCAAATGTGGATATTACCGATTCATGCGTGGCCATTACTAGGTAGGGCTGACAATTTTTGATCCGACACGTTAATCCAACACGAATCCGCACGAAAATAATGGGTTTGGGTCAAGTCTTATTGTGATCGTGTTCTTATTGGATTGACCCGTTAAGAACCCGGAAAATTCGGGTTGGGTGCGGATAACCCATTAAGAAATAATATTATTATTTTTATTATTTATAAAAAACAATGCTTTACAAATTTCTTGTAAATCAAGATTAAATCGTGCAAAATGATTTTTTATCATATAAATCAAGTTTAAAATTAGGTTAAATCGTGTAATATCAGGTTTTAATCGTATAATATTGGGTTCGGGTCGTTATCGTGTCGTGTCAACCCAAATTATATCGTGTCGTTAACGGGTTCGTGTCGGATTCGGATCGTGTTCGGGTATGAGGGTAGCAAGTCGGGTTCGTGTTCGGACTGACAGTTTCCTTAACAGGTTGGATTCGGGTTAGGCCTTATTGGATTGGGTCGTTATCAGGTTGACCCGATAACGACCCAATCAGCACGATTTGCCACCCCTAGCCATTACCGACCAAATCTATTATTCTCTCCTCCCCGATTATTCTTTTATTATTATTTTAGTTATATAACATTATGATTTTGTTGGTATTTTGTGTAAAATAGAGTGCAAGAGCCCCTATCAAAACAAAAAATACAAGAAAATTATCATCTCATACAAAATTAAAATATATAGCCCCTACTATAACAATTTTCTACGTCCGCCCCTGGAAATGGCACCGGATTTCAGGCAATGTTGTTTTGTGTGTTAGGTGAAAATAGAAAATAATATATTTATATTAATGTGAGAGATAACTTTTTTTAAAGGAAATGTGACATCTTTTGTGGGATAAATTAAAAAGGAAAGTGTGACATCTATTATTAGACGAATCTAGAGAGTACTACGAATAAAAAGTAGGAAGAAATTTGATGAAGATGACTAACAAACATGGATATCGGACAACAAGAAATTTCATCTAAAAATAATTATTCGGGTTGGAGTTTATTCGCAATGTTTGCGTGAAATGATATTGTCATTTACAACATATGATTCCGTTTCGCCAGAGTCACCAATTGTAGGATATCCAAACACGATCAAATTTATGATTCTTACGACAAAGTTTTAAGTTCATTAGAAAATCAAAAATTGGATAGTGGAATCGCCGCCGTCCAGGCTGTCTATTGTAGGAAAAGCGTCCGCCCCGACGCAGACGATTGGGAGGGGGCGGAAGCTCCATCAGCGAGCAGCGGCTAGGACACGCCGGTGCGCGAGCGGCGCGCCGATAGGCGTGCCTGCCTCTTGTGCGTCCGCCTCAGCGCGGCGGTCGCCGGATTTCCTTTTGTTCGTTTTCTTTTGATTTTTTGAGAGAATGCAACAAATTGCAGTGAAGAAGAAGATGTGTTGACGAAGGAGATGGATTTTTTTATTTTATATTTTATTTTTTTATTTCTTTTTTTTTTAGTTTTCTGTTTTTTTCGGTTTGACTTAAAAAAGGAGTTGGATTAATTCAATTAAAATTTTTATTCTAATTGAATTAAAATATAAAAAATAAAATAAAGTGAAATGTGGCTAAAAAAGTGCCCCCACTATTGCTCTGAGAATTTTTTTTATGACCGTAGACAAATCAGAAGTGACTGTAGATAAAAAAAAGTAGCGGGTCGGGTGGAAGTTTCCACCTTATCGTGGATGCTCTTACTAGATCTGCCCCTATTTGGAAGTGACCACTAAATTGATTTGACTCAACGATTGCAAATTGATTGATAAAGTCCAGCTTGCACGCAACACATGATGTACATTTATCTAAGTTTTCATTGCTATCTTCCTCATAAAAGATTTTTCTTTTTTTCCACATTATAGTAATTTTATATCACGTTGTTCATGAGTTACACCGTTAAATCATTATAGTAAATACATCGTGTTTATTAACACATTTTTAGTTACAACATTATTTTATAAATGCTGCTACAATGACAATATTACTCCACAAATTCGATATAAATATATATGTAAAAAACTCCACAAATAGTATTCATTTATATCGATAAGAAGGAAATTTTTTAAAATCCCCAAATAATCAATTTACGACTTAAGCACTATCTGTGATGAATATATTTAAACCTATCTACACAAGTCATCAAGAGTTGAAATTAATTTGATGGTCTAAAATTGATCGTGGGATGTTTTGACCTTTATCCTAATTCAATATTTTGTGAACCTGATCAGTTTATTTTTATTCACGCACACGCAAAAAATAGACATCTAACTGGGACTAAAATAGTGTTAGGTAAGCTTATAATTGCATCAAAATATGGATAAGAACAAATTAATTGCAACAAGATTTTGTAATTTCGTCGTTTCTTGTATATATCTAATTTATTCTTATTACTACAACCGGCAACAAAAAATATGTTGTAGGATGTAATTCAAAATATGATTTATAGTAGTGGAGTACAAATTAATAGAAAGTTAAATACACATATTACTTATCTCATATCAAAATATTACACATATAAGTACTGAATAAACATAAGTAGATGTGGTTGAGATTTTTTAGAATTATTCAAATTCTAAAAGATGCAGGATAAATCAGAAATGACCTTTTTTAATTTTATAAGTAATTAATTCTATAAGTTATTTATTAAAATATATTTTTCGTGATTAGTCATATTATTGTTGTATAGATTTATTTCTAAAAATTAAAATGTTTCAATTAAGATGACGGCTGGAAATTATCCAAACGTGAGAACTGCAAATCTCAATCACAATGACTTTGGAGTAAATGGCTATAAATGATTTAACAGGCTAATTAGCACGAATTCATTTCACCTAGACAACCCCGTTATAGTAAATTAGTAATAAAGTAGAGGTGTAGACATACCTACCCTTATCCTTAAACCATAGTTAATTACTAATCATACAAAATCGTAGTTAATTACTAATTATACTATGTTTAGTGGGACGATTATAATCATGCCCACCGTTCATACTTGCCAACACCTAATATCGTCATTTAAATCTATTTATTAAGTAGTACCCCTATTAACTATTGGTTGGGTTATGGTAATTATGGATAATCTAATTTATTTTGAATCGGTTAAAAGTTGCGGCTGCTTTTTAAGAGTCAATAAACACGTGACTACGAAAATAACGACAAAATAGGCTTGCCTGGATTTTATTTGAAAAATACTTACTCCTTCCGCGAATACGAGTCTCATTTCTTTTCGTTACGGATTTTAAGAAATGTTAAGAAAAGTAAGTGAAAGAAAGTTAGAAGAATATGTGTCCTATTTGTATATATTTATTTTAAATGATATGTGACTGGAATGAGTTGGTGGAATATAGAGCATTTTTATCATTTATGACAATTATAAACCGAGACTCCTATTCGCTGACGGACTAAAATGAGAAAATGAGACTCTTATTCGCGTGGATAGAGGGAGTAAAAGGTTTATGAGAATAAAATTATTATTACCATAGAAAAGGAGGTGGACTATTCAATATTCATTGAAACTAATCACTTTTTTTTCTAAAAATCATGTTAAATTGAAAAATAAGTGAAAATCCGTGTATTAATTGAAACTAATCACCTTATTTATATGTATAAAAAATAATCAATACGCCTAGTTCGGAAGGTATGGAATATAATCAATTCGATTGTTATTTTATATCATCACTGAGCATACCCAAAGGAAAAGGTAAATGGAGAGGTAAAGTTATATAACTACCATATTTACATTTTCTTCATGAAAAGTCATTCTCCATTAATGGAGAGGTAAAATTTTATACCTCTCCATCAAGTGGAGGGGTATTTGAGAAGGTATTATACTTTTTTTCCATTTTGAAGAGGTATCTTTACCTCTCCATTAATTGAGAGGTAAAATTTTATAACTACCATATTTGTCTTCTTTTCATGAAAAACCATTCTCCAAGGGAGAAGGTATCACACTTTATATTTTTTTAATGCATTTTGTACTATTATTGTATATTTAAAAAAGCATTTGCCTTTGTATATACTTTTTCCTTTGAAGTATATTTCTTTTTAGAAGGGTATATTTCACTTTTTGAGGAGGTATATAGATGATATACCTCTTTTATTTACCTTTCTTTATTGGAGATGCTCTAATCGGTAAGCGACCAATTATATTGCTAGCGAATATTCAAAGAATCATCTGAACATGATTAATATCTATAATGTATCTATTCATTGTCATAATACTTCCTCCATCAACCAATAAGTGTTTTATTTTGTCATTTTCATCCGTCCATCAATAAATGTTTCATTTGTTTTTTTACTATTTTTAGGAAATGAACTCACATTCTACTAACCTTATTTCACTCACATTTTAATATAAAATTAATATATAAAAGTAGGACCAATATTCTACTAATATTTTCCACGCGCACTTTCTAAAGAAGGGAGTGAATGTGGATCCTCAATCGGTATCGATTTTTTTTACAGAATACCCTTAGATGGGGTCGAGATCGGCGAGCATGTCCTCACGGCTATGTTCTTTTCTTCTTGAGGATGTGCGAGACTAGGGTTTTCTTTGTTGTTGACTTTTTTGGCTCTGTTGCCGCTTGGGTGTTTTGTTTCTGTTCCTCCCTTCCCTTTGTGCTTTTGGTGTGTCGGGGTGACCCCGATCTCAGAAGGTTTTGGGAGATTGAGAGGTATTTTGGCTTTAGCTCTTGTGCGCGTGTTTGTTTTGCTGCAGAGTTTTGTTTGTTGTTTTGCTGAACTTTTGCTCACTACCCTTGTTAGTTTGAGCATTTTACTTCTATATAAAAAAACTACTTTTTTTCAAAATTCTATGTCCGGTCAAAGTTGATCTTGTAATTGGTAAACAGAGGGAGTAATAGTAATATTCATTGTCAATATCTAAAAGTGACGCAATACAAATTCATTGTCTAAGTTTATCAAAAAATTCATCTCTACAAGAAAGAAATAAAGAAAAACTTAGCTTATGATATTTTACAATATAAAGTAAATTAGTACTACATAATTTAGTAAAATAGAAAGAAAAAAAATGTAAGCACCAATAACGTTGAACACTAAGAAACATTTATTTAGACTATTCATATACTTTTAAATTAATTCTTTCATACTGAAAACACTTCACATGTACTGCATATGTCCCAAATAATTAAGTTGAGTGTTATTCTTTTTTATGATGTCACAACAAAGTTGAGTCATTTCTTTTCTAACAAAAAACAAAACATTTAATCACTCTTACTTTATTCCATCACCTACTTTACTCTCTTTTACTTTATTCATCTCTTCTGTTTTACTTTATTTGCATTTAATCCATTTAACACAGTTTCTTAATTTTCATGTGAAAAGTTTTACCTCAACTTAGTTGAGAGGGAATACTATTTATGAGTCTTTCATATTTTTTCATTTATTATTTATAATGTTTAACGAAATTGATTTATTAATATATGCTAAAATTTTACTAAAATAAGGAAAATTACATAATCGATAATGCAGTGTGGAATGAGTATATTTATAGATGGAAAATAAGAATAACAATAAAGTTATATAGGAGTACTTATAAATGGGAGAATGTCGTGGGAGGCGAATAATTATTAGTATAACCTAATTTCTGATTATTCTTTCAAAAATCAATTACCTAACGGGTTCCGATTGGACAATAAATTGGTGTGATCTTACACGCCGGAGTTGCCCGGTCGGCGTACGTGTTCTTTGATCACCGTTGTTTATTCCCTAAAACTTTATGATTACACATTGCATTCGAGAGTCAAAACCAAATTGAATCACAATGTCAATTTCTTTATTAAATTAGACTGGCCTATACTGGTAGAATGTACCATTCGACTAAAGGTGTGTTTGGGAACATGGAATGGAAGCTACGGAATTGGAATTGGAGGCTCCAATTCAAATTTCATTGTTTGGTATCACAAAATTTATAGAATTGGAATTGAATTATAATTCCAAAATTTTCAATTCCTTGATTTGAATTTCATATCAAAAGTAGAAAATTGGAATTTCAAATAGTCATAAAATTAGATAGTTTCACTACCCACTACACACATTTCACATACACTACACACATTTCACACACACTACACACACATATATTTCACACGTTTCACACACTACACATGCACACATTCCACATGTTTCACACACTACACACGCTACATGCACTTCACACACTACAGAATTATCACACACTACCCACACTACGCACACTACACACACTACCCACACTACACACACTACACACATTTCACACACTACACACACTAAACTAATTTCACACACTACACACACGTCACACACTACCCACACTACACAAATTTCACACACTACATACATTTCACACACTATACACGCTAAATAAATTTCACACACTACACAAATTTCACACATTTCACACTATACACACACTACACAAAATACACATACTACACACATTACACACAAAATACACACACGACACAAATTTTACATAAAATACACACACTACGTACATTATACCCAAAATACACACACTATTCACAAACCAAAATTTCGAATTTGGTTCAGTTTAAACTTTTGGAAATTTTCAGTTTTTTTATTTAGATTGCGAAAAAAAATCTAAAACTGAAAAAAATCCAAAAATCGGATGCTTGAAATGTGTAAAATGTGTGTAAAGTGTAAAATTTGTGTAGTGTATAAAATGTGTGTATTGCGGGAAATTTGTGAAATTTGTGTAGTGTGTGAAGTGTGTGAAATGTGTGTAGTGTGTGAAGTGTGTGTAGCGTGTGAAATGTGTGAAATTTGTGTAGTGTGTGAAATTTGTGAAATTTGTGTTGTATGTTTTGTGTGTGAAGTGTGTGAAATATGTGAAATGTGTGTTTTGTGTGTGAAATTTGTGAAATTTGTGTAGTGTGTTTTGTGTATGAAGTGTGTGAAATATGTAAAATGTGTGTTTTGTGTGTGAAGTGTGTGAAATGTGTGTAGTGTGTGTAATGTGTGAAATTTGTGTAGTGTGTGTAGTGTGTGAAATGTGTGTAGTGTGTGAAATTTGTGTAGTGTGTTTTGTGTGTGAAGTGTGTGAAATGTGTGTTTTGTGTGTGAAGTGTGTGAAATTTGTAGTGTGTTTTGTGTATGAAGTGTGTGAAATATGTGAAATGTGTGTTTTGTGTGTGAAGTGTGTGAAATGTGTGTAGTGAGTGTAATGTGTGAAATTTGTGTAGTGTGTAGTGGGTGAAATGTGTGTAGTGCGAGAAATGTGTGAAATTTGTATAGTGTGTAGTGTGTGAAATTTGTGTATTGTGTCTAGTGTGTGAAATGTGTGAAATTTGTGTAGTGTGTGCGGTGTGTGCGAAGTGTGTGTTGTGTGTGTATAGTATGTATATTTTGTGTGAAGTGTGTGAGTGTATAGTGTGTGAACAGTGTGTATACATAAATTATTCAAATTCAATTTCATATTAATTATTTCACTTTACCAAACATAGGATTTGGAATTGGATTATAATTCAATTTCTTCCAATTCAATTCCAATTCAATTCCAATTCCAATTCCGTGTACAAAATGGAGCCTAAGATAAAAGTTTCAGAAAATTGGTATATAAAATAGATGCATAACATAATGTATTGATGATGGATATCAACAGTTTACCTAACATATGCACGCGTGAATAATTATAAACCAACCCCCACGTGTTCTTTTCCGTTCATTTTTATGTTTATGCCAACAGCCAAAAAGACACACACATACACACACTTAGAATCCACAATTTTGTCATGAAAATGTATACTACTGCTGTATTGTTTACTACTCTATGATTTTGTATATTATTTAAACAAACAAATAAAATGGCTCTTGTGTCATGGCCATCGAGTCAAATGACTCAAATTTGGTGATTTTGTCTAAATTCAAACATAAAAAAAACAGAAGTACGTTGCAAATATGTCATACAACATGAATTTTTGTTATAAATTACTAAATGCAGTCAATACTACTACATTAAAAAAGTTGCATTGTGTTTCCTTCTAAGTTATACTCCCTCAAAAGCATATCTCCACGCCGTGTTATATTATTACCAAAATATATTAAAGATGGATAATTAAAGAATATATTAGTACTCTGATTTATCTATACATTAATGTAAAATTCATCTTATTTTTCACGTTTAATTGTTCTTAGCCAATTAAATACAATTTGAAATAAACATATACAATTAACGGAGTGCAGTATGTGAAAAGATCTTAGCTCTGGATGGAAAACAAAGACAAGAAAAATCACATGTAGAAGATTTTCAAGGCGGCTGCAACTTGAGCTTAGTCAAACTGAAATTTGAGAACCAATTAAAATTTTCTAGATATTTTATTGAAATAGATTGGTAATAATGGAATTTTCCTTCAATCACATGGACAAAATCTCGCCGATGATATTGTTATCAAATTATGATAATCAATCCATGTTTAAATTAATCAATTAGGTGGGGCATGCTTGAGTCACACACACAACATAAGTGATAGTAGTATATTCTTTTTCATATCAGACTATTTTTAACAACTCGATCTAATGAAAAAAAAATAAGGTGGAGAAAGAACTTCGAAAAGCTATCTAGTTAATCAAAACGATGTTATTGTTGCCGCTCAAATATCGAACCATATTTTAAAAAAAAAATAGTACTCCATTAATTAGTGGATATCACATTTTTTTACAAAATTCACAAGTGCAATATATATGGAGCATATCACTTAATTAGACACACACAATTAATGTTTCAAAAGTCTAATGAACTAAATAATGGAGTATTCTCAAAATATTGTCCATTTTTTGTTTTCGAATTCATAATAACCGTCGATTCGTCCAAGTATGCATAAAAATGATTCCTAATTTATAATTTAATATAGATATGGGAAGGCTTAAGTGGGAGCGGCGCCGCCCATAAAACGAGAGTTTCTAGTGAGGGTTTGTCAATATGTGGATGACGACTATAAAGACTATAAATTAGTGGGCCACTTTTTCACCTCAGTTCACTTCACTTGGATCATTATTATGAAGCTTCATGTGAATCTTCCTTCCGCCACTTCACCAACTTTGTCTTAACCACTTTCCTCTATATCTTTATTTAATTTACGTGTCGACATGTTTTAAGCGGTGAAGGTCACATCGGTTAGAAAATACAATGTGAAAAATAAAATACAATTGCAGAAAATAAAAGACGGGGAGAACTTCAAAGACTACATTGTGAATGACTTGAATTGATTATCTCAATGGTTAAACAACTTTTTATAGGTTCTAATTCTAGCTATACATGGAAAATATATTCTAATTATACTAATATTATTTGTATTTGATTTTCCATAATCTTTAATTGCTTTCCTTCTTTATTCTTGCCATAACTTCATCTCATTGCCTTCTTGTTCTCCAATTAATTGATTTCCTTATTCCAACACTCCCCATCAAGTTAAGTATCGAGTTTTTCGACACTTAACTTGCACGATCTCTAGTTTGATAAATAGTTTATACTCGTATTTAAGAGTTCTTCAATTTCCATTGACAGTTTATGCTCGTATCATAGAGCTTCTTCAATTCATCATTGATAATTTATACTCGTATCAAAAAGTTATTGAAAGTTTAGACTCGTTTCAAGGAGTTCTTCAATTTTTCTTCATTGAAAGTTTAGGCTCTTATCAAGGAGCTCTTCAATTTTTGTTGACGGTTTTAACTCGTGTCAAGGAGCTTCAATTTTTGGTTGACAGTTTTAACTCGTGTCAAGGAGTCATCTTAGATAGTTTTAGCTCGTATCCAGGAGCCACTTCATTTTTTTCTGACTAACAGCTTTTACTCGTGTCGAGGAGCTCATTCAGACAGTTTTGACTCTTGTCGAGGAGCTTATTTAGATAGTTTTTGCTCGTATCTATGAGCCAATCTAGATAGTTTTTGCTCATATCTAGGAGCCATCTTAAGACCATTCTCGGTCCATTCCAGCTCAAACTATGAGCCCATTATTTTCATTTCATTTTATTTCTTCTTGAGCCTAATAACCATTGGGCCCAAATTTATTTCTCTAAAAATGAAGACGTGAAACCATCAGTCTCCTTTAGCATTGTGCTCAGGTCACCGCGCCTCCTTCACAGCTGCTTTCTTCTCCGGTTAACTGGCTGCACGCACCACTATGGCTGGTAGAATTGGAGACGAATCTTCCGGTAGTGTACTTCCTCTCCCCCTCTACCGGATAATTCTTCGATTGCTTCGACTACTTTCCTAGTTGTTCTCTTCTCCAACTAACTGATTATCCACCATCATTGGTCCTCAACTTTCCGGTGGCAGTCTCTCCCCTTCATTATATGTGGCTATCTTCTCGGCATCCTTCAAGGCACCCATTTTTGGCCTCCATCATCGGTCCTTTTATGTCATACTATTGACGCTCCATCGGTGTGTGGGCTGCGCCTTTGTAGCTTTCTCGCCCTTTCGTCATCTTTGGCCTTCACGACCATTATAGGTTTGGAGAGGAGTTGTTCGGTCGCATTCTTCCTCTCCTCGTCGGCCGTACAAACTGTGAACTTCTTCTTATCTTGACATCAGCCTTCTTCTCCGGGCGTTGTTTCTCGAGGTTGGCCACTGGCCTTTCATCTTTAAAACTTTCTGTAAGGGACTCTTCGGATTCTCCATCTGCCATATTCTAAGACAGAAAAAATGGCCGAAAATCTGTTGCATGTTCCCGCATATAAGCAGCCACCATTTTCCGAAGCTCTTGGTAGTTATAAGGAGAAGAGCCTCCAGATTGGAGGGTCAACTGATTCTCAACAGCTCGGTAGAGACAATGCCCATCCGGCTTTATTTCATTGATGGTAAATCCAAGAGGCTCGAGCTTTTTCTCTAACTTCTCATCTTCAATCATTCGATCACTCACAATTTGGCTCTGCTCCTCTTGTATTATTTGCTCCCTGGGTGTATCCTGTTCGGCTATTTTCTTATGCTTATTGGCACTCTTACTGAGTTTTGGCTGCTCAGCTTTATTTTTGATTGAAACCCCAGCAATAGCCTTCACCACCAAGTCATCAAGCTTTCCTTTTTTACTGCTACTATTGCTATTAAAGCCTAAAGAAGCCAATTCATCAGCCTGTCTTTCTTTAAGCTTTGTTGAGAGTCTAGCTATCTCTTCATCAACTTGTTTCTTCTTAGTTTTTTGCTCAGCCTTGCTACCTTTAGCAGCCGCCTTTTTCATTGCAACTTCCTTGTTCTGCTCTCTTTCCTGTGTCTCGAAAGCACCTCTTCAAGTGTTTCTTGAACAAAAATATGGGGCGGAGAACTTTGTAAATTGTGAGAATGTAACAGTAATTCCTCCACAAAGTAGAATAGCCTATTGATATTTGGTGCAACCCTTTTTCTTTTTTGATACAAGAATCCGATTGAACGGTTCCTTTTTTTTTGAACAAACTAACGACGGATCGTTAGCTGCTCTGATACCATGTTAGAAGATATAATGCGAAAAATAAAATACTATTGCAGAAAGTAAAAGACGGAGAGAACTTCAAAGACTACATTGTGAATTACTTGAATTGATTATCTCAATGGTTACATAACCTTTTATAGGCTCTAATTCTAGCTATACATGGAAAATATATTCTAATTATACTAATATCCTTTGTATTTGATTTTTCATAATCTTTAATTGTTTTCCTTCTTTATTTTGCCATAACTTCATCCCTTGCCTTTTTGTTCTCCAATTAATCGATTTTCTTATTCCAACAACAACTTCGAAAAGGCGTAACTGCTAAAAAGGGAAAATTATTGTTTTGTTTACAAGAATAAACATCTTTTTATTTCATTTTAGAGGATTAATAGGGAAAATTATTGTTTTATTTACAAGAATATATAAACGTCTTTTTCTTTTCTTTTATGGGATGCTTCGTTACTTTTTGAATGACATGTAGATTCGGTTTTGGGCAGAAGGACAAAGGAAAATAAATAATTGTAATTTTATACCTGCCAAAATATACTTTTGATATCGATAATAGATAATCTAATAATTACAAAATTAAGTTCGACCGAATGCTTTATTTAGGTGTGTTAACGTTTGACGACTATAATTTTACTGTGTCACCGCAACGTCGTTTCTCGCAGCCAAATCCGTCCAAAATCCATTACGTAAGCAGTGACAGAATCACACTATAGCTCAGACCCACCACTTTCCCGCTCGACACGTGTCCCCAATCAACCTTATCAACCACGTGTGTCCTAGAAAATCTCGCCACGTACCCCCTCCATCCCCTATATATACCCCTTCCTCCATTTCGTTTTAAGTTTCACCAAACCCCTCCTCTCTCGCTTCCCCTGCACTCTCTACAATTCCCCCAAATCAATTTCACACACAGAGACAGAGAGAGAGTGAGAGAGAGAATTTGTATATTTATTAAATAATTTAATTTATTCATAGGAAATGGCTGCGGTTAATTTGCAATTGCCGCCGGGATTCCGGTTCCACCCGACCGACGAGGAGCTCGTCCTGCACTACTTGTGCCGGAAATGTGCCTCTCAGTCGATCTCCGTTCCGATCATCGCCGAAATCGACCTCTACAAGTACAATCCCTGGGAATTACCAGGTACTGAGCTGCGATTCGTCTAAATCTCTCCGATTTTGTTGATTTGCGGTGGATTTGTTTAGTTAATCG
Organism: Salvia splendens; assembly: GCF_004379255.2. Taxonomy (NCBI): domain Eukaryota; kingdom Viridiplantae; phylum Streptophyta; class Magnoliopsida; order Lamiales; family Lamiaceae; genus Salvia; species Salvia splendens. Next base: position 7,581,418 of record NC_056032.1, read on the forward strand.
CCGCTGCATTGTTGATTGATTGTAGGTTTAGCTTTGTACGGTGAGAAGGAGTGGTATTTCTTCTCTCCTAGGGACCGGAAGTACCCTAACGGCTCGAGGCCGAACCGCGCCGCCGGCAGCGGTTACTGGAAGGCGACCGGCGCGGATAAGCCGATCTGTCAGCCGAAGTCGGTTGGAATTAAGAAGGCGCTGGTGTTCTACTCCGGCAAGGCGCCGAGAGGAGAAAAAACTAATTGGATTATGCACGAGTATCGCCTCGCCGACGTCGACCGCTCGGCTCGGAAGAAGAACAATAGCCTTAGGGTGGGTAGCTAGACCTGATTATTTCAATAAATTAATCCAATTGAATTAAGATAAATCGGAATTGAATCAACCGATTAATTGATTGAATAATTTATTCAACCGATTATTCCTCCTTATCTCTTAAAAATGCGCGTTTAAACAAAATGATTGGTGGTTTGAGTCAATCTTGACGGTTGCGAATTGATCTTTACAGCTGGATGATTGGGTGCTTTGCCGCATATACAACAAAAAGGGCACGATCGAGCGACGGCAGCAGCAGGCCAGCGTCGGCAGCCGGGAAATGACGAGCGTGGTGACATCGGAGGAGGACACTAAGCAGGGGATCCTGAAGTCGGTGCCGGAATCTTCGCCGGTGGTGTACGACGACTTCATGTACCTCGACCCCTCGGATTCAATGCCGCGGCTGCACACGAACTCGAGCTGCTCCGAGCACGTGCTGTCTCCGGAGGTGGAGAGCGCGCCTAAGCTATCGGAGTGGGAGAGATCGACTCTGGATTTCCCCTTCGGGTTCATGGATAGCAGCAGCAGCAGCGCGTTGATCGGTTTGCAGTTCCATGGGAATTATCCGATGGAGTCGATGCACGATGTGTTTGCGCCATACATGAGCAAGCCGTTTTGAAGCGTGGACAATGTGTTCGGACTACTAAATTGTGTTTGCGCCATACATGAGCAAGCCGTTTTGAAGCGTGGACAATGTATTCGGACATGAGCAAGCCGTTTTGAAGCGTGGACAATGTATTCGGACTACTAAATTTTTACTTGGGGTTAGGTCGCACGTGGCACAGGAGACTTGGTCTATGAGTGTGCACGTGAACGTGCGGACGGGGACAGGGTAATGAAGTTGTGATGTGATGGTGATTAGTGGGTAATTATGTTTGTATTACAGTGTAATATGGGTTGGTATAACAGAATGAAAAAGCATTAGTGAAATGGTATACTAATAGAGGGCATTTTGCTCTTATTTGCCAGAGAAAGTGTAATTACAAAAGGAAATTGGATTTCTATCTGTGTAAATCCATTTTACAAGTAAAGCTGTTACACCAATGCTAATTTAGTATAGTACTATGTCAATTATAAGAGATTCAATTTCAAATTGTTGTTGGGAATTTAACCAAACTTAATTTATACTAGGAGTACTACATAACACTCATTACGTTCAATTCCATCCCATCAAATCGTTGTTGAGACTTGAGACACTCCTTCTGTCGTTCTATTCTATTGTGTAGTTGAGACAGAGATAAAATAAGAAAATAAATTAAATAAGTGGAAGGAGTGTAAAATAGAATAGTACTAGTAAGAATATTTAGTAAATTGATTTTTCTCACAAGTAAAAGTGTGATTCAACTACAGTAAAAGACTAAAGAGAATGTGATTCAATTAGTAATAACTAAACGAAGGAAGTCATATAGTGTTTTGAATTTTTTGATCCAAGATAATTCCAAATTCCCTACCCATTACTTAAGATTAGGATTTATCTCATTATTTTCATTTTGTAGATTTCCCTCTATCACTATAATTATTAGCATGAAAATGGAAGCGAAGGGAATTCGATTCTTTTTCTAGGCTTGAATCAAATAAATTAAGAATTAAAAAATTGTTCTTTTTTCGATTCATTTTGCTTCTTTTGTCTTAGTTGAACAATGAATCCCTTAAAAACATTGAGCACAAATCTTATAATTGAGACTTTGAAACATAAACAATAAATAGTAAAAATTTCAACGTCGGATAAGCATGGAGTCAAGCATATTTTTACACACTTGTCAACATACTCATTTTCCATTTCTTGTAGGGATGGAAAAGGGTGGTCCAAAAATTTAAGTCGAACTATATGGCCCTAGGCCACTAACCAACGTGTCTTCGGATGCGCGGGGTGGTCCTCCGGTGCACCTTCTACACAATTTCTTGAATTTCCTGGAATCATTCCTTAATATTTGGCACCTCCCTCTGGCTCTACTTACTTCGAGTCCCTTCACCATTATTTTTTATGGTGCTGGAATTAAGATTGTGACGATGGGCTGGTTAATAGTTGTACCTGTGGGGTATTTTTCTGTGTTTTACGTTGCAAGAAGAATTAGTTGAGAGATATTTTCCAGACATTATTGCCGCAACATTGGCAGTAGAAACAACTACAGAGATGAATAATGATAGAGAAATGTATAACCGTTGTTATTTAAAATATTATATTTCAATAGTAGTACCTTTTTAATTATAGAACTTCGCTATAAAATTCAATGACATGATAAAAGTACAAATTTAAAATAAACAATTTTTTTAGAAAACTAAATTTTGAAATTAAATTTATTGATGTTATATGATATATATACATATGAATAAGTTAATTCAACCCCTGGACTCAATAGTTCATGAGGCCGAATGAATACGTATAAGTTTAAGGGGTATTTGTCTCATTGCTAGTACTTTCTTAAACTTTCACTAAATTTTAGTTTTGCATATCAGCTTTAAAATCGACCTATAAATTGTCAAATTATTTATTTGTTATGATTTTACAACCAATGTATTGATTTGTTCTAATTTTACAACTAATCAGATTTCGATGCTAAACATATTTTGATACTTACATAGAATTATTGGACGTAAAAAAAAACGCAATCATATTTTAGGCAGCGAAACAAAATCCAATTATATTAAATTGAATAATTTTATTTGTTTAATTAGGCTTTATATTAAGCCATATTATAGTGAAAATTTTGATAGGTTGCAAAATCAACAAATCAATTGTTTGGTATTTATATGTAAATTTTAAAGCTGGTATGCAAAATCATAATTTGATGAAAGTTTTATTATAATTTACAAACAAATATCCTCAAATTCAAATATGATTATATAATACTGTTAGCGCCAACCAATGGACACATGACCCTATGTGGCTTCAATCTTAATCTTAGATGCATGCCGGTGAGGCGGTGACATGACATGTATAGATGAAATAACTACGAGTCAGAAATCAACCAATTCAAAATTGAAATGATTTCAAAAATATTAGGTGTGATCTTTCAAGAAGGTATTTGTACAAAAATGTAAATTTTTTAATCACTTAGTTGAGCTAAATCGGATCTCTGTGTCTATAAAATAAAGTATAATGTGACAAAAAACAGGTAGATAGGAGTTGTAATTAGTGGTGGTTGTAATTAAACAGGCTTCATGATCTAATAGTGTGTTAATTTGAAAAATACACGTGTAATTGCTTTCAACAATAAATAAAAGTAGCCCTATGTTTACGTCAATCCAAGTCACCCCTCTCCTATGCTTTGACGATATTAATTCGATTGTTGGACGTTTTATCCACCAAAAACGTTTTTCATACAGGGTCATAATTTTCTGATTTTTTGGATGATAGTTTTTTTTAATAGATAGATGTGAAACTCATGCTACTTATTGTTCTATAATTATATGGTTATAAAGTCGAATAGAAACCACATGGCTTTGCTTAGTTTCTCAGTTAACATGAAATCTCCATAAACTCAAGTCCTTTTCTCTAGTTGTGATTTATTCTCTGTGACGATGATTTTTTCGACTGTTAATGTTGTTGCGAAGCTAGATACCCCAAATCAAACTTTTGTCAATATGAAGACATAATTCACAAGTTGCAAAAGTATACACGCGTATAAGGTCCTATACGCGCAAGACTCTCATACGAGTTCGTGCACTGTTGCCCAGGTCAATTCAACTATTTTTCCTTCACTCGGATCTTGGGTAATATGGATGCTATGAGTCTCAAGAATGGATAGAATGGAAGCTATAAGTGTTGCAATCAATCAAACTTCAAAAGGGAGTTAGTTGTTACTGTACGGTAGCACATAGAATAAGTAGCACATTAAGAAAAACTCGCCAAGACATGATCGTCATTTTGTAGCAGCAACTATCGAACCTCTAGCTCGTGTAAAAGCAGCAGTTAATGACCCCAGCTGCAGCTTGTCATTGCATGCCATGCTCAACCTATATCTGCAAAGAAGTATATGTAAGATATAGTAACACATTGAAATCCAGTTGTCTTTCCTAAATAGATGACTGAGGTGTAGTCAGCTCTAAGTTCTGTCAACTGATGTAAACATAAGGAAAAGATACATACTCGATATCAGCCATATCATTGATAAGTTGAATACGGACAGCTGGTGGCATCTTGATCTTAAAAACAAACCTGATACCGAGAAGTAAGATATGAGGGAAAGGAGATTTATGAAGTGAATAGACAAATATCCAACCACATACATGGTAACTTCTCTCACGATATCAACCAGAGCCAACCCTTTTCTGGTCTTCACATCAGAGATTCCTGAATGTTTAAAACAGCAGAATAAGCAGACCCGAGTCAGAAAATTATGGTTAGATAGCGTATTCTGAGTGAATAATAGATTACTTTTGCAACTAATTGTAAATGGCTCATTCAGGGGCCAATGGGAAATCTGTTCAATGTCTTTAGGCAACGGATTCCCAGTGCACAAGTAAACAGCTTCTTCCGTGATCTGCTGGCAGGCCATATGTGTTGACTGCACACAAACAGCAAGTACAAAACTATTTTATCATGAGGTTAAAGACAAGCATAATGAATTCCAAGCAAAAGCATTATGCGAACATCATGATTCATCGTGTAGATGGGGAAGTTGCTAATAAAGTCCTCATAGGGGTGAGGCCACATAAGATTAAGCCTAATTGAACATCCATGAACTCTATATTTCCACCTTCATGTTGGCTTGATGATGAAGCTCTACTGAATAGATATACAAAAAAGCGAGATTAGACAAGAATGATACCTGTAAATTATTCAAAGCTTTTCTCATATCACCATTACTAAGCTTTACAAGAGCTGTCATACCATTTTCTGGAACATCAAGCCTGAATAGATGAAGTGTACATAAGTTGATTGTAATCTCAAAAAATTCTGCATCAACTACATACTAGTGTATAGTGTAGATGTAAGAGATGCAAACCATCAAAGCTAAGTAAGTAACAGTAAAACTTACCCTTCCGATTCAATTACATGTTTGAGCCTCTCCCTGACATGAACAGCATCAAGGGGGGCAAAGCAGAACCTTGTACATCTTGATTGCAGTGGTGGAATAATTTTATTGACATTGTTGAAAATTAAAGCAAATCTATTGCTTTTGGGGTATTTCTCAATCACTGAAAAGCAAATGATGCAGAAAATTTCATAAATTATAAACAAATATTGCCTCTACGAAGGGCAAATTGTGCATCCTTAGTCATGGCATCTGCTTCATCCAGTAGAACCAATTTTACGGCAGACTTTCCCCTGTAAGAAATAAGATACTCAGATAGGCCTGATTGAAGAGACCTCTGAAATCCAAAATAATTAATGCTCTATTGAGTAAATGACACAAAAACTAAGTTAAAAAGCCAGTTGACAGCAAAGTTTGCCGGTTAGCATCAGAAGCTTCCCAGCTGTTTTCGCAAACCAGATGTAAGTACATAGTATGTTGTTTTTTCTTCTTATCCCAATATAATCTTCAAACAAGTGATTATGTAGTCTTTCCTTGGTGTATTAAATCGAAGTGACTAATTAGAAACATTAAAATGTATGCACAAAATAGCAAATGCGAGTGCCACAAAATACCCAAAAGAAAAGCTCTGGGTGCTTGCAAAGTCTTGAATTTGCTGCCTAACAACATCAATACCATGATCATCAGATGCATTCAGCTCCAGAACCATATTTTGCAACTTGTTTCCATAAAGTTTCCGAGCCATCGCCAAAACGGTAGAAGTTTTCCCTGTTCCTGGCGGTCCATAGAGCAGCAGGTGGGGCAATCTGTTCCCAGATGCTAATCTACCAACTTTGGAACAAAAAAGGTAAATAACCATTACACAAAAGAAATTAAGCTTATAATTGTGGGCACACACACTCACAATTGTGCATCAAACCGTTAAAATCAAGCAATTAAACAACAAGAACTATCAATGGAGATAATAATGGTGATGATACAAATCCCTAAATGCAAACATGAAAGATTCACAGGATTGCTTGATGAAATTCCAACACTAACCATACACACCTAAAAATCAACAAATTTTAAATGCTGTCCTGAACATGGACCGTCGAGAAACCAAATCGTTATACTTCAACAAGTAATTGGCGAAATAGGAAGTAAAATTCAACAGTCTAACAAGGGCAGGGTTTTTCCAAAATCAAGCCTGCCAAGTGTTTAGCGAAATGCGGATGAATGAAATAGGTGTGACTCACTGGTCTCAACAATGTCACGGTGAGCGGCGACGTCGTCGAGAGACTGGGGGCGATATTTCTCGACCCAGGGGTAGCTCTGGTGTCCGGTGGAGCAGCTGAATCGACGACGCTCTTACCCTTGAGGTTATTCTTGGCGGAATTGATGTTGTCGTTGTCGTTGTCGTCGTCGTCGTCGTCGTCGATGTCCATGACATCTATCACCTCCGCCATTCGACGCAGCTGTATTTCGCCTCTGCAATTTGCCCTCTCTCTCTCTCTCTGCAGTTAGTTTTTGGTGAAGTCGTGAAGAGACTGTCTCCGGTGGACTGTGGAGCAGTTACTGCAGTGAAGCTTGTTGGGTTCTACAATTCGAAAATATTTAGAAGAAAATCTCCTCAAAGGCGTGTTGGCGCCAATTAAAGACGGTTGTGAAGATTAGAAGTAAATAAATCAACTATATTTCAAAATAAATAAAATTAAAAATAAAATACAGGGACATGTAGTTTTATTTTATAAGTAGGTAATCTTCAATTTTATTCAAAAATTAACATTTTAATAATTTTTCTATTAGGGTTGGAAGGATTTAGTTTTAATTACCCAATTCAATTTTAATTTGAAGAGGAACTTCTTCTATTTGCCACCCGCCGTCGCTGCGCCCTCTGCTCTCCCCCGTCGCCGGAGAGGTTTTTAAAGCATTGGTCCGAACCAAAACCGACCATTGGCAAAGTTAAACCCTAAGCCCTAAAAACTAAAATCGCGTAAAGGGTGAAAACCTTAAACCCTATTCAACTACTAAAACCCTCTGTCAAATCTCTCTGGAGCGGGGGAGTTATGGCGGTCGACACACACAAGCACGAGAAGGAAGCCTGCATTCTTCAATTCTACAAAATTGTGCTCAGTTGGGATTACAATCTCATCTTGGAGGAAGCACAGGTATTAATTTTCCCTTTCTTTTCGCTGACTATCTGTTGAAGTAGCCTGATTCCGGTGATGATAAGTACTATCTCTCACTTTTACTGATTAGTTTTAAGACTCGAATTTTTTACATTCATCTCTTGTGAATATGGTGTTGCAGCGTCAACCGAAACGTGCTCTTGGAGTGAAAAAGGTTAAAAACACGTATAAAAATGTTGAAGAATATCTTGGGACATTTGAGCCACTGCTATTTGAAGAAGTTAAAGCAAATATTGCTAGAGACATTGATGAAGACGAAGGTGTTGTGTTCTTCCCACATTGCTCTTTTGTAGGGCTAATTGCTTCCCATATTGGAAATTTATGATTCAGATGCTACTCAACTTTCTACTAGTTACTGTCATATTTCTAAGATTTTTTAGATACTCTTTTTGTTGAGAATAAGCTTGGTTCTAGTTTCTGCATTACTTTGTTTTTGCTTTGAGATTACTTTTTGACTGCACACATTTTTGTGATATGTGCTATGCAACAAATAGAAAGAGTATGCCAGGAAGCGATGGTAGCAGAATGTGGAGAAGTTAATGGATTTCATATGCCTATGATCATATGTTCGGAGCCAGAGAAAGTATCTGAAAATGATTTATTATTGGTTTCAAATAAGAAGGTAAATCTTCACAAGCTCGTGGTAACTGTTTGTTGAACCACATTAAGTATGTACTACTAGTATACTACAGGTTATTTTCTAGTACTCTATTTTGGTTTATTTGCTTATTCATGACTGTTTCGAAAATGGTTTTCTCTGATGTAGTTTGAAGGCAAAATACCAACGGCATATGCCTTTGCATTGGTTGAGCATCGTCAACAGGACAAGCTAAGACTTCGTTTGTTTTTGGGTAATGAAGTCATAGGATACAACAAAGACAAAACTAAAAGTAGCCAAAGGCGCTTTAGCATGCTTCCTATTGTTTGTGAAGTAAAGAAAATCTTATTTGTTCAGAAGGTAAATGTTTAATTTAAACATGTTGCAAGTTTATTTCTTCTTTAGTTTGCCGATGATATCTTGGCTGCTGGTTTGGCTTTTTGCTTAATCCTGTCTATATTTTTTTTGGCTCGTGTTGTTTCAGATTTGCAGTTTATCAACTATAGTCCGTGAATATGTTGCTCTGCAGTCCATTAGATATCTCCCTTTCAAGGATTTGATCCTAGAACCATCAGACGTTGACATTATTAGTAAAGATGGTGCTTGGAAACTGGCTAAACCTTTAATGGATTTTATTGAGAGCAATCACAATAAATCACAATTAAAGGCTATAAACGTGAGCTCTTGTTAACTTTATCCACTGTTCAGGATCCTTGATATTTCAATTTCTCCAAAACTGTTGTATATTATTTATTGCGTCAAAAGAAGTGCTCATCTTCGTTTTCTTACTTTTTTCCATTCATTTTCAAACATCTACTGAAAGAGTATCCTTGTTTTTTTGCAGGAAGGTCTTTCACGGAAGCCCTTTGTCTTGATACAGGTTTGACTTGTATCTTTAGATCCTAATATTAGTCCTTTTACAAATTCCTAGACACATAGAACTACAATATTTGACATTTAACATGTGGTTTTTAGTGGCTATGTGTTACTTTGACTTTAATTTTTTCCTGCATTGACAACAAATGCAAGCTTGTCACTAACACATCAATTAAATTGTGTATGTTTTTAAATAAACGATGATTTACGTTTGATCTATTTAGTTTTGCTTTTGCATTGCTTAAAATTTTCGAGGCAATGATGCGGGATATTTGTTTAACGTAGTAGTTGCTTGTAGGGTCCACCTGGCACAGGAAAAACACAAACCATTCTTGGGCTTCTTAGTGCCATTTTGCATGCTACTCCACCTAGGGTACATTCCAACGGGTGAGCATCTTTTTATGTTTTACTTTTTTGGAATGCTTATGTTGCTGTTTGCCAATTGTTAGAGACGAACTACTAAGATCATACTCAACCATCTGAATAATATGATATATGTATTTCTTGCAGAGGAAAACAAGTAGGGGTCAAACGTGGGCCAGAACTGCCTATTCAAGAAAAGTACATTTAACTCTATTTTTTCTATTAAGTATAAGCTTTCAATTATTGTACTGCAAGCATGCAACTTGTTAAGTATAAGTTTTCAATTATTGTGTTGCAAGCCCGCAACTTGTTAGTGAGTTACTTCCAACTTTTATGTTGGAAAACTTTTGCCATTGTTGGCAATGTATCTTTCATGAGGTGCTCATTATGTAGGCTAATGTAATTAGTGGCTACTCATTTCCGAAGACTTACATAGCTGAATTACTTGTTCTTCAATTCCAATAATTATATCTAGATAGTTTTAGTTTTCTAGTATCTTCTACACTCCTCTATCTATCTTATGCAGCTTCTAGCTGCAGCAATAGAATTCCAATCAAATAGAGCCATAGTAAAGACTAATGAAGTACATTATCATGGACTTTTATGGTAATATTTCATTTAAAAGATGTGTTGTTGCCTACAGATGTAGTCACTGGGACAAAGCATCACCATGGCTAAGTGGAATTAATCCTCGAGATTTGATCATGCCTGTAGATGGAGATGATGGATTCTTCCCCACATCTGGCAATGAGATGGTGAGAGCAATTCCCTCTTGACAGTATTAGTATTTTGAAGTTATTTTAAACACTTTCCTCCAACTTAATGTTCAAACTTAATATAGAAACCAGAGGTGGTTAATTCAAGCAGAAAGTATCGTGTTCGTGTTCTAGTATGTGCTCCTTCAAATTCTGCTCTTGATGAGATTGTTTTGCGTATCCTGAGTACCGGTTAGTGATCGTTATCCTTGACTTGCTACTTATTTAGTTTCATCTTCTATTAGTCTTTGATATTCAGTTCTTTCATATACATTTTTTGAGATCCATAATTATATCAAACTGCCCCCTTGGCATTTTTGTAAAATGTGATAGTTCTGGTAATGTCACGGGGAAATTTAATGGGGTAGTTTTTTTAGAGAGATTGCCAAAAATATGGAAAATTCCTTTTTCCAGTCCAAATGAGAATTTATTTTAGAGAAATTTTCAACTGAATTTCTTCTCACATTCTTGAGCTCATCAGTTATGATTCGTGTGACTTTGGACCTTGTCATGCCTCCTATATACAGTTTTATGGAGGGTGAGTAATCCAAGAGAATTAGGGCAAGCACATCAAGTTGTATTGGCTCACCACAGGTTTTAGGCATCCGTTTCTAAAAGATATAAAATCAATAACAAATTTTCAATTTCAATGACTACAGTCTCCTGTCCCTACATTTGGGCATAGGTCCTTCTTCAAATAAGTTTACATCTCCCTTGTTTTTCCACTTTCCACATTCCACTTTCCAGTAATTAGTTCTATAACAATAATTTCATCTTAAATATCTTATCCATGGTCTGCTTATTGCTGTTGTGAGATTTATTAATATAATAATTCAAATGTCAACTTCACTGGCCACATTTAGTTCCAGCAGTGACCAGAGCAAAACTGCCAAATCTCAGCTTCCAATACCACATCTCCTTGTTTTTAAAATTATAATTTTTGTTGATATCAACAAAGGAAGATTGACTTTGATTATAAACTAACATAACTACTCTTAATATATACAAGATAGTTGGGTAAATTTTACACCAAATGTGACTTTGCTAGGATGAAGGACAATACTCATTTGCTGTTGTCATTCTAATTTATCTTGTCATACTCACTTATGATTACACTTTTGTTTGGTGACCTATGAAGTGGTCGAATTAAATTTTCAAGGTTATGCACATGAAGTGATGATGCTTCTATGGGTACAATACAGGCATTCGTGATGAAACTGACCATGCATACAGCCCTAAGATTGTGCGAGTAGGTCTTAAAGCCCACCACTCAGTCCAGGCAGTTTCCATGGATTACTTGGTATGTGCATATGGCAATCAGAAATAAACTAAAGGCTTGATTTAGAGTTTCAAAAATTGACAATGGTACCTAATTGATTTAGGTAGAGCAAAAACTTGCGGGCATGGACTCTCAGGTTGGTGACAAGCAGAAGCAGCAAGGAGGCATATCAAAGGACAAAGACAGTATGCGTGCTTCCATACTGGATGAGGCAGTTATAGTATGTCAGAGTTAACCTTTTCTAGTAATGTTCTATATTTTGCTTCGTTGGTAAATAAGTTTCAATGATTAGCTATCTGTACCAGGTTTTCTCCACTCTGAGCTTCAGCGGATCAACTCTATTTAGTAAATTGAATCGGAGTTTTGATGTTGTCATAATTGATGAGGCTGCTCAAGCTGTAAGTATTGTTCATCATTTAAAAGTAGGGCTGCTGTGGAATTAAGAATATGTCTATTTGATACTTCTTTCTAGAAAATGTTAGTATTTCATGTTTATATCCTGTATTTACTTCTATTTGAGAAACGTTGTTTGTGAGAGATTGTTAGGCTAGTTTGACAATGTGTGGATTAACTGATCAACCAAATTTTCATCGACTCCTTTGGTTAAGGCTAATATCAGAACATTGTAACATTCTTCAATTTTTTGTCTGCGATAGGTGGAGTCAGCTACGCTTATACCACTGGCTAGTGGATGCAAACAAGTTTTCTTGGTAAGTTCTCTTCAGCATATGTCAAGTTGTGCAAATGATGTTAACTGTATATGCAGTATTTTGTTTTACTGAGATGTGCATATTATCTGATGGTTGGAGAAACTTATTTTTTCAAGGTTAAGAATGTGACCATGCTTAATCCAATTACATAGTAGGATACATGGACATAATTTTTCTTCCACAAGTCAGTCAGTTTTATTAAGTACCCGTGGTACAACATCGATGTACCTTCTAAATTAGCTGCCGTAGGACAGAAGGTATTTTCCATGCAGAAGAAAGTATTCAGTTATTGAACTCCAATGACGTACTTTTAGCTACACCTCTGAGACACTATAGTCCTGTAATTATTTTTATAATTTATCTTCTTGAAAGCTTTTTTTTGTCAAATCGCCATGCAAAATACTTCAATGTGACTTGAATTTATAATGAATGCATCTTTTTGAAGTAAAACAGTTACCAAGTAATGTTCTTTGGTTTTTGTACTGCTGTTTAGTAGCATTTCTGACTGTGATGAATGGATGAAACAGTCTTTGCAGTTAAGGCATTTGTACATTTCAATGTTTGTCATCTTACTTGCAGTCATCCATGTCGCTGACCAATGATGTTGTAACTAAGTTTTGTTTCTTCACACTCGATTTTGATTTATAGTTTTCTTGCTGTTCAACTCACTATTTATAACTAACGGTGATAATATCTAATTTGACTGTTTCTATTTAGGTCGGGGATCCAGTTCAGCTGCCAGCCACAGTAATTTCCCCTGTTGCAGAAAATTTTGGGTAGGAGCATTGTCTAGTCTGAAAACCTTACTTTGTGATAAAATATTTAGTCGTTACTAGTTTTACCGATTATTGTACATGAATCTGAACAAATAATTTCTTAAAATTTTGTAGATACGGAATGAGCTTATTCAAAAGATTCCAGCAGGCAGGCTATCCTGTACAGATGCTGAAGACCCAATATCGCATGAATCCAGAGGTTTATGTTTCTCTCGTTTTTTCCTTTCCTATTCTTAATGCTATGAGTATACTTGCTGTAGGGGACTCGTCCAGAAATACAAGGTTCTGGGTACAAAATTGACAGAAAAAAAAAAGATTTGTATGGTGAAACATAGAAGCATTGGCTTAACTATGAGCCATGAAGAATATCAACTATTTACATGTTCTTTTTATTTCATCTTATCCCTTAACTAGCATTTTGTCACATGCACTATGCATAAAAGTTGACTTTAATTATTGTAGATGAGATAGACGTGGCACTTTATGCTATTGATTATTCAAGTATTACTTTCACCAGTTGAGGGAAAAACTTAGTGAACTAAGAGAAGTTCTTAATTCAATCTTTGGATACAGATTAGGAGCTTCCCTTCTAAGGAATTTTATGAAGATTCATTGGAGGATGGGCCTGATATTGAAAATCAAACAAGGCGCCCATGGCATAATTTCCGTTGCTATGGGCCATTTTGTTTCTTCGATTTACATGAAGGGGAGGAGTCCCAGCCTTCTGGCAGTGGCTCTCATGTAAATGCTGACGAAGTTGATTTTGTCCTGGATATGTATAGCAAATTAGTTAGTAGCTATCCAGAGCTTAAGGCAAGTTCTCGACTTGCAATCATATCACCATACAGACATCAAGTCAAGTTATTCAGAGAGAAGTTCCGTAGCACCTTTGGTGTGCAGTCTGATAAACTCGTAGATATCAACACCGTTGATGGTTTTCAGGTAGGTTTATATCATCCTGGCGACATCATATGTTAGACAATTACTTTTATTTTATTTAATATTTTGATAATTGGGACTAAAATCTTTAGGGACGTGAAAAGGATGTTGCGATCTTTTCTTGTGTCAGAGCAAATGACACTCAAGCCATTGGTTTCGTTAAAGATTATAGACGAATGAATGTTGGCATTACTCGAGCAAGGTCTTCTGTTTTGGTATGCCTCTCGATTCAAGGAATCATCTTACTGTTTTTATGGGATTGTATTTTTAATTTTCTAGCAAAATCATAGGTCGTGGGTTCTGCATCAACATTAAGAGGAGATGACCACTGGAAGAATCTGATTGAAAATGCAGAGAAGAGAAATGTATTATTCAAGGTAAAATGTCACATGGCATCGATTTTGCTGCACTCTTTTATCACCTTCCGTAAACTTGGACATCTATGTGAGTGATCTTTAGTGCTAATAACTTGCGAATCGACCCATTTCAACCATAAATGTCCCTTTTTGTGAATTTTCGTGCTTCTGTTATTCGATGAGGATGCAAAATTACATTTGCTTATAGTCTGATCCTTGAGTATTTTGCAATCCATACTCACTTTTTAAATGACGCTCAGGTATCCAAGCCTTACGCTGACTTCTTCAGCGAGGCTAGCCTCGAGTCCATGAGAGTAGTGGCCAATCCCGAGTCCCCGGCAGCTCCTATGGAAGTGGATGATAATGAAAACGCATTGCCTATCGATATCAATGGTGGCGTTGATCCGGGAGAAGCTGACTGGGGTGGAGATGATGACGACGGTGGTTTTGATGAAGACGGTGGTGGTGACGACTGAAACATTGTTTATTAGCTGCAATTTGGATTTTGCAGTCAATCAATTCCTTTCCAATTATTTCATCTACTGTCAAATGTATATACTATAGAAACAGTATCACTATGCTACTCCACATTTTATGGAATTACTAATAGGAAATTTCATCTTAACACTCGTGGTGGTGAAATGAACACGAACATGAGCACATAATCATCCCACTATTATTAGTTTATCACTAGCATCAGCTGTGATTTTAACTGAGCACTATTATTCAAGCTATCTGCAATAGCTTCTTCTCATGCTCGATTTTTGCTGCTTCACGACCCTGAAATCATGACATCTTTTGTTTGATAATAAAATTAATAATTTTAATCAGTATTTTTTATAATAATAGTATTTTAATTCAGTTTATACATTTTGTTCTGCAAAATTTTGTGATATTTGGTGAACATGATTGTAACTCGAGAACATTTTTTTCCATAATTTAAGGATGTAATTATCTTAATTATATCGTAAAAATGTATTTAGTGAATTTCTAAAGTTGCTTAATTTCATATTTAAATTGTTTTAGACATTTGATAAAGTAAATCGAGCGGTGCATCGAAACACCAATTGAGTAGCAAAAGATTTCAATCATTAAAATTTTAACTTTGTTAGTACTAGTACTACATAAATCCAACATAAAAACATTATCTAGAAATGACATTATCAATATACATTATCTAAAAACCCAAATAATTTCCTATGCATCTACGTTCCAAAATTTCCACATTTACTAAACAATAACAACACCATCAAGTTACAGCACTAACATCACCTCTGGGTCAAAAATCTGCGCCTAACGCCTCAGAATCTGAATCTCGCGGGGCAGATATCCCTCAACGTGCCATCAATGGCAGCATCGTTATGCAGATCGAAGTCTCCTCTTCTATCCATGCTGTTTATAAATAAATAAACAAACAAAGAAATTGTAGTGAGACTGCCTCGGCCTTGTAAAGCTGAAAGCAAACAAAAAGAGTGTTAAGTGGTCAGGACTTTGGAAGATTGTTGCAGTTCGCTGGCGCCCATCCCACTCGCTGCCTCTCGTTGTCGTAGATCACCAGTTTGTCTTGCAGAAAAATGTCTGCACATTCAACGTTTTCACTCATCAGATTGCAAGAAAAACAGATTGTTAACTGCATTGGGCAGTGATGCGTCGAGATTTCTTACCTCCAATCAAGTTCAGATTTTTTAACCCGACCTCTCCACCATTGAGAATACCTAAGCAGACATTGCCTTCTTCCTGAATCAAGAAAGGGTGAGTTTTGCACTTCCAAGAAATTGACTTTGTTACTGCTTAGAGGGAAAGGCAAGATGAGCTGCTACTCACTGTAACGACAAGGTAAGATTCCGGGGGCAGATGAAGCTGAACATTTTTGGCATTTGTGAA
This sequence comes from Salvia splendens, assembly GCF_004379255.2. Lineage (NCBI taxonomy): Eukaryota > Viridiplantae > Streptophyta > Magnoliopsida > Lamiales > Lamiaceae > Salvia > Salvia splendens. The sequence continues at coordinate 7,597,407 of NC_056032.1, forward strand.
GCTCAGAGCCAAAGGCTTGAAGTGGTTAGCAGCATCTAGAACCGATTTGAAGGGCTTAGCGCCTTTCCAACAGACCGGGAGGCTTTTATCCTCGACTGCGTCTTTCAGTTGCTTTCCATTCAAGTTACGTTTTATCTGGAAAGATTAAACTTTGTTAGACCACATAGGCAGAGCTTAAAATGAACCATCCAAACCAAAACAAAACTCACCAAAGAAACGAGAGTGTTGTATGCTTGAGAGCTGAAGTAAGTATAAGTGCTTCCACTATCGAAAACTATGGGAAGGCCCTTGATATTAGTAGCTTGGCCAGCAATCTGGAGATCTGCTGGCCCTACAGAGTAGTATTTCCTGAAAAACGAGGAGAGGATAGTAAGCATCGGCATATTATGTCAGCTTGCATCGTTATAGATAATAAAACTTACGATTGGCTCAATAATGGTGTCCAAATGATCCCCGAATTAGGGAGAAAGTCATCTCCAAAGAAGAGAAACCCTCCACCTTGTCGGCTTAGACAATGACCAACAACATTCCGTATCAAACCCATGTTCCGTAGCTGAGCCAGGATGCTTGAATTGCCAAGGCCTAGTCCGAGGACTCCATCCGTGTAAGGTAGATGGGCTGTGTCTTGAACTTCTTGATTGTATCCACATCTAGATAGATTCAAGATATAAGTAGCTGAATTGGAGGCATAAGCTAACTAACAAAATAAACAGAAAAGGCTAAACTATGCAAACTAATCCGAAATATCGACTTACCCCAAAAATATCTTATATACACCTTCAAATATTTGTCCTGATCCAACCTCTCTCTATTTTTCACTAGCATAACCGTAAATTTGGTTAACCGTGCAAAGACCACTAATTGACGCTATCTGTGATTCTGTATCACCATCATCCACGTAGATGCCACATCAATGGTCTTTGTGCAGTTAACACAAATTAACAATCTCGTTAGTGTAAAATAAACAGGTTTGACTAGGATAAGAATTTGAAAGTACATGTATAATTGATAGTAGTAGGATATTTTTTTAGTGTTTAGCCTTAAAAAACGACCTTTGAGTAAAGCTCGTAAAGGAAAGGGAAAGACCCTCACCCAAATGCAAGCTTTGGAGCAAAAATGGTACCATTTGTAAATCTAAGAGGAAACAGGTCCTTAACTAGCACGCCCAAAGATGAACCATGGTCGGCATAATCAATTTCGTAATCACACTGCTCCTCAGGTGATTGACAGTGATGGTTCCCCGGCCCGTGAAGTGAGACACACATGGGGTCAACGCACGTGATGAGGTTTTGTTTCGGTTTGTAAAGACTGTGAGGAGCCTGAGAAACGTCGAGCAAAGTGTAAAGAACACATTCTCATAACCATTCAACTCTCAAGAAACATCGAGCAAGAAGGTTACCGGGGTGCATTTCGTGCAAGGCGCATCACACTGGAGCCATGTAAGATCACTGCCAGTATCGATATCAAGAAAGTACGGCCTCGGAGGCTGCCCCACATTCATTGTTACATGATAGTACCTAAGTAAGGTCAACAATAAAATTGAAAATGAGAACTAATTCACTAAATGAACTACTACTTTCTAAAGGTAAGATAGATGTTTCATCAACTGATGCAGATCCAATTTCTAAATTTGATCATTTCAACAAGATAGCCAAATACAATAAAGAAGAGAGATTCTACTACAGTTTGCCATTTTTCCAAGAAACATTTTACTATATCAGCAATTGGAAAATGAAAACACACTGATTCCACAAATCAGACCTAATTACTTCAGCACACCAACATGAGCGCAAAAATTCATCACAAAACCACCAAAAAAATCCCCTCAAATTTCAGAACATCAGCGTTTCTAACATTTAACATCAATATTCACCAACTAAACATCAAATAAGTGGCGATCACATTCCCCCAAATCACAATTGGAATCAGAACCAAACACTGCGAAGTTTCAATATTTCAATTAAATTGAAGAAAACGAAGTACCCTTTTGGATAAACATTTCCGTCGACAGGGAAAACCACAGAGGAGCGGAAGGTTCTGGCAGATTTGAAGGTGATAGTGTGAGGCTGGTCAGCAGCTGCAATCCATGTCAAAAAGTACAGCACCAATGCTTTGAGGTACAACTCTCTATCCATGCTCATATTGTTAGCTGACGAATTCTGATCTCGGGATAAACGAAAAGGGCTCTTAAGTAAAAGGGATTCTCGTAAAGTGAAATGGGATTTCGGATTCTCTGAAGAAGAAAAAAGAGAAAGAGAGAAAAAGCAATGACAAAAGACCTTATTTTTACGCGGACTGTTAATGAAGTGAAACCAGTTGGAAATTTCAGTGTGTACTTACAAAGCTTAAAGATATCATTTAGAAGTTGCCTAATTTAAGACAATTATAAAACAATTCATGTAAATCAAAAATTGGATAATATTATACGTATAAATATAGAAAATAGATTGATGTAATCTGTCCACTATATTTGAGTAAACAAATATGGTTTGATTCGTGACTGACGTGGTTTTCTTTTTATTCGAGGAGGAATTTTTAAAGAGTAAAGGTTAATTTTGGTCCTAAACATATGTTTAAAATATGAATTTGGTTCAAAACATTTATTTTTTGAAAAACTGGTACATAATATACGAAAGCGCTGTCGGTTTGGTCCTAAACATACGAAAACGCTGTCGATTTGGTCCTTTTTTGACGATTCCGTCAATTTTCTGACTGTCAGCCGTGAATTAGCAAAATGTTGACCGGATTAGTAATTAATTAAGATAAAATAAAATTAAAATTAAAAAAATTCTAAAATAAAATGTCTCTCACATCTCTCTTCCTCCCCCCTCTCGCGGGCGAAACCCAATTCATCACTCTACCCCATCAATTCTAAAATCTGAGATTTGTAGTTGTATGCCTAAACCATTAATTCCATCAAATTGCTTCGAACCCCCAACTGTAGTTGTTGATTCTGCAATGGCGTTTCAACGATTTCCACATCCTTTCCCATGATGCAAGGATTTGATAATCCATTCCACGAATTCAGCAACTCACCCGAACACCTCACCACCTCCTTCATCGACAGCCTCCTCTCTCTGCACGACCTTACGCATTCACCGACACCATATTCCTCACCCTCGCATCCCTGGGCGCCGGAACCCTAGGATCGTACTCACTCATGAATTTTCGCTTTCTTATCAGCGGAATTGCCCAATCCACCACCAACGGTGACGAATTCACCATATCCAGCTCTGGCGGTCTGGAGAGATAATAGGAGGCGGCGGGGCCAGGTTGGGGGGCGAGGATTGGTATGGAGGAAGTCGTACAGAGTGTCGTTGCTCATGAATTCGACGAGGAGGCGGCGGTCGTGGGAGTTGGTGGAGAAGTCGAGGAGGTTGACGAGGGAGGGATTGTAGAGGGAGGAGAGGATGTCGATCTCATTGTCGAGGTCGTTGGCGGAGGGCTTCTTGGAGTCGGAGAAGTTGGCGGTGGCTAATTGGAGGTCTTTGTAGGTGAATTCTTGGATTTTGATGGGGTGGGAATGGGAATTGGATTTGGAAATGGAGGAGTCGATTTTGCAGGAGAGGTACCCCTTTAGAATTGATGAGGGAGAGTGATGAATTGAGTGTCGCCGGTGAGAGAAGGAGAGGAAGAGAGATGTGAGGAATTCTATTTCAGAATTTTTTTTCTAATATTTTAATTTTATTTTAAATTATTTAATTTAATTTTATTTTATTAAATTATTATGCATCATTATACTAATTAAGTCAAAAAATCGTTAATTGGGTGTTGAACGTCAGAAATTAACTGTTCCGTCAAATTAGGACCACTTTGTTAACGATTTCAAATGTTTAGGACCCGATTTTCAAAAAGTGAATGTTTTGGACCAAATTCGTATTCTGGCTATATGTTTAGGACCAATTTTGACCTTTATTCTTTTTTAAAAGTTGAAGGAGTAAAAGTTTTATTTTAAATAATTTAGAGTAAAGGCCAAAATTGGTTCTGAACAAATGTCCATTTTATGATTTTGGTCCTATACTTTATCTTTTGAATTTTGGCATCCTGAACATTTCAACTCGGATCACAATTGGTCTTACACTAACAATTCCGTCAATTTTTAAACGGTTTTAACCCGATTTTGACCGAATTTTAAACGGTTTTAACCTGAATGAGACTGTTAAAACCATCAAAATCGGGTTAAAACCGTTTAAAAATTGACGGAATTGTTAGTGTAGGACCATTATCCGAATTTAAATGTTCAGGATGCAAAAATTCAAAAGATAAAATATAAGACAAAAATCGTAAAATTGACATATGCTCAAGACTAGTTTTGGCCTTTATTCAATAATTTATGAAGGAAAAAACGTTATTTATTTTATGGAGTATCATTTTGGACTGTGAAGTCTAAAGGATGGAATTGATGCCTCAATTAGTTTTACCATTGTGGTTTTTTTTTATATCTCTATTCTCTATATATAGTTTGTTTTTAGATCGTACCCAAACAAAGTTTAAGAAAATTACAAGTGCGAAGTGGTTTGCCAAATAAATAATAGTACATGTAAATTGTTAAATTCTAACTAATTATGATTTATGAATTATTAAATTCTGATTATAAACTGCCAACTCTGCATATGGATTGTTAGACGTACATGTACACCTAAGAAGGGTGTCTAATCTATCATAATCTAAAGTGTCAGTTTGGTGAAAAGACAATTATATCTTTTTTGGAGGGAAAACGGAGAGATGAAGTGACTTTTATTTCTTTATTTTATTTTGAGTGTTGTTCAATAAAATTCTAGCTTCTTGAGAAAGTTTTAAAACACTTTTAAATAGAATCTGCCATTAGTTGAATCTACATTTAGGTATCATGGACTAATTTTCTAATTTTCTGATTGCAAAATAGGGGGTGGTTCTGCTTGGAATCCGGTGATGGCTCCGGCGAGAACTCCAACAATGGCTTTGGCAAAGGAACAAACATATCAAATTAGCAAAAATCTATATAGAATCTTTCAATTTATACATTTCTGAAACTTTGAATAACTTAATATTGGTTTTAAATTCTATATTCTGAAACATGAAAAGGATACTTCATCGGGGATGAGGCCAGCGCCGGAGATGCATGGCCGGAAAGTAAAGGCAGCGGCGGCAGAAGGGACGGAGGCAGCGGCAACGACAGAAGGAACGTAGGTAGCAGCGGCGACGACGAAAGGGACGTAGGTAGCAGCGGCGGCTGGAAGAGAACCATCCGGCGGAAGAGACGGATGCAGCGGCGGCGGTGCAAGGACTGCAACTCTGCAAGAGCCATCTGGCGACACCATGGCCGACCAAACAGACAGTTAAGCAGGATGGAAGGAAACCCGACGAGCACGGCGGTGGGCGTGGCGGCGTCGATTGGCAGAGAGAGGGAGGTGGCGAGGCAAGGCAACGAGAGGGAGGTGGCGAGGTCGATTGAGAGAGAGTGTGGAGGCGCAGGAGAGGAAGAGAGATGCGTGATTGGGAGAGAGATGGAGAATAGGGAGGCGCAACTTTTATCGTAGGGTTGGTAGGGTTTATTTAGGTTTTTATTGAGTTGGATTTTTGGAAAATTTTATACTCCATTGATTGATTTTCTTTTTAATTGAATATAGTCCTAAATTAGATATTATTGTGTCTTAAAAGTTAGATTTAATTTGGACTATTAATTTATTGGATTTAGTATATACTTCATATATATTTTTCATTTTTTTTACAATTTAGTTATAAAAGTAGTAGTATATGTTAATTAGCCTTATATTTGGATTAAAATTGGAATTGTGCTATAGAGTTTAGTTTGCCTTCCATTTATTTAGGTTAAAATTGCAATTTAATCCTTATTGTAATATTTTTTTCTGAATTAATTCACAAGCTAAACGACAACACAAATATGAAATGTTTACAATTTTCATCCTATAATTACTCAATTAAAGTTTTCAGTTCATATATTTTAATTAGTCTCTAATTAATTAAATAATACTACTAAAGAGTTGTATAAATTATGGAATAAGATGAAATTATATATATATATAAAATTAAATCTAACTTATAAAGTTTGTATAACTTCTAAATATAAGAGTAGTGCAAATTTCATACTATTATTCAAAACAAATAAGATGCATAAAATATTATCGTTATTTTAAGTGGCAATTTACTTTTTATACGTGTATGTGGTGGGAAGTAAGAAATTTATTCTTTCCAATATTAACAACTGATTTAGTCTTTGGCCATATATATCAAGTTATGCTACGGTCTGAAATTAAACGGAAGAAATAAATAGTCAACTAAAATGTGATTATCGGATAATACAAAATTTAGTATACATAATTCTACAGTTAAATTTAGTATACATAATTCTAATTGAGTTGATTTTATTTTATCTATTATAAATAATTACTATGTATTTAGTCTTTGGTCATACATCATAAGTTATGCTAAGTCATTAAAACCTATAGTGTTAAAGATCCATTTGGTACTTACTATTATAATATTTGTTGCGATTTAAGTAGTATTTTTTATTGAGACATTTAGTTTTTTTATAAGTTATTATTAAGATAGTATAACTATATAAAATTTTATTATAATTTTATTTTGGATGAAAGAAAAACAAATTTTCTAAACTTGCATAGTACATATATTCAAGAAATGTTAAAATATTAATTAAGTAAAATGATAGTGTTTGGGTGATGATATTCATAGGATGAGATTGTGACAAAATAATTTGCGTCGTGAGATAAGATTGTTGACACTAAAGGTAGTATGAAAATGTACAATTTATTTGATTTTGATTTCTTTTATGAGATAAGATTTTGTTCTTTTTAACTTTGATTCCTATTTCTCTTTTATGCTTCTTAAAATATTATATTTATGTACATTATTGTCTTCGTTCAATAAAAATATAGGCATATTATATGCTATGGAAATTAAGATAAAATTTGTAAAGTATGAGAGGGGGAAGAGTAGTTGAAGTAATGTTTTAATGATGGTATAAGTTATAAATAACTTGGTGTATATGGGTAATAAATTGGGATAACTTTCCATAAATGAAAATGACCATATTTTTGTGCGTAATTAAGATATATAGGCACATTATATGCTATGGAAATTAAGATAAAATTTGTAAAGTATGAGAGGGGGAAGAGTAGTTGAAGTAATGTTTTAATGATGGTATAAGTTATAAATAACTTGGTGTATATGGGTAATAAATTGGGATAACTTTCCATAAATGAAAATGACCATATTTTTGTGCGTAATAATGTAATAGTTGGGTGAAAGATATAGCCATACATGGTTTATGGTTTTATATATTCATTTATTTTGTATTTATAATTTGAAACTTTTATGTCCCATGGCACGGGTGTTAATACTAGTATTATTTATATTTCAGTGCCTATTGAGAAAAACATGGCAACATGACATCCATTGCAATTATATCAAAACAAAAACACACGAATCTGGACAGAGACATCCGTGACATGCACATGTCAAAACGAATACACTCTCTAATGATTGATATACTAATATACTAATATACTATATACATACAGCCAAAGTTTAAAAAAGGGAAAAACTGGGAGGCCGCATTATCGTCATTGTATGTAAGAAATAGATTAGAGAATCAAAATAACTCTACTATTATGGAACATACTAAAATGGCAAAATGACTTTACTACTATAGAACAGAGAGAGTACTAGTTAGTAGTTCGATTGATCGGACTAGTCTAACTACTACTTGAACCGAAATATTATAAGTGAAAATAAATTGATTTTTTTTTAAAAACTTTAAATTTAATCAATGAAGGAAAAAAAATATTATAGTGATACTCTTTTCGTTCCTAGCTTGTTAATTGTTCTATTTCAGGAAATTTAAAGATAATTGAATCATTTCAATTTTTGTCAAAAATATACATATTCTATTTTTTATTTTATTATCTCTCGTACGTTATTCGTATTCTTTCTCTACATAATACACTAAGTAATTGTTTCTTAATTTTCATGCAATAATTGTAACTTAATTAACAAGAAACTATGAGAGTACATCAGAAGTCTTCAATCTTATAGTATTAAATGACATTAAATCTGCATGTTTACAAATAAATTCGAATATTAAATAAGAAATAGGAGTAAAAGTTTTTATCAAAATATCGATAAATTTTTAAAAATGCAGTCAAAGCACAATTTTCAATAATCATTTTCCACTCTAGTTATTCAAAACATAAATAAATATTGATTTCTATAAATGAAAATATTATTATTTCAACATTATTCTCTAAAACAACACTGCATAATTTTTGTTATCGTTCAAAAATCCTCATAAGGCTCTCCGTATTAGTCTCTCTGTTTTAATCTCTTCTTGTTGGGCTTATGTGGCTGGGTCAACCATTTGCGCGGCCCAAATGAATAAAAGACTCAGGCCCAAGTTCGAAGGCCCAATGAGATTAAAAGGCAGAAGCCGTTGGTTTTGGTTAAATTGAATAGTTGAGTTTCAGTTGGAGTTTCAACCAATTTCTGTTTTCATCTTCTTCCTCACCATCTTGTGTGATTCAAGAGAGCGTATAGAGAGAAGAGAGTGTACACTGTAATCTTGGCTAGCTAGTTGAGTGATTCACAGCCGAGTTGTTTTCTCCGGTTGAGTAGCGAGCTACAGTGTGTGTTGTAATCGGTTTCTGCTGTGTTGTGCCGCAATAAATTGTTTCACCTTCGTCCGTGGATGTAGATCCTATTGAGGATCGAACCACGTAAATACCGCGTCGATCTTTGTATTTGTTTCATCAAATTGGCGCCGTCTGGAAGGCTTTGATCGGCGTAATGTCTCTGGCGAAATTTGAATTGGAGAAATTCACGGGCAGCAATGACTTCGGCCTATGGAGATTGAAGATGAAGGTCGTGTTGATGCAGCAAGGGCTTTGGGAAATTGTGAAGGATGGGAGAAGGCTGATACCGCCGATGATGCGGACAAGAAGGCTGATGCGAAGATTCAAGAACTTCAACAAAAGGCTTACAGTACCCTAATTCTGAGCCTTAGTGATCGAGTTCTAAGGGAGGTTTCGAAGGAAGAGACCGCCGCAGCAATTTGGGAGAAACTTGAGTCCATCTACATGATGAAGTCTTTTGCCAATCGCCTTCATCTGAAACAAAGGCTCTTCACTTTCAAGATATCAGAGGCGAAGAGCATCTTGGAGCAGCTCGAAGATTTTGGCAAATGTGTAGACGATCTGGAAAACATTGATGAGCAGATCAAGGATGTAGATAAAGCGCTTATGCTCCTGAATTCGCTGCCAAAGAGCTTCGAGCAATTCAGGGATGCCATATTCCTTGGTAGAGACTCCAAGATCACCTATGAGGAGGTGTATTCGGCTTTGAAATTGAAGGATTTTCAGAATTCTTCAGGGAAGTCTCTTGATCAGGCTGGAGAGAGCCTGAATGTGAAGTTCAATGTCAGGAAGCCTAATGATAAGTGGAAGAAGCCAGGCTCTGAAAAATGGAAGGGAAAGAGCCAGGAAGATCCAACCCAAAAGGAGTCCAGAGCTTGCCACTACTGCAAGAAGCCTGGACATATCAAGAAAAATTGCTACGCTTTGAAAAGAAAGCAGGCTGAGGGCAACAATGATCAGAATACTGCTGATTGTGCAGCAGAATTGGAGCTTGCTCAGGTTTTGAATGTGACTGAGAATGCGGCTGACATGATGACTAAACCTCTACCGAGTGCTAAGTTTGAGCATTGCTCGGACTTAGTTAACTTGACTGCAAGAAGGTGAGGGAGTTTTGGCGAAGGTGGAGCTGGTTTGATGGTCGATGCAGCCAAGGTGGAGCTTGTTGGGCTTATGTGGCTGGGTCAACCATTTGCGCGGCCCAAATGAATAAAAGACTCAGGCCCAAGTTCGGAGGCCCAATGAGATTAAAAGGCAGAAGCCGTTGGTTTTGGTTAAATTGAATAGCTGAGTTTCAGTTGGAGTTTCAACCAATTTCTGTTTCATCTTCTTCCTCACCATCTTGTGTGATTCAAGAGAGCGTATAGAGAGAAGAGAGTGTACACTGTAATCTTGGTTAGCTAGTTGAGTGATTCACAGCCGAGTTGTTTTCTCCGGTTGAGTAGCGAGTTAGAGTGTGTGTTGTAATCGGTTTCTGCTGTGTTGTGCCGCAATAAATTGTTTCACCTTCATCCATGGATGTAGATCCTATTGAGGATCGAACCACGTAAATACCACGTCGATCTTTGTATTTGTTTCATCAAATCTCTCATAAGACATTTTTGTTGTTGCTTGTCTTCTCTCTCTACTCTACCATCCATGGGAGAGCATTCAAGACCAAACCCCAATGGTTTTATTCGCTTACTTGCAAACGTATGCAAATCCTTCCTCTCCAAATGCTGCACAGAGAAGCAACCCCTTTTCTCCAACCAAACACCAAAAAAACCTATACATTTTACCAAGGTTCCTTCACCAAACCCATCTCTCATGCACTACTATTACTATTACTATTACTATTACTATTACTATTACTATTACTATTACTATTACTACTATTACTACTATTATTATTATTATTATTATTATTATTCATTATTATTATTATTCATTATATTATTATTCATTATATATTATCTAACATCCTAATCCTGCAGATTATCAGATCAAAGACCAAGAAACGTAAACCATGGAGAGAAGGAGATCATAAGAGACGTTACAGATTCAAACGGGGAAACAATGACGACGACAACCGAGCTACAAGATCTCCTCGATGGGGCTGCGGCACAGGCTTCTCCCGGCTGTCGAGGAATCTGAGCTGCCAAGGCCGGAGAACCCAGCCTCCAGGCGGGGAAGCTAAAGGGCCCTTTTCGAGGAGCTTGAGCCATAAAGAATCATTCAGGGGTGCTGGCACCGGCGGCTTGACCCACACGTTTTCGAGAAGCGCGAGCAGGGGGGTCGCAGCCCCCATCATTTTCTCAAATTGGAGTTGGCTGATCAAACCGGCAGCAATGATAAAGCACCTCGAGGAGCTCTGTTTCGGTTGTGTCAAGAAGGTCGTCATCACAAGAGATGCCGTCAATGGAAACGGGTAAAAACAGAAACAAAAACAACCATACAGCATAAGATAATCCTGTAGGAAAATGCAGGAAACAGGGCTCTATGCTATCCTAACACCTTTTTCCCATGCAACTCTGTGGAGGAAGATGAGACGGTGACAATCAAGGTGGAGCCAGGATGGAGGAGAGGTACAAAGATCACGTTCGAGGGGAAGGGGAACCAGATGCCGGGCACAAAAGCTGCGGATCTAGTGTTCATGATAGCAGAGAAAGAGCACCCCTTGTTCAAGACACAAGAGGATGATCTACAAATGGGAGCTGAGATCATGTTGGTCGATGCTCTAACAGGGTGCACGCTTCCCCTCCCGTTGCTGGGAGGCGAGACGACCAGCCTCGGGATAGAGGACGTCGTGCACACCGGCTACGTGAGGACCATACAAGGACAAGGCATGCCAAAGCAACACGAGCCCGGGACAAGAGGGGACTTGATCGTCAACGTTTCGGCCAAGTTCCCAGAGACGTTGACACAAGAGCAGCGATCTACTGCTGCTACTATTTTGCAACATGCTTGTTAATCTACCTCTTCTTCCTTTCTCTATACAGATTCAGATATTTGTAAAAAACTAAAGCTGATCTACTTCTATTGTTTTGGTATGGATGAGTTGCTGCAAACTAAAGATTCTAATAATAAAAACCTAGTAACTCTTGTTTAATTAAGAGCAATACCATAACAAAATGATAGTTATGAAGTACACAGTAAACTGCGGAAGCAAAGAAAGTCATCGATTATCAATTTTACGTACAAATGAGTTGTGCTGAGAAAAAAGACTTAAGTACACGAGCAAACGGGATAAATATTTCAATCTATATAGCCACAGGACTTGGTCACACCTAGCCTGTTAGAAGTCATCAGCAAACCAAATCTTACATCTTATTAACCCGAAGGAATACAGGTGTACGAATCTTACCATCCGAGCAAAGCACGTATGATGCCAATTATGTCACCACTTAACACAGCTTTGAGAAATTTCAGCTTTCTAGGGGTGTATGGCGGATATCTTGCAGATATTTCCCCATTAAACCCGCGATACAAAACTGGCTTTTTATGGCTGAAAGCATCGAAAGAGAATTTACCGTGGTATGATCCCATTCCACTTTCTCCCACGCCTCCGAATGGCAATGTGTCCTCAGCAAGCTGTCCAAATGAGTTTATTAATATGGTTCAGGTCTATCAAGTGACATTTTTCCATCAAATTTGTCAATACAATATTGATGAAGCAACAAGAAGACAATTTAAGCATGTATTGTGCATTTAGTTTCACATTAGCATGAGACTCCAGAAGAAAGACTTACATGAAGAGTTACTTCATTAACGCCAATGCCCCCTGCTGAGACTCTTTGCACGAATTCTTCCTTGAGCTTTTTGTCATTTGTAAATATATACGCCGCAAGGGGCTTCTCTTTAGAAGTAATCAAGTTAATGCCATCCTTAATATTGTTGACCTTCATACAAAAGGAAAATATAGAAACATAAGAAAATCAATACATTATTATGTTCCATAGTTAAAACAAGAATCGGTCAAGGAATTAGGGATAGATTGTCCTTCAGGACCGGGTGAGTCTTCTGGATCATCCAGTACAACAAATATGATCCTTTTTATGGAGTATAAAAGAAATCTTGATTTGGTTTATCATGGCAAGAAATATGTATAAATTAATGAAATTATCAAAATACTGTATAAAGTCAGTCCAAACTCAAATATACCATATGCTTATCAACTTTTACCGTGATAATGGGAAGTAGAGGACCAAAAATCTCCTCATTCATGATGAGAGAATCTTCCGGGGCATCTAGTATAACAGTGGGAGCAATCTTGCTGTAAGATGGAAATGTAAAAGAATTGCATGAATTCATCATATCAACCAATACCATATTATTGCTGAAGAAGAAAATGCAGAACCAAGTTTTGAGCTCACAGATTGGCTTTATCCCGTTGACCACCAATAACTATTTTTCCTGAAACTTTCTCTTCATCCAAAAGCTTTGACAGCCGTTCAAAATGTCGGGAATTTATAATTTTTGACATGTCTTTTGAATTCACTGGATCCTTTCCATAGAATTTTTCTAGTTCAGATGAAAGAGCATCAACCTGATCAATTGTATCAGAATTTGATCAGAGAGAAAACATATACCCCTATTCCCATGTACAGTATAGTTCATTTGGCATATCTTACAAGTTTTGCAGCATAATCCTTTTTGGTTATTATGTAATCGGGTGAAACATAGGTCTGTCCACTGTTGCAACCCCACTTGCCTGAGATGATTCTTCTTGCTGCAACCTTAAGGATGAACAATAGATGCATACATATAATTTAATACTCCATGTGACAAGCACATCATTTGTTGGTGTTCATACTCCATGTGACAAGCACATCATTTGTTGGTGTTCGTTTCAGAAAAACTCATATTTCGTCAAGTTTTGGTAACTAAGGGGCTTACTGTTAAGTTGATGTCTGAATCAACAATTGCTGGACATTTCCCACCAAGCTCCAAAATCACAGGTGTGAGATGCTTTGCTGCAGCTGCTAATACAACACGTCCAACCTTGCTATTCCCTGTAGAACGTTTGTTTGATTAGGATCAATAATGTTTGTAATACCAACACCAATACTTGAATATTTTTATTACAATTCAAATATAAAATAGAGATAGAGGCACGCTGAACCACTTCATCTCCAAAACAGCCAACTATAACAAAAAAAACAACTGTGAAATGTCTCTTCAAATTCCAGATACTTACCTATAGTCTTATATAGCTCTCATTTTATAGAATTTACTGTCTCTATATATCTTAATGGGCTGAACTATATTTATAAATTCGTTAACTAATAGAAATAGTTACTAAATATTTGGAGCTAGACTGAGAGATTCTTGACTTAATTCAGGAATATCACTTGACTGCAAAGCTAAAAGAATCTCTACGTCCAGTAAAGTCTATGATTCAGTTATTAATACAATCGCTCAGCAGATTCAAGTGGTCCTCTTAACTCAGAGACTAGAAAACATTGCAGAGTTTAAAACCTTTTGGCTTGAGCAATCAGAAAATTATCAAGAGTGAAAAGGTCGAAACCATCAAATTCAACAAACCTGCCTCCGAAAATCAATAAAACCTATCAAATTTCAACCTAAAAGACAATTAGACAAATATTGTAACATATGGTGCTAATCTTAGCATTGTCATGCAGGGAAGAGAGATGAATCACTATAATTTATAGTACTCCAATAAACAAGGAAATAGAGAAAATACTATTGTATGTAAAACAGCCTAGCAACATCAGCATCTAAAATCTTGATAAAAGGCTGAGCAGACATTTTGATTAGGAATCACTACGGATGTCTATTAGCTCGCAAGTACCTGTATAAAATATTTTGTCCCATTTCTGTACCAGTAATGCACTTGTTTCTTGAATACCACCTTCTACAACTTTTACAGCTGAGACATCCATGTACTGCCCAAGAAGTTTCGACATAGTTGAGGAAGTTGCAGATGCAACTTCAGATGGCTTAAGTACTACAGCATTACCGGCTGAAATAGCTGCAATGACTGGCTCAAGCGACAATACTTTGGTAGAGAACAGCAGCCATATGCGGAAAATAACAAAGGCAATTTATCAATATCACACATGACATGGCACAGAAAAATTTTAAATCTTAAAAAACGCCAAACATATGCAGGATAATAAATAGACCATACGGATAGGATAGTTCCATGTTGATATAACCAATACGACACCGAAGGGTTCTGACACTATTTCAGCTGATGAGGGAAAAGTGGTCATGGACGTTTTAACCTGCAATCACAAGAAAAATAGGCACCAGTTAAGTATCTGCATAAACAAATACGAGAATCGGGATGATTTCAAACTACAAATAAACACAAATTTACTTTTTCAGGCTTCATCCATCGATGCAATTGCTTCAGTGCCATCCTGCATGCTGATCTTACTGCTGCAATCTGCATGACAAAATAGTTAAGTAGTATTCTGAAATGGTGAGAATATAAGATTAAAGACTTCCATGGCTTATTTTTTTGAACAAGAAGTTACAAACAAAAAAGGTATCAGTCAACAGATGAACTGGAAATAAAAGCACAAATAAACAGAGAATTAGATGATAAGCTTAGGATCGTAAAGATAAAAAAATCTCCCAAGGCATCTCTGACGATGCAACACCAAAGCTTCTCTTCATTTCATAAACAATATATCTGATAAGGTGAAGATGAAATAACTTGACTATGTTAGCTTTTTAGAAGTGATTTAGTTGATCTCTCATACTACATCATTTAGGTTAAAAATTCCAAAAGTTCTAAAGGAAGTGAGATAATTTTATCTTTTGTTTTTTTGACATCTCCCTACCTGTTTATTTCACCAAACTTCATTTGCACAGCTAATACGAAAAGCATAGCATATGCTTTATTCTCAAAACTATGGTCTTGGTTCTTTTCTATGACCATAATGCCAGTTCGTGTGCAAACCCTTTTCTTTTGCATTGTTTTTCCTGCTTAAAAAGTGTCTCTAGCCCATAAGACGAAGCAAACAAACAGGCACAGGTTAGTCTTCTGTACGGCAACAAATTATTAGGATAGCTTTAATTTATATACTTGATGCCAGTAATCTATATCCTTAACTGAATCCCCACAAAAAAACTAGAAATCCTCTTTCAACCGTATTTATGAACGCAAACAAGAACCACAAATTGAAAATCTTGTGATGGCTTATAAAAGTCAAACATCCATATCCAGTTATCTACAAATAACAAATCTACAACTAACAAAACATGATGTACAAGAAAAGAATTCGAGCCACCCTGAAATGGATGGTTCATGTCCTCCCTCTTTCCTCGTAAAATTCAGTAACTTCCAAAATTTCAACCAAAACTTTCGCTGTACACGTCAAACTAATAGTTGAGGAATATCATTAACTCCACCAGCAACCACCGTTAGCCGTCATAATTCCATAATCAAAAAGAGAATAAATAAACCAAAAAAAATTCCCAGCTATTTTTCATTAATGAGCACGAAGCATTAAATGCAGTTGACAAAACAGGCAAGATATCATCAATAGCCACAAGTACAAAACGTATTTAAATTCAACTCCGAGTTTCGGAATATGCATTCAATTGATCAATTCTGCTGAGGCGCAGCAACATCCAGTCAATAATAATACATCCACAGATTAAAATACGTGTCAAATAATGTGAAAACGAATAATAGAAATTACACCAAGTTGAATCTGTGCATTCAGTGCGATAAACAATAACTGCTACAACAGTAGTAATTCATCATCACAGCACACGAACACATATATCACGAATCGGATAATCAGGAATAAATCCAGCAATCCAAACTCCCTCACCTCATGAAGAAAAGCTTCGTGCTCGTGCTTGCCGAGATCCGAATTCAGAGCTTCGATGAGTTCCTTCTCGTGGTGGATCGCGATTTTGAGCATCGCTTTGAGCTGCGAAACGCGCCACTCGTACGTCCTCGTCTTGCCGGAGTTGTATACGCCCCTGAGCTCCGCCGCCTCCGTCTCCACACACACAGCCATGTTTCTCCAAACTCTAGATCAAATTACCACAAACCGAGGCGCGATTACAATAAACTGCCGTCGATCTGCGCGGTTACAAAAATGCGGTTTACACTGGTTTTTGGCGGGATGCGGGGGGATATTTCTTCACACCTGTTCGTCGCTTCTGCGTTTTTTCCTTTGTGTGGACGTCGGAGTGAGAGTGATATTCGGTTTGGATTGGATTTGATTATTCATGGAGTTGGATTTTTATACATATTTATCGTCTTGTTGGCTGACCAACCGAGGGAATATTTGGGGGAGAGATGACGAATTTGTTAATAAATCAACACATACACACAGAAATTAAGAAACAACTCTCAAAATAACGAAAACGGAAATCAATATCCAAAACTATGATTATTCTGTATTAATAACGAAAAATAGATCCTTTTGTTTGTCTAGAAAGTAATGCTCCTATGATTTCTTAATTGTATTTTAAGTTATAAAAATATAAAAATTTTGAAATTATATTAATCAATTAAATTTAATTGGTACATTAATATAGTAATAAATAAATCAACAAATTACGTGATAATTAAGGTAAGATATTTTGAATTAAATTTCTGACT
The DNA here is from genome assembly GCF_004379255.2 of Salvia splendens. Taxonomy (NCBI): domain Eukaryota; kingdom Viridiplantae; phylum Streptophyta; class Magnoliopsida; order Lamiales; family Lamiaceae; genus Salvia; species Salvia splendens. The sequence goes on from NC_056032.1 coordinate 7,614,624, forward strand.
GAAAATAATCATATTATCAATACTTTTAAAATTATACTATTAAAATTTAGTTAATAAATTATTAATCAAGAATTTAATAATACTCTCTTCGTCCCACAATAGAAGTCATATTTGGTTCGGGCACGAGTTTTAAGAAATGTAAAGAAAAGTGGATTGAATAAGTTGGTGAAATGTGGATCCCACCTATATAGTACTTAGTTTAATCTATACATATATAAAAGACAAGTTTTGACCTTCTTTTGAAATATTTATAAGTTTTGGACAATATCTTGAAAATTTAGGAGTTTTGTAATTGCTCAATAATGCAAATCAGCACATTAGTAAAATCACGTAATGGTATTCAATTGAAACGTTTTATCAATTGAAATTGTATAATGGTATTCAATTGACACGTTTTATCCATCACATAAATGCTGATTGGAATTAATGTACTCTCTCCGTCCCCGATTAATTGTCACTCTTTTCCATTTCGGTCTCTCCATCAATAATTGTCACACTTCATTTTTAACATAAATGATAAGTATGTCTCACATTCCACTAACTCACTTCACTCACATTTTACTATAAATCCAATATAAAAAGTGGATCCCAGATTCCACTAATTTTTTCAACCAATTTTTCTTTACAGTTATTAAAACTCGTGTCCGATCAAAAAGTGATAATTAATCGGGGACGGAGGGAGTAGTATTCAATTGAGATTGAAGGTCAAATTGAAATTAATGTCAAATTTACGCCATTAAATAGGATTTTTAGCATTAAATTTATAGTGGAGAAAGTGAAAGGTGTAAAAATAAGATCCTCATTTTTTTTGTGGAGCAAGTGAAAGGTGTAAAAATAAGATCCTCATATTGTTTGTGGACTATAAATATATGACGTGCGGTAGCAATAAATCCATTCACTCACTATGTTATTTTCTATTTCTATTGCATGTGTCACTGAACCTACGATAAACTTTATTATATAGTTTCATCTTCCGATGAAACATTATTCTATAGTCTTCTGTAAGAGGGTTTTTATAGATTTTATTAACTCTCATTGGTAATGTAATTGCAGGAATTATATACACTATGCGAATTGTGGTGTTGGAGGCAATTGTTTATGCATAAAATTTCAAACTATTTCATGTAAGTATGAGATTTGTAGTTTATTTCGAGAATTGATATTGAGCTATCAACATATTCTTCATTTCATTTATAGATCTAATAACTAAAATCATATGCCTTATGAGATAATGAAATTTGATGCTGAATCGTCAGTTGATCGAGAATTAAGGAGGAAATAATGTTGAGCGGTAAGCTGCGATGAAAGTAGATTGCAGAAGAAATGTACAAATGAGTGGAGAAGAAGATGTAAATCATGGAATGTTGTATTTATGTTTACTTAAGGTTTTCTTTTATTTATTTCATTTCTAACTATTTTTAGGATTGAGCTTAGAGTTTTAATTGTTGCGCTTGACCTTGGAAATATTTTTCATGCACAATTATTACAAGCAATATATGTAGCTCACTTGATTTATTTTGTGTTCTTAAAAGACTGTTACTTTCCTCGAAATCATCTAGACAGCGACGAATCCAGGCACCCCAGCTATTGAAATTATTACAATATATATTACATATATTCCCAGGATGTACAACCATGTTTGGTAGCTGAGTTGGTCTGATATTCTGCCTTTCTTACCTGAAGTAAGCTATTCGAGTTTGGGTAACAACATTATTCTTCCATTTTGTTATTTATTTTAATTCCTCAAAAGAACTTATTTCAACTACTCTTGAATATTGATATATACTGTTTGTATAGACTTTTGAAAGCTTTATCACTTATTAAATACTATACTCTATTTATAGTGTATTTTTTAATTTATTTTGAATGATAAATATGCAATTATTTTAAAACACAAATACATTGCTAGTCTATTTTTTAAATCACAAATCTTTGATTATTTTAAAACATAAATTGATCAAAAAATACAGAGAGCTTTACCGAAAGGATAATGTAGGATTTCGAATAATGAATATGTTTGAAAAATGATATTATATGCTTTATTTGATGTTACCATCATTCAAGAGAAATGTTATTAATAGTAGCATTTAAGATGCAGATACAATCATTTTCACGACATTGTGCAATTTTGACGTCGGGATTGATTTTTACTAAAATTGTTGTATATATCTCTAGTTTATCTAACACTACTATTTATCTCTTTACCATCTCTATCTCTCACTATTCCTCCCGCTCATGTTGCAACTATTTATGGGGACATTGATGCCGACGTCAAAAATAGCTCACAATTATAAACAGTTTTGGGGCCCCAGGCAAAAAATCCTGGCTTCATCACTGCACCTAGTTATGTATCCTGGCTTCGTCACTGCATCTAGATTTATGTAATCTATGCCTTTTCCGTTTCTCCCTTTCTCATATGTGACAATATTTTTTTTGGTGGGGAGGCTCGGTTGCTGAGAACTATTTAATCCATCACTTCTCTAAGAGATTGGTTGATAACATGATAACTGCAACATACTTTTGCTTGGTTTATTATTAGTACAAATCTATCACAAAAAGTGTACTATTTTCCTTATTAAAAAGTTCTCCAAAACTTATAAACTAATATGATATGGTCATCGTATATAAACTTTTTTATGTTTCGCATACTTATCCACTCTATCCATATATTTTAATGACTCTTTAGTATTGATGATTATTATTATGTATTAATTATTTTGATATGAATGATATCGAAGTGTTTATATTGATGTGAATGGTATCGAATGGTACAATATAAAATTATGATTGTTGTTTTGTGGCAGAAATAATAAAGTTGTTATCGGAAACTTTGAATAATTTCTAAATAATGCAAATTCCATACATTTATCTTAAATATGAGTATGCGTTCGGCTGGTTTTTAAAATTGGTTAATTTTATGTTTTGGGATTGTACATTTAAATAGTTTTTTTTTTACTTTTTTGATTTATAACTTTTAGATAATATAATTGTATATGATTTTAAGTAATTCATTATGAATTTACTGTGATGCAATTAAATCGATCCGTGCATCATACGGGTGTGATACTAGTAGTAATAAAATATGAGTGGAATAAATTAGTGGAATGTATGACCTATTTACCATTTATGGTAAAAGTGAAATATGAGTCTTTTTGTGGGACAGACGAAAATGACAAAATAGAACTCTTATCGTGGGACGGAAAGAGTAATCATTATATTATTAATGTTGATAATCACATTAAGATTTTCTTAAGTTATTAATTAATTACATACGGTAATAGCATTAATAAATTATAAAATAATAATTATTGCTACAATTATAGTTATTAGGGATATTCGTTCATGGCCGTGATATAATGAAAACCATATATCTAATACAAACTCAAAACTTTAATCCTAGCCACTAATTATTACATATCAACGCTTATTATCTTTTCAGATTAAAATTTCAATAACTCCTATTAATCTATCAATAGAGGGTATATTAGACACTTTCATAATACTGTGAATAATTTAATTATAGAATAATTGTGTAATCCCGATTTCGTCGTTCTTTCTCCTTCCACTATTCACGTTAATTAAACCGTTTTAATTACTCCCCCTCATTCCAACTTTTCGCCTTTTGTCGAAACAATTGATTGAATTTTGCGGTGAAATTGCGTTGATTCTTTGTTGATGTTGAATTTTGTGTTGAAATCGTGTTGATTCTAAAATCAGTGTTAATTTTTTGAAGATTTTTTTATTGAATTTGTGTTGAATCGATCGTGTTGCTTTTTTGTTGAATTCTGAAATCTGTGTTGATTTTTTGCGCTGAAATTTCGTTGATTCTTTTGTTCTGCTATTGGTGATTTTTTTGCGTTGAAATTGCGTTGATTATTTTGTTCTGCTGACGTTGAATATTTTGTTGAAATCGTATTGATTCTATGTTGATTTTTTGTAGATTTTTTGTTGAATTAGTGTCCTTTGTTTTAATCGTGTTGAATCACTTATGGAATAATTGAAACTGATACACAAAGCAGCCAAATGTCAACAGAGAATTAAAAAAATGGACTCGCACAATAGCTATATATCAATATAGAATTAACAAAAATGTCAATAGAATTGCAACGTAGAATCAACCGTAGCTTACAAATGTCAACATAGGATCAGTCATGTGATACGACATATCAACAAAAATTCCAATAATTTCAACATAGGTTCAATGGAAAAACAAACACAATCTGAATAATAAATTGTATTCGCAATCTACTCAACATACGGACATCTACATTCTAAGAATCTGAAAATCACAAATCCGGAAATGAAAAATCTTTAAAATATGGAAATCACGAATCACGAATGTGTCAATTTTCAACGTATAGAAATTATGAATCACGAATGTGTCAATCTTTGACATATGGAAAACATGAATCTGGAAATGAAAAATAAAAAATCTTCTGCGGCATTAAAATTAACCTATAATTCTCATTACTATGAAATTACATTTATCAACGTTAGAAACCTCCATATAATAAAAAACCGTTGTGACACAGAATACGCCGGAATTGATTTTATGAAATATGAGATTCAACCGGATAATATTCCGTCGGTGACGGTACAGTCATAAAATAAATTCTTGAATACACCGGCAAAGAAATCAATTTAAGTCTTCGGAATAAAGTTTTAGCGTCAATTACAATGGTGTTAAGATCCTTTTGAAGATGTGAATATTTTCAGTTTTGGAAGGTGGGAGAGAAATTAGGAACGCAAGAACCGTTCAGAAACTTAACTTACAAAAATACTCTCTGTTGACAAAATACATGCTCTTGTTGAGATGGAAATTCTACGCAATATTAACCACAAATCGGTTATAATTAATGGCTAGGATTAAAGTTTTGAGTTTGTATTATATATATAATTTGCATTTGATCACATCTCTATTGGTTCATAAAAATTACTACTTTCTTAGTATTTTTCATGAACTTCAAAATGAGCGACAAATATTACAAATTTTACTAAATGTCATTATTTTTTTTTCAACCTGAGCCGTATTCAAAATATTTGTGAAATGACGTTGATTCCCTTCATAAATTTTTAATTTATGATTCAAATTCTCCAATTTAGATTGGGAATAGGTTGCGATTCATTTTGACTATTCTTGAAACAAAGTCATTGTCTATTTTAAATTCTTGAGGAGTGGTTTTCGTATCCATTCAGGCAACTTGTATGTATGTACATAAAACTAGTCTTTAATAATGTGTATTTCGCATGTACTCTTTATTATATAATTGAATATGCTAAATATTTTTAAATTACATTAAGACTTTCTTAATCAGTTATACAATTATTATTATTATCATTCATAATTTAAATAATTATATTAGTAATTATTTTAATAAGTTATTACAATTACAATAACACTAATTGAAAACATAATAATAAAATTGTTACTATTATAATTACATATATAGTTTCCTATTATTATAATTAAGTGTGATTTATAATTTTAAAATTATTAAGATGTTTTAAATAGTTATTAATTTTTAACATAATAGTAATATTAATATTGATTAATTATAGTTGTATAAAATAATAAAATGATAGAAGTAGTATTATATACTCCACTTAAATATGTAAGAATCCTAAAATTGAGAAAAAAATATTTAAGAAAATTGGGGATTTAGAATCCTAGAAGGTTGCATTGTTTTCCTTGTTTTCTGGATTTTGATTACTCTCCATATCTGATTAAAATTAAACAAAGATCCATTTAAAAATTAAGAAACCGAATTACTTTCATAGTCAAAATCCTTACAAACAAACATGTAATATATACCACATCTAGAGCTCTTGTATGATGTATTTGTCTTTAAAAGTAAAATGACTTTATATGTTTCTGTGTACAAAAGTCTCAATTTTTTTATAATACTGGCAAACTTAACTACATTTCAAAAATAAATTGATTATTCACAAGAGAAGTCTTCTATAACATAAGAGAATATATATATATATTCTCTCGGTTCCGATCCGGGGTAGATCTTTAAATTTTTATGATTAAGTATGTAAATTGTATGTTTTTTTTAGGATTACAATCATATAAACTTTATTTTTTAATGAACTTTGTATGTCAATTATAATATGAATTTAATTTTATTTTATTTAATTGAAATATATAATAAATACTACAATGAAATTAAAATGAGTTATTTACTACAGTACTTTCTTAAATAAGGAATAAAGTATACGTATGGTGAAGCTCATAGTTAGTTAAGAAAATGAACAGTTTAAAGTAAGTGCATTATAAATAATGGAGAAATGATATGGTACATAATTTGTTTGTTTTTTTAATGATATGATACATAACTTATATGAATATCATTAAATCATTATTTGATGCACGTTTAGTATTGTTTGTTTTATTTTTATAAGTATTTAGGATGGTTATAATTAATAGCGGATCCAGAAATAAAAAATAGTAGGGTCGAACAAACAAGACCATAAATATAATAATATTTAAATATTTTTTAAATGAAAATACATTAGAAATGAAATATCTCTATCTTATTTTAGCGAGCATATACCTTTCATGATATACCATCAAGATGTCGTTCAATCAGTCATCTCATCTTATTTCACAGCTTAGGCTTGGACATATTTCATTGTAGAAAACATTCTTTCAACTATTTCAAGCTTGTTTGAATTGTTATCACTACAACAAAAAATTCGAATAAGGACACTAATATGTATGTCTAATTATACCATGAACGCTTCATAAAGTGTCATTATTGTTAGTGTCACAACTAAAATTAGGGGATACAAATAGAAGTTTCTGAAAAAGCTAAAGATTAAGATATTATGCCCTCAACTTAGGGACGCTTTCTTTTGCGTCTTAAGTTATGGTAATTTTTAAAAAATTTCCAAACAATATTAATTGCATATCAATTTATGCATCCCTAAATGATAAGTTTTTTGTAGTGTATAAACTATCCAACGAACTTCTAAGAATTCAGAAACATTGTTACTACTAGGCCTGCAAATTTAGTCCGCTGGTTTTGGGTATACCCCATCCCGACCCAATACCCGACGGGTTTTGGGTACCCGAAACCCAAAATTATGGGTTCGGGTAGTTAATGTTAGGATTTTTCGGGTTTAGGATACCCAAAACCCGCATTAGGTACCCGACTAATACCCGATTAAACCCGATTAATTATGTATTTGTGGTAAATATTTTTATTTAGTATAGTGCCTATTGCCCTTAGGGTAAATCTAGGGTAAATTTATTTAATCACATGTAGATTTATGCCAAAAAATTCTTTATTTTAATATATATATATAATCATAATCTAGAGAAAGCTAAAACATTAGAATTGAAGTTTGGACTTTTAATAATAGTCAATAAATAGTATTATTGTGTTATTTTTAATAATTTTTATTCTCTATCACAATATAATTTATATAAAAGAATAAATTTGAAATATACTAATTTCGGGTTTATGCATACCCGATTAGTTAGGTTCAGGTACCCGCACTGGGTATTAGGGTACCCGAATTCACATACGGGTCGGGTATTGGGTATGATATTTTTGAGATTTCGGGTTCGGGTACCCGAATTTTCGGGTTTGGGTACCCGCATGTACCCGAATTTACATGCCTAGTTACTACCAAATAAAAATAAAACGATTGTTGAAAATGAAACGCCTCTATTGCAGAGGGACGGATGGAGTAGTATAATTAAGAATGATAATAAATAGTTAAAATGGAGAAGTAGTAAAGTTGTAAAGTAAGAGAGTAAATAATATAGATAGTTAAAATGGAGAAGTAGTAAAGTAAGAGAGTAAATAATATAGATAAGAGTCTTCTCTATATTATTATTTTTCTTAGTTTACTTTTTCTCTACTTTAACTATTTATTATCATTTTTCAAAATGATTGCTGAAAATGAAACACCTCTACTGCAGAGGGACGGATGGAGTAGTATAATTAAGAATAAAAATGACGTTTTTCGTCATAGCTGCGTTGCTTGCCAGCTTGAGGATGAATCGTAGGGCAGAATTCCAGATGCCGTGGGGTCGGGGGCGGTGGCATGAGTTTTCCGGCGGTTCTCCGGGTACGGCGGTGGGGTCGGCCGACCCCACCTGCCTCCGCCGCTGATTATAATGTATTAATAAATGTTATTGATATTCTTAATCTTATAAAATTTATGAAAATCAAAGTTTGATTTGCTATTTTTTTTGTTATTTTATCTATTTATTTGAAGATATGGAGAAAATGAATAAATCGAGTTTTGCTTTTTATGAATTTTATAAAATTAAAATATTAATAATATTTTTTAACATATTAAAATCAAATTAAATACATAAAATAAAATAAATAATGCTAAATATGCATTAAATTAAACGATAATAGTGCTCAATTATAGTGCGGCATTGAACAAAATTATAGTGCGGCATTGCCGGCGAGTTCGTACCTGTCACGATGCATATTCATTAAACTGCCATTTCTTTATATCATGAAAAGGACAAATATGCACAAAATGTCTAAATCATATTTATGCCACACACTTATCTTAGTACTATAATCAATTTTTAAAGTAAACCTACCATCATTTTGAATTTGGACCCCTCATCAAATTATGAAGCTGCGATGACGTCAACAATATTAGAATATGATTAATCTGTCACTAAAATAATACTATCCTTTAACAAAAATGATATCGAGTCAGAGCATTACTAAATATATACATGAACAATAGGCATTTCAATTATTTCTCTAATATGATTAGTCTGTCACTAAATAATATCCTTTCAATAAAAAATGATATCGAGTTAGAGCATTACTAAATACTACATATGAAAAATAGGGATTTCAATTATTGCTAGTCAATTGTTTTCCTTGTAATTTCAGATATAGATTTTTTTCGAACAATCCATATCCAATAATTGTGCTTGTCCAATTAATAATCAAATTTGCCTTTTTCTTCTTTTATCCCGAACCGAGAAATGATGAATAATTATATGAGTCAGTGAAAGTGATCAATACAAAAATACATTTTAATACAAAATTCTGACCATGAGATTTGTCAATTTAATGATCAATAATGCACTAAAAACATGGAGGGTCATTGTTAAGCAGTTTTAGGTCATATTATAAAATTCGGATTTGAGGTCACGTTAAAATCATTTTAGGTCATCATTGCTATAATGACCTAAAAATGAACTAACAATGAACAAAAAATAACTCCCGTATGCTTGATTTTGTGTTTTGTATTAAGATTGAGTTTTGCATAGATCGAAACCCATTTAATTCATATCTTAATATGTTCACTTTAAAAAATACACCATTTTCAACAAATTAATACCAATATTTTCACTCTCACATACAGTATAACGTTATAATACTAAAAAATACACCATTTTCAACAAATTAATACCAATATTTTCACTCTCACATGCAGTATAACGTTATAATACTAAAAAATACACCATTTTCAACAAATTAATACCAATATTTTCACTCTCACATACAGTATAACGTTATAATACTAATGCATCAAGTACATTATAATTCGTCTTCGATAGTACTACTATTTTATATACGACCACTATTTACATATTTGTTGACCTAACATGCTATTGTCTAGTTATCTACGCTTTAATATTATTATTAGTTGTACTATTATATAGTGAATGAGCATTAAATCATTTCCTTTTTTTCATGATACGTGTAAGAAATTTAATAAACGACTTTTATTTTGTTTTTGGTGCGTGACAAATGCAAATGTTACTAAAAGTTTCGTGGTTAGGTGACACTCTTGTTAAGATATGGTGCAACAAACTTTTCCACATTCTAGACGCATATAGTTTATTTGTTTTGTTTCGTGGTGGATTTATATTTCATTTGAGTGTTTGTTGCGTTTTGTTTATGACCATGTATTATGGAGTGCATGTACTATTGTATTGTGTATCATATTGAATTATTGATCAATACTTTATTAATTTCAGAGTACCAAATTTGGATTTATTGTTATTTTTCTGAAATATATTAATACGGAGTATTTTATTTTATTTATTTATTTATTTATTGTTAGGTAGGGTACATTGCATATACATGAACAAATTTATAAATTGTAAAAATCGATTATCACATCAAATGATGATTCATTCATTTCTTTTTCCTCTTCTATTCTGAAAAGCTTTCATTCTTTATGTTAGCTATCCTGAACTGAATTTCTTCAATAATACCAACAATATCACAACTAGTTTTAACTTGTTTTATTTAATTAATTATATGCGACATATAATTTTTACTTTTCAAATGAAGTATTTTTAAAGAAATAAACAAGTATTTAGATGCTAATTAATCTTCGTATAATGAATGTGAATATGTGATGTTAAAAATGAAGATTTTGGTTGATGATTATGCATAATCCTTCGATCTGTAGTAAAAATGAATGCATTAGGATAGGTACTGTTATTTACCTACACATAGAAGTGTGTGTGATAGAAGGAGACTAAATGACTCGGCCCAAATTGCTGTATTTTGTTATGGGCTTACTTTTTGGGCCAATGCATTTTCGCAATGGTTGGTAGAAGACACTAGTTGTTGAAAGATATCCATTACAATTAGAGACTACTGAGATTCACCTTAAAGTATATTTGCTTGATCAATTAGATAAAATTGAATTTTATAAATATAATGATCCAAGACTTAATCTCAAAACAGACTTAATGAGTCTTGAATTTCTAGTGCAACAAACTCCGGAGCAATTCAAATTATTTCGAGACAAGTTTGTACTTAGCAACCAATTTTTGTCTACGTCCCATGATAATACGAGTCACATTTGTCATTTCAGTCCATCCCAAGTCACATTTTACTTTTATTATAAATAATAAGTAAGTCTCACATTTCACTTCACTCACATTCTCCTAACAAACCAATATAAAAAAGCAACAAATCTATGTGACCAAATTTTGTACAACCAAAAACTAGTTTATTTTAAAAAAATAGATTTATTTATGCATTTAATTAAAATATATGGATGCATGTATAGTGCATGGAAAGTATATAATATTGTGGTCATATATTTATTATTTTTGTATAATTTTTTTACTTTTTTGGAACCATAAATATAATTAGTGGATACTTTAATTCAAAATTTAAAAACAATAGAAAGAAAATTCAAATATAAAAATAAAAAATAAGGTTAAAGACTAATAAGTCTTATTAACTTGTCCACTTACTACATTTATTATTTTAATATATAATTAATATATCAAATTATTAATATAACCTTATTTTGGTTGTACAAAATTTGATTATTTATCATCACTCATAAAAAAAGTGGACCTCATATTCGACTAACTTTTTCAATCTAATATTATTTATATTTCTTAAAACTCATATCCACGTCAGACTAACTTTTTCAATCTAATATTATTTATATTTCTTAAAACTCGTATCCACGTCAAACGTGTGTGACGTGTGACTATGTGGGACGGATATAGACATATATTAATATTGGTTTCGTGCTCTCTCCCTAGAGGTCCCCAATCCGAACCGAACCGGACGAACCGGCCCGGAACCGTCACCGGCGGTTCCGAACCGGAACCGGAACCATCAGCGGCGGTTCGAACCGGCACCGGAACCACCGGTTCGGCGGTTCCCGGCACAATTTCAGGCATACTCCTAGCCTTTTCAGAAACCGGGCGCGGCCGCCGGATTTGACCGAAACCATGGGCGGAAACCGCCGGTTTCCACCGGCAAAACCGCCGGTTCCGCCGAAAACCGGCGGTTCCGGCGGCAAACCGGCGGTTCACGCCGTTTTTTCCAAATTTTGAAAATTCAAACGGACGCCTAAACCGCCGGTTTCCGCCGTGTTTTTCAAATTTTTATTTTAAAATCACAATTTTCCCCTATAAATACCCCCAAATCCTCTTCATTTCTACTCACCCCATTCTTGTGTAACCGTGTTAATAATAATTTCTCTCTCAATCTCAATTTCTCTATTTTCCATTTGATAAGTATCTTATTGGTGAAAAAAGTGGGTATCTTTGGGGCAGATGGTACTGGAACACAAATTTAAATATAGAATCTGGATGAATGGGGATCAGATTATAGTTTAAAATGGGAAGCTGGGTTCACTGGCGGGAGTTCGTTTCATCAGGCCATCAGGGTGGTATATTCATCTGAGTCCGACGATGAAACGAACTCCCGCCAGTGAACCCAGCTTCCCATTTTAAACTATAATCCGATCCTCATTCATCCAGATTCCATATATAAATTTGTGTTCCAGTACCATCTGCCCCAAAGATACCCACTTTTTCACCAATAAGATACTTATCAAATGAGTAATATCTTTTAATGATCTTCTAAGTCTTTTTTGTCAACACTTGTAAGTTGTAAATTTGTAATTGTTGTAACTTGTATTTAAATTTTTCGATTTGTAATTGTTGTAACTTGTATTTAAATTTTTTGATTTGTAATTGTTGTAACTTGTATTTAAATTTTTCGATTTGTAATTGTTGTATCTTGTAATTGTTGTAAGTAACTTGTATTTAAATTTTTCGATTTGTAATTGTTGTAATTTGTAATTTTAAAGTTGTAATTTGTAATGTTAAGTAATAAGTTGTAATTTGTAATTTTAAGTTGTAATTTGTAAATTTTAAGTTGTAATTTGTAATTTTAGAGTTGTTAGTAGTTTGCAATTTTAAAGTTGTAATTTGTAATTTTAAAGTTGTAATTTGTAATTTTAAAGTTGTAATTTGTAAATTTTAAGTTGTAATTTGTAATTTTAAAGTTGTAATTTGTAATTTTAAAGTTGTAATTTGTATCAATAAAATTGCATTTGAACATCGCTTTATTCTAATTTTATTTATTCAAATATATCTACATATTTTACTTGAATTACAAATTTAAAATGCAAAAAAAAAAAAAAAAAAACCGCCGAACCGGATGAACCGGCCCGGAACCGGGCAAACCTAGGCGGTTCCGCGGTTCACGTGAACCGGCGGTTCACGGTTCCGGAACCGGAACCGCCGATCCTTGGCCGGTTCGGTTCCGGTTCCATTTTTTTTCGAACCGGAACCGGCGGTTCCGAACCGTGAACCGCCGGTTCCCGACCGTGGTGACGTCTATCTGTCCCTATATCATTAAAAACAACCGATTTTGGTAACATTGGTTTCGTGCTCTCCCTACGCTATTTATCATTACAAATAAAAGAGTTTAAATTTTAAACCCTACTAAGGCCAGGTGCAGCCCGCTGAACCGACATCCAATACACTCACCGCCGCTTCCGCCGTCGACGGCTCATCCTTCGCTCTCGAATCATCTCTGTGTATCAGCGTGTAAGTGTGGATTCCGAAATCTAATAAACCTATTCATACAATTCGCCTTTACTTTGTGCTTGTTCAAATCTCTAATTTGGTTCTAGAAAAACAACAGATACTAATTGAAAATTGGATTGGAAAATCGCCAAAGATGTTGCCAACTGATTCAACCGAAACGCTATCCTTCAACCGCTGCATAACGGAGGGGGATTTGGTTATTGTGTATGAGCGACACGACGTGATGAAGGCTGTACAAGTTTCGGAGAAGGGGGTTTTACAGAACCGTTTTGGTATGTTTAAGCATTCTGATTGGATCGGGAAGCCGTTCGGTTCTAAGATCTTCAGCAGTAAAGGCGGATTCGTTTATTTATTAGCTCCGACGCCTGAGCTTTGGACTCTGGTTTTGAGCCATAGGACTCAGATTTTATATATTGCGGATATAAGTTTCGTGGTTATGTATTTGGAGATTGTTCCTGGTTGCGTGGTGCTTGAATCCGGCACGGGAAGTGGATCCTTGTCTACTTCTCTTGCACGTGCTGTTGCTCCCCACGGCCATGTTTATACGTTTGATTTCCATGAACAGAGGGCTGCTTCAGCCAGGTGACTAGTTTGTGTATTCATTCTCTTCTTTTGAAGCTCTTGAGCGTTTATGTTTGTTGTTTATTCCTATCATTATGTCGGTGCTATTTCATATCTTCAAATTTGATTATTATGTTTGTTGTTTATGACTTTATTCCTATAAATATGTCAATGCTATTTCATATCTTGAAATTTGATAATGTTTAGTTGTATTTTCAGTTAGAATCATATCCAGGCTTTTGTTATTTGATGAAATCTGAGATGCTTTAAATTTGATTATATTTGATTCTCTTTAGTTAGAAGTATTTCCTGCCTTCATATACGATATTTTACTATTTGGATGTGCAGTTAGAAGTATTTCGAGCGGATTTCTGTGTTTTTGAGTGGCTTTTATGCCAATTTTTTATGACAACATACATGTATGTGTAAATGTTTCTTTCAGGGAGGATTTTGAACGCACAGGATTGAGTAGTTTGGTGACGGTTGGTGTGAGAGACATACAGGGCGAGGGTTTCCCAGATGAATTCTCGGGTAGGGCGGATTCTGTTTTCCTCGACCTGCCTCAGCCATGGCTAGCGATTCCTTCTGCTGCAAAAATGCTGCAGCAAGATGGGGTCTTGTGCTCCTTCTCTCCCTGTATTGAGCAAGTGCAGAGATCTTGTGAGACGCTCAAATCCTCCTTTACCGGTAGACTGCTACAATAAACTTTCAACTTGAAAACCTCTAAATTTGTGCTGACCATTGCCAAGCTAATTATCAAACTTGTTCGATGTTGCAGATATAAGAACGTTTGAGATACTCCTCCAAACATATGAAGTTCGAGAAGGGCACTTGCCAAGTTGGCAGGATGGTGATGGGGTTTTGGCATCTCTTAAGGGTTGCAAGAAAAGACAACGGTCAACAAATGGACAGGAGAATTCTCGACCTCGGACTGTCTTGGCTAGACGAATGGGTGAGACGAGGGGGCATACTGGTTACCTGACATTTGCCAGACTCAATTGCGTCAGGTAGAAGTTAGAATTAGAACTTCTTCTGTGTATTGCTGATAGCAGCAGTTGAGACTTTTTTGCTGTGTGCAAATTTGTAGTCTATCCTTCGAATTCTGTCATATAATTTTAGCTTGGAGCTTTGGTTAAATGTCATTCTTTTTCCCTCTCAAAATGTAGAGGCTTGAAATTGTTGGAACTTTTAGTTTGTTTCCTAGTGGTTTATTTGAATATTATAATTTTGGGTTTGGCAGCACCATCAATTAAATAAAGAGATAATACTACTATGTTATCTACACATACATTTTACAACTTAGTAGAATACGTATTTAATGCTATTTGTTCTTTATTGAATTTATTTTGAAATTAACATTAATCTCAATTGCACCAAACAGTTGCAGCGTTGTCTTCTCAAGGCAACCGCAGCAAAGTGCTTAGGAGTTGCTCCGGTGGCTGCTCTGACCAAGTTCTTTTTACCTCCTTAATGTGTGCAAAAACATGTAGTTGAGACTTGAGAGTCTTGAGACAGCGACCGACTGCATGCCACATGCCATATCACATTTTTTAATAAAAATTGGATTTTTTTAAATATATTTTTCTTGTTTTACTTATATCAAATTTATTTATATGTATTTAGTAGTAGTTTATTTATTTATGATTTTTTAATTATGAATTTTTTCTTTAAGTAATGCGCTTTTAATCATGTACTACTAGTTTTTTAATTTAAATTATATATTTTTCATTGCATTCAAATATTTTTAATTATGTATTATTTGAATTTTAATTACTCCTTATTTGATGAAACAGTAATTTTTATATTATATTTATAAATTTTAATTTGAACTTTATAACAAGAAAAAATAAAATAAAAATAATAAATTTGAATAGTATAGTAGTATTTTCATATATATTTTTTCTTGTTTTTTTTTTTAAATTAAAGATGATCAGTAAAGGTTCTGTAAACTTGATAACTTAAACCCCTCGATCTATTGGTTGGAGGGAAAATATCTTAAGAACATCCACAATGGTCTGCTCCCATAACCGCCTTGTGGCATTTTATAGTCCTCCACGCCAGCATTCTATAGTTCTCTACCTATTCACCTGCAATGGGGCGGGTATAACCTATCCTATTCTTTTAACAACTATTATGTATTTTTAATTTTTTAAAACAATAAAATAGCAAAATAATATATCAAAATACCACAAATTAAAGGCAGGACCTACCTTAATTTTTAAAAAGGTTACAAAGGAAATACTTAAAAATATAGGAAATAGGAAAAAAACTAGTACCCAAGTGAGGAGGGGAGGGGCTTAAGCCCTCATTGATATTATTTTTTAACCCCTTTTTTATTAATTTTTTTAAAAAATTATTAAGATTTAGTAAATTACTGTATTAGATAAAAGCCCCTACAAATGATCTAATTTATTCAAAAGTATACTTAAGAATAAAATTTAGAAATCCTAGCCCCTATCTATCATAATCTAAAGTGCCAGTTTAATGAAAAGACATATTTACCCTTTTTGGCGGGAAAATGCAAAGCTATTTTGTTTACCCTTTTGGTCATTTAAAAAATGGCAACATTGGAAATAAAAGAGGCAGATATTATTGGATAAAAAATTGGTCTAATGAAACACTAGCTTCTCAAACAAGATAAAACACCTATACATACACACACCTTTAATTGAATATGCATTATTATTGATTAATCAACCCGGCGACGGCTGAAAGACAGCAGCAATGGCGACTGAAACGACGGGGAGCAGGACTGCCTCCCCGCTGGGCTTCGGCGACGGCGGCTCGACGAGACCGCTGGAGAGGGGACAGCGCCGGCGGAGGCGATTGCTGCCTCGACGCGACGCTGAGGCTACCGTAGGCGGCGAGGTCGCGACCACCGAGGCGACATCTCAGCCTCATCGGCGACTCAGCCGCGAAAGGAAGAGGAACGCCGCTACCTCAATAAGCCAGACCCTGGTTTTTTCCGTTCTAGGACGGAGAAGGCGAGGGATCGACGGACAATTGGCGTTGATTCGCCGGAGACGACGGAGGCAAATGGCGGAGGAAAAATGGAAAAAATCGGAGAGAGATTGAGAGAGGGAAACGTCGCCGGTGTATAACGACGGCGGCACCGGCCGAACGCGAGCAAGGATTCGCCGCGACGGGAGAGAGGGCGAGACTAGGGTTGAGGATTTGGGGAAGAATGGAGAGAAGAAATGAGGGGGAGAGAGAGAGGAAGCAGCGACGGATAAGAGTATATTTGTTTTGGGCCTCTACATGTTAATTAAATTGGGCCACTGAATGTTAATTGATTTAGGCCATTAAAACTTTATTTTTGGACTGTGAATTTTAAATTGGGTGTTATGTATATATCATTATATTTATGTTTTAAAAATTAGGTTTTAATTTTGAACTATTAATTTATTGCACTTTGTATAAATATTTTTTAATTTAAATTCATCTTTGTAATTAAGTTTATGTATTGTTATTTTGCCTTTTATTTGAATTAAAATTGGAATTGTGCTAAAGAGTTTAAAATTGGAATTGTTCTAAAGAGTTTAATTTGCCTTCTATTTGGGTTAAAATTAAAATTTTATTCATCATTGTAATAATTTCTTCTCTGAATTAATCTATAAACTAAATGACAACACAAATATATAATTTAAATTTCATGCTATATTTATTTAATTAAAATATTTAATATTTCATCCTCATAAAAATAAAGACATTTTTATATTCGATTCAATTGAATGACCGAAAGTTTTAATTATTCTTGAGTTTAACTGACTATTAAAATAATACTACTATTTTTATACGAAGTTGTAGTATGTCATTGAAGTGTGATTGCTCTATATGTATTATATAATTTCAAAGTGTTTTAGTTAATACGTATTTTAAAATTTATATTTAATTAATTAAAATATTTTTTGAATTATCTAATATGAGTATACTGTTATTGTACGTTTCTTATTCCAATTTCTACTCTTTGATCTTTACTCACATATATTTTCTTTATTTGTATATTTATTCTAATTAACTTATATTCTTTGATCCTTAGTTACCCATATTCTTTTTGTAATTAATTTTACTGTTTTTACTCCACTTGTATCATAAATTAAAATTGTATATAAATAATACATTCATTAAGGAGTAGTATATTTTTTTAAATCTTCACATTGCTTTGAGTTCTTCTTTTCTATATTTTTATTATATTTTGTATTCATTATTTGAAACTCTTATGTTCCGTGCATAGCACGGAGGTTAATACTAGTTGATAATTATTTTTGGGTCCGCCCTTGATCGGCGGACCGGGTCATGGCACGCCACGAGGGGCGTACCACCGTTTGAAGTAAAAGTAGCTAAAACTGTTAATATTTGTGTTTCATTTGTTTGTAGGTAGCAAAACATCATTCTCAAGTCTTGAAATCATTCTCATATGATTGGATGATAGCGACAAGCTTGATCATACGAAAGCCCTTTTCTGTTTGCAACCGGCATAAAAAGAGTAAGAGCAGTCATTCAGTCATTTTGTACTTTTAATTAACCGCTTTCATCGAATTATGATGTTAGAAATATGTTTCATAGGTTTAATTAGTGAGATTTGCATAATGATTTTGGTAACTTATTTATGAAATTAAATAGTCTAATTTTCGTTCTTTTATTTTCAGTTTCTATTTCTATTTCTATTTCTATTTCCTACTCTGTTTGTGAGGTTGTATGAATATTTATATAGGGTGAGTTCGAAGTATGAACTATAAACGGTCTTTTATTGGCCCAACAAGAAATTAGAAGTAGGTATTTTCTTCATAGACAGTTGAAAGTTGGAAGATTTTATGGTTAAAAATTTAAAATACTCTTTGACATTGTAAAAAGTTAGAAAGATTGTCATGCCATAGCATTCTCGTGATTTTGGTATCGTATGTGACATGTATAATTATATACTCATAATACCAGTAAAATAAATCTAGGCATGCAAATCCCAGTGCAAATGGTTTGTTTTATGCAATTCTAATTTTAGTAGTAGTCTCGTTATGAATAAGTGGGAAAATAATACTCCCTCCGTCCCACTTTAGGAGTCCCGATTTATCATTTTTGGGTGTCCCACTTTAGGAGTCCCGGTTGAAATATACCATAAATGGTAATTAGCCTCACATTCCACTAACTTTTTTCTACTCACATTTTATTATAAAACTAATATATAAAAGTAGGACTCACATTACACTATCTTTTTTCTACAACTTTCCTTTACATTTCTTAAAACTCGTGTCGAACTCAAATGAGACTCCTAAAGTGAGACGGAGGGAGTACTGAAATAATAAAAAATGATTGCATGTAGCATGTGAGTCTGTGACATACAAGAAGGCAAAGAAATAAACTTGGTAGGAAGCAACTTCAAACTCCCAATTTAATTCAAAGGATTGCAAATGTTTATATTACTATGGAAAAAAGACATTACTTGAATACATGAAATAAACTTACTTTTACGATGAAGTCGAACAAATGAAGAAAATATTTCAAGGGAGGTAATTAACTTTCCGCGAGAATGATAAGCAGGAGGATAAGGATAAGCAGAAGGATGAGGAGAAGGAGAGGGAGCAGAAGAAGGATAAGGATAATCAGGCTGATAAGGATAAGGAAAGGGTTAGGAGGAGGAGCAGAAGAGGGAGAAGCAGCAGGAGAAGAAGGAGAAGGAGAGGCAGAAGTATAAGCAGGAGAAGGAGGATGATCAGAAGAAGGAGAAGGAGAAGAATGAGAGGAAGAAAGAGAAGGAGAGGGAAGAGAAGGATAAGGAGAAGAAGAAGGAGAAGGATTAGGAGAAAGAGGAGGAGGATTAGGAGAAGGAGAAGGATAAGGATAAGAGGGAGAAGTAGCACAAGGAGGAGGAGGAGAAGGAGAAGGAGAAGAAGGTAAATGAGAAGGAGAAGGAGGAGAAAAATTAGAAGCTCAAGTAGAGTGGGATCTGATTTGAGACTCGATATATGATTTCTTCTCTCTACCATTTTCAATAAAATTTACTGTTTGAACAAAACAGTGAATCAAAACTTAAAGCAATTTTCTTGCCCTCTTTTGTGTGTGTTAGAGTGTTAGACTGTTAGACAGCCAACAAAATAACTAACCCTTTGTCTGCGGTTACTTTTGCTAAAGTGTTGTCCAATTCCATCCCCAGAATCTCACGTGACAAACAGACCCAAATCAGTCTCCAATTATAATCCCTTTTCAAGATAAGGCCTCACACTGAGAGAGCGAGGAGCTAAAACGGTAATCATTTTTGTTACTACTATTTTTTCCTAGGGATTTTGTCTATCAACTTTTCAATCGGTTTGCGGCTTAATTTGCATCTGTTTCTTCGACTTTTCTTTCAATTATTACTGGCAATCAAGTCAAACCATCACCAAGATTCCCTTTTTATTTTAATTTTGCTCAATTCTTTGAGTAAGATATCTTTGATGCGCTTCATTTCTTATTTCTCTTCGATCTTTTCCTACTTCTCTAGAATAAGTTCAATTCCGTGTAGTATTGGTATAGTTTCTCAGAAGAATAGACTGAATGCATAGATTCACATTGTTGTAAAACTGCAAAATCTGACTGAATATGTGTTTCCTTGCATTGCAGAGGCCTTTTTATTGATAAACTTCCAACTTTATGGCTTCAATGACGATCAACTCAGTGAATTTTGGAACTGCTAAAGGTGTGAAATTTGAGTATTTAGGGCTGAAAGTGCATCAGAATGTCACTTGTGTAAAGCCTCACTCGGTCAAATTTGCACCAAGGACCCTCACAGTGAATGCTGTTGAGGCTCACGGTGACGGGCCGGTTAAGAAGATGGGAAAGAGCGATGAGGGGTGTGAGGCCGCTGTCGTTGCAGGGAATGTTCCAGAAGCCCCCCCTGTGCCCCCGAAACCATCTGCACCGGCTGGGACCCCTCTCGTCATCCCCCTTGTAGGTTTGCTCGTTTTATGAACCCCGATTGGGCATGCGTTCTAGGATTGATACTCAGGGCCTCTCTAGATGCGTGTGCTTATTTTGATCATCAGGAGCTTAAGATATTTTGGTATCTGTAGAGAATTGAATTGTACTGTGTTATAATTATGTTTAACTGCCATAGTTCTCGAATATCCATTTCAAATTAATCTTATCCAAATTTTGTAAGGCATGTTTTGTTTCATTGGGAAATGGCTTCCACAAGCTTTGATGAATCTGGTTGTGCTCATGTACTGATAGTGCTATGGGTGATCTTCATATTGTTTGTAACAGCGGCTTAGTAAAAGACCAAGGAGGAATCGCAGATCACCGGTACTGAGGGCTGCATTCCAAGAAACTAGTATAAGCCCTGCAAACCTGGTTTATCCACTTTTCATTCATGAAGGTGAAGTGGAAAGTCTGCTTTATGCACCAGAACATTTCTTCTATGCGTTGATGTTGTGCTCAGAAACGATCTCATAACATTATAACGTGCAGGAGAAGAAGACACTCCGATTGGAGCAATGCCTGGATGTTATAGGCTTGGATGGAGACATGGACTTGTGGAAGAGGTTGTTCTTTTCTTGAAGCTATTATCTCTTTTTACAATTTACTCGATGATATGTTGGTTATGGTGACTGCAACGATTTTTCATCTCAAAGAAACTGTGTTAATTTTCTTACCATGTTGGTTTCGTACATAACACTTGTCTGTATTTTGCACGCCTTGCCCAGGTTGCTAAGGCTCGAGATGTTGGTGTCAACAGCATCGTGCTATTCCCAAAAGTTCCCGATGCTTTGAAGGTTCTTATTTTTACTAGCATAGCATGAGTCCTTATCTAGATCTCTTGAGTTGGGGGGAAGTATTAATTTCAACTGGATTCTTTTCTAGACTTCCACAGGCGACGAAGCTTATAACGACAACGGGCTGGTACCAAGAACGATAAGACTTTTGAAAGACAAGTATCCTGATCTTGTATGTTAGTTACTTTAAACTAGTATATTGGTTAGTTTTTGTCCTCTCTCATATTTGTGGATTTGATGATCGGTAATCTGTATCCCTCGTAGGTTATATACACTGACGTTGCTTTAGATCCGTATTCCTCCGATGGGCATGATGGCATTGTTAGGGAAGATGGTAAGATCTGCTTCCTTAAGTGTGCTGGGAAACTAATATAGTATTATCTAAATTCACTAAAAAATTGCTAAATGTCACCTTTTCATATTCTGATTATTTGGAACAAAACTGCTGATCTTGTGTGCCATTTTATCTTAGTTATGAATGTCCTTTTATTGATGAGGATTTTGTGGCCTCGCGATTGAAACAAAACCGCTCGGCTTGTGTGAGTTGTGTCTCTCGTCATGGCATATTTGGTTGAGATAACACTTTAAAGGTAACTTGTGATTCGTGAACTGTAGGAGTTATCATGAATGATGAAACTGTACATCAGCTCTGTAAACAGGCAGTTTCTCAGGTTACAACGAATCCGATATAGCATACAGTTTCGCAAGAATTTATATTACTGTCTACTTGGTTTTGAGGTTTCATTGATTTATGATATATTGCCTTGTGAATGTCATTTGTAGGCCAGAGCAGGAGCAGATGTTGTGAGCCCCAGTGATATGATGGATGGTCGTATCGGGGCTATTAGAGCTGCTCTGGATGCTGAAGGATTTCAGCACGTCTCCATTATGTCTTACACAGCCAAGTATTTTCTTGCTTCAATCATATTTTCTTGCTTAAAAGTTCCCTATGCCTGCTGCTTTTAAGAATTCACGCGTACGCGCGCGCACACATACGCAATGTATCTGAATCATGGAAGAGCTGGTAATTCACGATTTCCAATTCAAGATTTCTAGTTCACACTTTCTATACACTGTTCTTTCAGGTATGCTAGTTCATTTTACGGCCCTTTCCGAGAAGCTTTAGACTCAAATCCGAGATTCGGAGACAAAAAGACGTGCGTCGCTTACTCTATCTTAATCTCAGAGTTTCCTCACTGGCAGACTTTGTAGTAACATGAACTTGTAAAAACAGGTACCAAATGAATCCAGCTAACTATAGAGAAGCCCTTATCGAAACCCATGAGGACGAGGCTGAAGGGGCTGATATCCTTCTGGTTAGTATGACTATGAGCATAGCTTTAATGCTGACTTCGATCTGAACGCTTGGGAACGATGTTTCCATTGTTTATAGGTCAAGCCGGGCCTACCTTACCTCGACATTATACGCCTTCTGAGGGATAACTCTTCTTTGCCCATTGCTGCATACCAGGTAACTAATTCAAAATCAAAACTCAAAATCTTTCGAAAACCTATTAGACTGTCATCGTGCAACATTTCGAATTACATGCACGGACAATTGCCACATTTCAAGAAAATGGCAATTGGTAGGTAGGTTTTGTGATTTTCTTGATGCGCGGCAATCATCCGTAGATGCAATAGGAGATCTTGCAGTTAAGGATCCACCTTCGTAAAATAGAGTGACACGCATCGTTCTTGCTGTATACTACTAGGTGTCGGGCGAATACTCGATGATCAAGGCTGGTGGGGTTCTGAAAATGATAGACGAGGAGAGGGTGATGATGGAGTCGCTGATGTGTCTTCGACGAGCAGGCGCGGACATCATCCTCACATATTTTGCTTTGCAAGCCGCTAGATGCATGTGTGGGGAGAAGAGGTGAGATGTAACCCAACTCTCATGTGTTGTGTGTAGAATTTTGTCAGAATTGGATTCCTTCAACTATGCATCTTGCAGCTTTTATTGTTATGTAGCCATCTTAAATTCATTTTATTTTATGTTCATTATGTATATGCCTATCTACCCTGTGTTTCCTATGTCGGGATATTAGCAAATGCTTGCGGTGCTTTCGTTTATCACTCCGTAGGTGTTGGGATTATTGATGCTAATTTAAATTTTTTTTTATTAAGCTGGATACATTTGGTTAACAAAACCAGATAATTGGATAGGAAATATTATAGACTAAAGGACCATTTTGGTCATTAACATATTGCGATTTTTTTTATTTTGGTCCAAAACATTATCTTTTGAATTATTCGGTCTCTCACAAATTAAAACGGGTCACATTTGGTCCATTTTGGACGGTTCTGTCAAATTTGACGGAAATTCCCCCCTCCAGCATCTCCGCCGCCAAGCTCCGCCATACCATCACCTTCGGTCCTCCTCCTCCCTCTTTCTATCTCTGTCATGTCCTTCTCTCGCTCTTTTCTTCTCAATTAGAAGTTCCAAATTGAAACACGGCCTTCTCGGTGTCATCCCCCTCTGCCTCAGAATCGATTTCGCGGCACCCTCATTTCTCCTCGGACATGCCGACTTTCGACTCCCGGTGTTCTGCCGCTGCTGCTCACCGTCAAGTCGTCGCCTCGCCTCCTCTCCCTCTCCCTCTCCCTCAACCCCTCCATCGACCACCTCCCCCTCGCCTTCGTCCAGGCACCCTCCGCTACAGCTGCCTCCCCCGCCGCAGTTCCACCTCCTCCTCTCAAATTGTGGTTGCGGCAACACCGGAAGGCGTCGTCGTCGTCGCTAATTTAGCCGGAGATGAAATCGATTGGATACACTCCCGATTGCGGCACCTGCAATTATCTATTTCTGACTCTTTCGAAAATCGGTCAATTTGGGGAAGCGGTGGAGGTGTTGAAAGGGATGGGAAGGGCGGGATGCGTCCCTAATTGCGACAGCTACGTGGGATTGATTGCTGAGTTGAGTGAGGCGAGGAAGGTGGACGCCGTGGCGGAGGTGGTGAGGGAGATGATGTAAGGAGGGGGTGAGGCTGAGGGATGAGACGGTGACGACGGTGGGTGAGGCTGAGGGATGATGGAAGGTGGACGCCGTGGCGGAGGTGGTGAGGGAGGTTTGGGTTTAGGGTTTCTGTCAAATTTGACGGAACCGTCCAAAATGGATCAAATGTGACCCGTTTTTATTTGTGAGGGACCGAATAATTCAAAAGATAATGTTTTGGACCAAAATCCAAAAATCGCAATATGTTAAGAACCAAAATGAGACTTTAATCAATATTATATAAGCCAACGGCATTTCACTTGGAATCAATGTATAAAAAGATACATGATTATAATGAAGCATAATATAGCTAGAGAAATGGTGGCTCTACATGAAGAGAGAGAAAAGAATGAATAAATACTCTTAATTCTCCTCCTGCTCCTATGAACACAGCCACCCTTCTTAGGATGGGGGAGAGAGAGATAATACTCTGATGCTTCCATTTACCTGTTTCCTAATTTAACCAAAATTTAAATATGCACATTACCATTGCTCTCAACGAACCCCGTGTACAGCGCGCGTTCGCTTAGATATCTCTCAGCAATCGCGGCATGAGTCGCTGCACCCACAGCGAGTGCGTCTTCGTCAATCATGAAATGAGGGGAGTGCGCCGAGTGCACGGAGCCGAGTGTCTCGTTCCTGATGCCTATGTAGAAGAAGGCCGCGGGGACCACCTCCGAGTAGAAGGAGAAGTCCTCGGATCCCATGACGGGCTCCACGACTTGGAAGTTGGCGGGTCCCCCTAGGTCGGTGCTGACCCTCTTCACGTGCTCGTACATCAGGTCGTTGTTCACCATGGGAGGGTAGATCGAGTCTGAGTCCTTGAAGAAGTCGACAGTTGCTGAGCACTTGTAGACCTTAGCTTGGGCTACTATCACCTGTTGTGAGATGATTCAAGGTTAAAAAACATGGGTCATTCATGGCTGCCCTATTACACAAATAGTTAAAGACTGCTCGGATGAATTGTCACGGACCTCTTCTATTCGTTTTACAAGCCGCTGTAAGCTTGCGGTAGAGAACGCCCTCAAGGTGCCACCAAAAGCTATGCTCGTTGGCGAAACATTAGGATCGTCTCTACTGTCCATGAAAGTAACAGAGACAACCTGGGGTATATAATCAGTACCGAATATTATTAGTTTTCGCACATCTATTAGAACTAGTGATATAACTTCATTCTTTAGGAAGAAATGGCAGTGTAGATATTGAATTTGTAACCTACCTGAGAATCCAAAGGATTTGATTCGCGGGATACAATGCCCTGTAAACTGATCACTGCGGCTGAGGCGGCTAAGACAAGGTCACTGGAGTGATGGGAATTCCCACCAGTGATCTGCTGGCCAGTTATAATAGCCTTAAAGAAACCACAACCAGCTAGTAAAGGACCGGATCTTGACCCGATGACAGACGTTTGGAGAAGGTGCGATACATGCATCGCGAAGATGGCTTCAACATCTTCAAGAGCTCCCTCTTCAATCATTCTTTTTGCTCCATTCCCAGCTTCCTCTGCTGGCTGAAAGAGCAGAATCACTGTCCCCTGCCATAAGCACAATATTGGGCTGAGTTAAAAATAAGTAGTCACCTCATTACAAGAATTCAAATACTTCCATTAATACATTTGACATTATCCAATGACCCCATGATTCTAACAGCGAATTAGGTTATTCTCGTCATATATTAATGTATTTCCGTGTAAGACCTTTAATGATAGAAGAACCGACAGGAAATGATAAAAATGCAATAATCAGTAGGTGGATACCCTTTGGCAATGGCCTTTTGGAAAATTCACCTCATATGGAAGGGTACAAAATAGGTGAGGCAAGGTCCCTGTCTAGAACAAAGTCGATTCTTACTGATGTGCACACTGATCAGTAAGAAAATGAAAGATCAATCGAAGATTAGTGGCGCACACTACGACCACATATCTTAGTGGCTATTTAAATTGTTCACGTCGCTTCAATTTACCTCAAGTCTATCATAATTATGCACAACCTGAGATCCAGAACTAGCTAAGACTTTTGATTTTATCTTTCTAATTTATTTTTCAAAGAGTCACGCTCAAGCTTAGGAAGGAATCTTGAATACAGATCACTTGCTCCCCTTTCAGACCATAGTTACCAATTCCCCTCGCCACCCACTACCATCACCAACATAACATGACGAGACACATGAAAGAGAAACCCTAAACTTTTCGCCGATTATGATGTAAATGGTCCCCTGGTGCAAGTAGTTGGCAGTCACTGTCTAGAATTTACCAGCACATTCCCAAAGACGTGGATTATTTTACTGCTCATGCTAGTACTAGAAGAGTATCCTGTACATCTCACTCTGTTCCGATCATACAAGTCTGTTAACCTGATGTGGCCTTTCTGAGGAAATACATAAATGTCATGGGGCATGATATTTATTGAGACATGATAACTTTGAATAACTGTACTAGGAGGAATTGAAAAATGCCTTTGATCTTTCCTTATCAAAAACTTTCTGGTGACACATGATCCACGAAAACTTTCCTTATCAAAATGCTTTAAATTTGTTAGTTGAAAAACTCTCAACGAAATTTCGAATTTCGCTACATTTGATGCCAAGCCAAGTTACTCCACTAACAAAGCATCAAAATACTCTGTTAGTACTAAGATGACCGTAAAGTGTTATTCCCCCATCAAAAAGATGAAATTAATTAGGAAGAGACCCCTAACTTAGTCATGTACAGATAAAAGCCAGCAACCACATGTCAACAGATTCCCTAGTAAGATCAGAGTCTTGATTCTCTTAATCACATAAAAGCATTAATATAAGAGCACTAATGTGGCTTATTCTATCCGCAACTTGCATCGACTATTATTCAAAACATAATTCGACACCATCATTACGATTAGCTTAAGGATGATTCATGTGGCTGAACTGACCTTCAAGTGATTCGACACCATCATTTCGCTACATTTGATGCCAAGCCTAGTTACTCCACTAACAAAGCATCAAAATACTCTGTTAGTACTAAGATGACCGTAAAGTGTTATTCCCCCATCAAAAAGATGAAATTAATTAGGAAGAGACCCCTAACTTAGTCATGTACAGATAAAAGCCAGCAACCACATGTCAACAGATTCCCTAGTAAGATCAGAGTCTTGATTCTCTTAATCACATAAAAGCATTAATATAAGAGCACTAATGTGGCTTATTCTATCCGCAACTTGCATCGACTATTATTCAAAACATAATTCGACACCATCATTACGATTAGCTTAAGGATGATTCATGTGGCTGAACTGACCTTCAAGTGATTCTCCCGAGCCTTGAGGATCCTAGCTGCACCCATGAGCATCGCCACGTGAGCATCATGGCCACAGGCGTGCATTTTACCCGCGTTTTTGCTCTTGTGCTCCCATTCAACGGCTTCCTATCAAGAACAATAAATGCCATATTTGAAAAACAGAGGATTTTCCACAGGTTTAGAGGTCAAAAATTGGTACCATATTCATAAACATTAGGTGGAAGTCAATTAGGCATACCACCAACAACGTACAAACTAATCTTCCTTTTATTCCCTAACAATGGTCCCCTCTTTCCACCGAATCAAATTAAGGAAAACACGCGAAAGACGAACATGGAAGGTTTACTAAAGGGGGGAAAATAAATAAATTAGGGATTTAAAAAAGTAGAACCTGGATCGGCAGAGCATCCATATCGGCTCTGAGGGCGACGAACGGCGCCTCTCCGGTTCCGATCATTGCCCTGATCCCCGTTTTAGCCAATGGAAAGCGGTAGCCGACATCCAGACCGTCCAATTCGCGGCGGACGAGGCGGCTGGTCTCGTGCTCCTCGAAGGCTAGCTCCGGATTCTCGTGTATCGCGCGGCGCACGGATTTTATCCACTTCACGAAATCCGATCCCCGCGCGATCCTCGTGATCTCGTCGGCGGCCGATTTCTTCGCCACCTGCGCCGCTGAGGAGTGGTTTTTCAGCTTCAGCGGCGGATTCCTCAGCGAATTGAGCGCCGATTCGAAATAGGAGAGGATGTCGTTATCTTTCGACCGCTCCGTCGCCGCTTCCGGCGGCGGCGCGGTGGTGATCATGCAGGAGAAGGCGAGCGCGGCGACCGCGAGAGAGAGGAACGGCGATTTGTGGAGATGCGTGTTCATTGCTAGTGTAGAAGTAGCAGTAGTATTACTACAGTTGAGTGTATTTTGAGAGAGAGAGGTCTGTTAATGGAGTTTTTCTGTTTTTAAAGAGAGACTGGGAGAAATGTAGGGAGTGTAACGTGTGCTGACCCGAATAGCCCGCCAAATTTATAGGGTTAGGACTGGAAATTTCTAACCCGATAAAATTAAAACACGATTAGCTTGCACTCGATTAACCCGCAATCCGTTAGGGCCAGACCAGAAACCCGATAAAATTTCTATTCTTCTAATTTTTTTTACTCCTAATTCGACACTTCATTGATTAATTTTAACTAAAAAATAACTTTCAATTTTATATTAAATATATAACTTATATATTGAATTTTTATTAATATAATAATTGATAAATAAATTAAAAACTTTAAAAAAATATTTAAATTTTTAAAACATGCATTAAAATTCCATAAAATATCCTAAATATTAGTATTTGATCATGTTTATAATTGAGTTTAAGCATATATCTCAAACATGTCATAATTAAATGTTTTACATTGTATGAATATTAGTAAGTTTAATCGTTATTTATTAGATTGATCGCATGTTAATATTATCGGTAACAACCCGATTAACCCGCTGGGCTAGCCCGAAACTAGAGCTTTTAGGGTTGAATTTTTATAATCCGAAAAAAATCACAACCCGATTAGCTTGCACCCGATTGATCCGTAACCCGAATAGGGTTGGCCCGAAACCCGATGGGCCGGCCCGATTCGCATCCAGAGAGAAATGGTGTAGAAAAGGAATTAAGGAAGGTATTGGTAGAATAAGAACACGTGGGGAAAAAGGACTTAGTATTGAAAAGCACAAATAGATATATGTCACGTGGGGGAAATGGTGAGTTGATTAATCAAGTACGTTCATACTACCACTGCTGTGGAGCCCGCCATTATCCAAGTGAAGAATTATTCTTGCTATTTTTGGTTGCAACTCTAAATAAGATTTTTATCTAATTTTAAATTCAAAATTGTCACATTTTCTATAGACATTATTGCCAAATTTCATCGGTATGACTGTCAAATTTTGATGATAATAAATAAATGCCATTTCTATTTATGTAGTATGATGTTTCATACAATAAATATTGTTACGTTTTAAGATGTAGAATTTGATTTAGAGATAGATATGTAAGCAACACATAAATATCACTTTGATTATGAACTTGCGTGTAAATATGTGGCTCTTGCTCTCAGGGATCTAATAGAAGCTATGCATTTATATTGTAGTGGAAAATTGCTTTTTGTGGATATGAATAGTGTTTTGCATGCTTTTAAACCTCACAATATTTTGTGCTTGTGCATTTTACATAAAACTCGCTATTATTTTTTGGGACGTTTTACCCGAAATGCTCATAGTTTAGGTAAATACTATTTAGTATTCATCCTTTCATTTTTGGGATAAAATGTCCAAAAAAAAATTATGACGGTCGAAATAATGACTTGTCAACTGAAATTACATGTTGATTATCTAAATTATACATTAATTATCCAAAACTACACATTGATTACTCAATCGACGTGTAATTTCGATTGTCATGTCGATATTCCAGAAGTCATATATTTTTTGTAGGATAATATTTTTCAAAAAAAGAAAAGAAATGATGGTTAATTACCTAAATGGTACTCTTACATCTGTTTATGAAAAATGAAAACTTTAAAATGACACAAATTTTAATGCATAATTGGTAAAATAAGATAGATAGAAAAAAAAGATAACTGAAGTATTGTTAGTGGATAATCGATATCCACCCCATTAGAGAGAGAAAATATTTCCTAAAATTGAAAGTAGAGAAAGTTTCTATTTTTAAGGGATGAAGTAAAATGAAATAGTTTCTATTTTTAAATGACAAATTTTATAAGACCTTTTCTGATAAACATCTAAAACAATGTGACAAAATTGACCATTTATTATTATATTTTAATAGTGTAATACCAATATAAAATCAATTGATAAGTACATTAAATCAAATAAAATTTCCGCTTTTGAAAAGATTTGAATCTAGGTACTGTATTAATGAGAAATGATATCCTACCTATCTTATGTTAGCTTCTTATATGAGCATCACTCTCGTTTGACGAATGTTTGGTGTTGTTCGTTTCGATTTATATATTTAGTTTGTTTCTAATACACTAAAAAATGTTATTGAAATTTTTAAATTTAACAAAATTCATAAAAATCAAAATTCAATTTACTCATTTTCTCTATACTTCAAATAAATTAATAAAATTACAAATCAAGCTTTGATTTTATGAATTTTGTGATAAAAAATTCAATAACATTTTTTAATGTATCAAAATCAAATTAAATATATAAATCAAAACAAACAACGTTAAATATGCGTCAAACGAGAGTGCTTTTGACACATAAAGAGCTCACGTGAGATATCTTGCATATCATTTCTCCTGTATTAATCCTATAAAAAGATATACTGCTGTATATCTTTGTCGTTGATGGTTTTTGGCCCTACTAGTCCAAAACAAATTCTTCACAGTTAGGTTATGGAGCATTTAAACTACAAAGTATTTACATTCCCAAAGTATTATGTACGGAGTAATACAGTACTATTTTTCTTCGATTCGAAATTCTTAACAAAAAAATTTGCGGTGCAAATAAAAGTTCACTATTTAAGATTTTAAGTTACCACATATTGACGTTTAAAAATATAGTAGTATAGTAAAATTCATTTGGTTTTGACATTAGCTTTGTAGGTGTGAATTAAATGGAGTCCATAGTCAATTTCTTATTCTAATTTGTGGGCCGTATATTAAACAGTACTAGTACTAATAAACACAAAATAGATTTGAGTATTTAAGTCAATATGTACTAAGTACTTAGGTCATCCACAACGCTGTTCTTATACCGTTCCTTAAACCACTATTTGAGGGTCCTACTGTACTTTTTTACTCCATTCCTTAACTAAGGAACGGAACCTGCAACCCTCCGTTCCTTAACCGTTCCTTAACCGTTCCTTAAATTACTATTCATTCAATTTCATTTTTTTTATTTCCAACCCAATTCAATTTAAATAAACACACTTTAAAAAATAAACACACTTTATTAAAAAACACACAACATTAAAAAAAATTACAACTTAAACGTAAAAAAATAAAAAGCACACAATTAAAATCCTAAAAAAATAAAAGTACACAATTTTAATAATTTCATCCGCCAAAATTTGGCCAAATGTGCTCAATTAGATCATGTTGGAGTTGGGTGTGGGCACTAGAGTCGCGTGTCCTTGCACGAATAGATAACCGTTCTTGTATAGACGGATGCGCTCCACTTCGAGGCGGACTACTTGCGGTTGAGCTTCCGGGGGATTCGTCGTCGAACCAATTTCCCGCCTCGGGTCCTTCGTCTTGGACAATCATGTTGTGCAAGATTATACACGTATATACATGATGTCGACCATGTTTTCCATGAACCACGTACGAGCCGGGGCTTTGATGATGTTGAAGCGCGCTTGGAGAACCCCGAACGCCCTCTCCACATCCTTGCGAGCAGCCTCCTGCTTCTGCGCAAAAAGAGTCTGCTTTGGGTTCGCAGACCCACTACACGTCTTCACGAAGATAGGCCACTTCGGGTAGATGCCATCGGCGAGATAGTACCCCATTTTATAAAGCCGGTTGTTGGCGACGAAGTTGATGGCCGGCGCTTTACCATCCAAAACTTCGGTCAAGAGGGCGGACTGGTGGAGCACGTTTACGTCGTTGTTCGACCCGGGGACCCCGAAGTACGCGTGCCAGATCCAAAGGCGGTAGTCGGCAACGGCCTCAAGTATAACGGTTGGGTGGGTGCCTTTGTGGCCGCTCGTGTAGGACCCCTTCCACGCCACCGGGCAATTCTTCCATTGCCAGTGCATGCAATCAACGCTGCCGAGCATCCCGGGGAATCCGTGCACTGTTTCGTGAAGGTTGAGCAGGAACTGACAATCGGTCGTGCTTGGCCTTCGGAGAAATTCGTCGGTGAAGGCTGCCCGGACGCCTTGGCAGAATTTGAGCAAGCACATTCGCCCAGTGCTGTCTCCGATGTGGAGGTATTCGTCGAACATGTCGGCCGTTTGTCCAGTCGCAAGCTGGCGGATTGCTGCAGTACATTTCTGCAGCGTCATGTGGCTGGGACGGCCGACCGCGTCGAACCCTTCCTGGAAGAACTCTTCCCGGGCTGCCAAAGTATTCGCGATGTGGAGAAATAACGGTTTCCCCATGCGGAAACGGCGACGGAAGTACGTATCTCCCCAAACCGGGTTATCGCAGAAGTAGTCGCGTACTAACCTTGCGGCAGCTTCCTCCCGGTTACGATGGATGTACGTACGGGAGCGTCGTTGGGGCGGCGCGGCTTCTTCCGCCTCCCGTCGTCGATCTTCTTCAAGTGATTGTTCCAATATTTGACGCATTTGTTCATAAGGATCCATTAGTTTGATTAAATTTGGGAGAAGGAAAATATAGTTGATTAGAGATGAAAATTGGGGTGGAAATAGAGAGGAATAGATGTGTGTTTGTGATTGAAATGAGTATGAAATAGGAGTATTTATAGAGTAAATAAATAAAATAAAAATTTAAATAAAAATAAAAAAACGGATATAAAAAAAACGGTCTCATTACCGTTGCAAATTTTTTTTTTATTATTAAATTCGAATTTAAAAAAAAAATGAATTATTGCGTCACCGGACGAAGCCCACTCGCGGGGCAGCGAGTGGGCTTCACGCGTCGAATGGGAGGCCGCCACGTCGCCTCGGCGCGTGGCGGAACGTTCCGTTCCGCGTTCCTCCGGAACGGAACGCGGCACGGCATAGGAATGGCGACGGCACGGAACGGCGACGGAACGCACCCCGCAACGCGTGCCGCCGCGGAACCGTTCCGCCGGAACGGCATAGGAACCGCAACGGCACAGCGTTGCGGGTGCCCTTATAAATTCATCTTTTGGATAGTATTTTGACATATCCCACTTGCTAACATAATTACATTTACTAGTGGGTCAGATTCAAAATGCTAATCCAAAACTTGTGGAATTCAAATTTACAATCTCTTCAATTATTAGATTATTATCAATATTTACCAATGCATATTAATTACAGTGCATATGAATGTTGATATGGGTTTTGCTTTTTAGATAATTAAGTTTCATTTGAATAAACATAAATTTAATAGTTCAACTTTTAATTTATTTTTCTAATTTTTTATAGTGTCTATTTAATAAAAATGATATTGATCCATAAAATCACAAACTTTGACTAAATTTTGGTATTTTCCAAAATCTTTAAAATAGTCTTTAATCACAAACTTTACATTTTCTTTGTTATTTCACACGGCAGGTCAATCACCATATCCGACTAATTTACTTGCATTTTTTTTGTCATATTTGACACTACCAAATCAACGTGGTTTTTTACGTGGCTTTTTATCCTATTTGTCACAAACTTAAAAAGTGGTCTAAAATATCATAAATATTTCACGTTTGCCACACAAAATAGGTTTTTCACTGAATATATCTTAGATGCAGTTGAGAAATAACACACATAATATAAAATTTGTGATATTTTAGACTAATTTAAAAATTATTAGAAATATCAAAATTTGGCCAAAATTTATAATTTTAAATATCAATATCCCCTAACTAAAGGACAAAGAACCATTATTTCTAATTTACTACTCATTAAGTAAGCTAGATCGATCAACTTGCGTTAGCAGGGTAATATATACATCTGTCCTTTCCTTTGTTATTTCCTAGCTATTTTGAGTTTGTTTTGCTCTTTCCCTATTTCTTTGAAAATACTGTATAAATTTTATTACAGATAGAAAATAAAATATTCTTAGTTAATCATCAACTCCTGTTATAAATTGTTGAAAGAAATATGCACAGATAGAAATCAAATAATCTTAGTTAATCATCAACTCGAAACATTTATTATCGTTCTCTTCTTTTTTCATTTTTGCCTCTTGATGATGTGGCGAATTTTTGATGGGAATAAATGCAAGTAATAAACGATCACAACACGGAAAATTACGTGGTTCGATTTACTGAGGTAAATCTACGTCCACGGGAAGAAGAGAGGGCAAATTTGTATTGCTTGGTCTCACTTACAGATTACAATACTGATTTGCTATAAGATTCAGGATCTAGAGAGCTTAACCCTCGTCTATCTGATCTAAGTTCTATTTATACATTCGAACTAAGATCGTGGTTTGCAGGTTGATAACTGCTTAATACCACTAAATAGATCGTGGGTGTAATGGAGGTCGTGGAGATCCTGCATGGGTCCACTATCTCCTTGTTCGGTCGAATACTGAGACCGAACTGCTGAACTTTGCCGATCAGCTTCTGCCGATCTGAGAGTTGAGCTCGATTGGTCGGCTTTTACCGAGCTATAGGCTGTGACCGAACTCTTTGGTTGTGCCGAACTGATACTACCGAGCTATAGGCTGTGACCGAACTCTTTGGTTGTGCCGAACTGATACTCTTTCTTGGGTTTTGGGCTGATGGGCCGTCACTGCTATTGGGCTCGCAATTATTGTTTAGTTGTTTAGTTCGTATCCCATCACCACCCCCCCGAAAAGCGAAGTAAATCACTTCGGCATTTTGTAAGGGGGTCAGGAGGCGTGCTCTGCACGTGTCTGCATTAAATGTGACAGCAAATCCGGCCAGAGAATCCAGAAAAAGTGGGATTTGAAACGGTGCGACGAATTTGAAATGCCTTTGCGAATCTGATAAATATTTCCTCTCTTCATCATTGGAATACTTTTGCGATTATTTCTTCTGTATTCTCTCTCTTTTTCGTAAAATTTTCTTCCGCTTCTTCAAGAATTTCTTCAGAGACTTTCGACCATCAAAGAGTAAGAATCATGTCTTCTTCTTCTGAATCTGTTTCTGAATCAGGTAGTGGTAGGAAGGGGGGTAAGGGGTCTTCTGGCCGGAAAAGGTCCGGGGAGAAGACAGTAGAATATTTTCACAGCATTTTGAGTAAGGATACTGTGATATCCTTACACGGAAAATATTTTCTTCCTGGGGGGTTAGTGGTGATTCCCGACGACATTCATAGGGCTAACTCGCCGCCGGAGGGTTATGCCACCGTTTACGAAGCCTGCTTAGAATGCGGGCTTCGTTTCCCTCTTCCCCTGCCTTTGTAGAGCTTCTTGATTTTTTTCAACTTCCTTTAGGTCAGGTGACTCCAAATTCTTGGAGGCACTTATCGGCCTTTGCTGCCGAGCTGCGTAGGCTAGAAAAGGATCTGTCTCTGAGGGCAATCCTTAATTTCTTTCAGTTTAAGAGAAAGGGATCCTGGTTTTACTTGATCCCTTTACAGCCCTTCAGAGCATTCTGTAAAACCAAATGGCCGAAGTGGCAAAATCGTTTCTTTTTTTACAATAGGACAGCGGCTCCGGACTTTTCCTGAAGAGGGCCGAAGTCCGTAATTCCTCATCCTCGGGTAGAACCGTTGGACGAGCTCGAGGGCGAGCTCAATAAGATTCCCATGATTAGGAAACAGTATTCGGAATCTGAGCTCGTCAAGGGTGACTTCGTGTTCGATTCCTCGTCTTCGGACGAAGAGACTGAGGGTGAGGATTTCTTTTTTATGCTTTACTGCTTTAGCGGCGAAAACTAACTTTGTTTTCTCGCTTTTTGGCAGTGAACATGCTAAGCAGGCTAGGTCGCAAATCCTCCGAATCCAAGGAGCCGGAGAAACAGAGAGCCACCAGCTCGGCGTCTGATGCCGAGAAGAATCCGAAGAGGCAGAAGACCTCTTCGAGTCAGTCTTCGGATCCAAAAAAGCCGGAATCGACTTCGGCAAAGGGGAAGGCGAAGACTCAGAAACCCCCAAAAGCGCCACAGAGAGACATTGTCCTGGGGGGTTGTGGATCCGGAGCGGTTGCGGCCACTTCGGAACATATCTCTGAGCCCTTTTTATGGCCAAAGGACTTTGTGGAGGTGAATTTCCTTCTTGATTTTCTGGTTTTGCTTCTTTCCTATATTTTTTGTGGCCCCTCTGTTGACTTTTTTCCTTCTTCCATTTTCAGAGGAACAATATGCTCTGCAAGCTCGTCACAGTTGAACTCTCTAAAGCGTCCAGCGATTATGAAGAGATGCAGAGGAATTTGAATGCTGCTCGTCACCAAGCCGAACAGGCTCGGGCAGACTTTGAGGAGGCAAGGGCCGCTAGGATCTCGGCTCAGGATGAAGCCCAGTGTGCCAAAAACCAGCTCATCATCCAGAGAGAGCAGTCGAAACAGAGGGAGGCTGCTGCCGTGGTTGCTCAGGGGGAGGCTCTCCGTGTTTACACGGAGAAACTCTTTTTGAGCAATCAATTTTCGGCCCTTATCGGCGATCTGCTGAAATTGATGACCGATAACGCTGAGCAGGAACCCGAAGTCGTTTTGCCGCTGTATGGCCGAGAGATTGCAGCGCGCCTCCAGAGTCTGCCGCTCCTTGAGGAGCTTGCGTCTTCATCGGTCCTGCTTTCTGCTGAACGAGTCCGTAATTGCCGGGCTGACCGTGACGAGAACATGGAGGCCATCTTTGCCTCCTTGGGGCCTGTTTCACCCGCTTCAATTTTCAAAGAGGGTGAGCAGGAAAATGAGGCCGGCCGGGAGACCGAGCAGGAGGATCAGCAGACCGGCGATGGGGGCGCCGAGAAGGAGGGAGGGAGTAGGGAGGCCGAGGCTGAGACCGAGGTAGACAAGGAGAAAGAAGCTGAAACCCACAGAGAAGCCGGAGACGAAACTGGCGAAGTATGATTTCGTCTCCCTTCTCTTAGTTTAGTTTCTTTCTTTCTATTTGTAAAATGGCCTTGAAGCCCTCCTTGTGTAAATTTTTTCTTGTGAATGAAAAAAATTCTTCTTTCTACACTCGTGTCTTCCTTATAGCTCTTCTTAATCTCTTTTACTCCTATTGTGGTTTACTGCCTGCTCGGTAAACTGAAATGCCGAACTGACATAGCTGCTTCGTATTCTTAACTCTAAGGAGCTGGAGGTACTTCACTGGAAGCGGCTATACTCTTCGGCTTTAAATGAAGCTGAGAAAAAAGCTATAGATGACCAGATGAAGTATGATGAACTCTTGGCTCGTTTAGTGGAGCTGGAGTCCAACAATAAGGACTTAGAGTCCATAAGGAGAGATCTAGAGGCCGAGCTAAATACCGTCATCTCTGAGAGGACTGCATATGAAGACTTCATCAGCGGGCGCGGGGGAATGACTATATCCGAAGTTCAGAATCAAGTTGATGAACTGTGGGAGAAGCTTCATGTACTCCGGAAGAACAATGTGCTGGAGAGCTCGGCTTGCCAACAAGTTGTGAAATCATTGCGGCGCTTGGCTTCTCTGTACGACATCATTCTTTCCCGGCGTCCCGCGATCGAGAGATTCCTTAGCCGTTTCCCGCTAACAGACGCTCACGCTCCAACTCAAACCTCGGATCCACTTACTCAAACTTCTACTCCAAATCAGCACCGGACTCAGGAGCAACCGGAAACGTCAAGACAAGAACGTACTCCAAGTCAGCAACGGACTCAGGAGCAACCGGAAACGTCAAGACAAGAACCTACTCCAAGTCAGCAACGGACTCAGGAGCAACCGGAAACGTCAAGACAAGAACGCCCTGAAGTTCGTAGAGGAGTGGTGAATATGAGTGAGCAAGATCAGCGAATGCTTCGTGAAGAGACTCTTCGCCGCCGAGGTGCTAGAACTTCCCGGACTCAGAGAAGAGGCGGTAGGTCGATCAGAGCATCTCGTCCACCTACTGATTCTTCAACTGCTCGGAACGCCCGAACTCAGCATCATGAGGACTTTTTGGATAGGTGGCTCAACTTTGGCAACCGTAGACAGTAGTCCTTTGTAATGGTGTAACGCATTCTCGTAGGGCAGCGGAATTGTATGCCCAACAAGACTTAGTAAATGAAATTTTTTCCTTTCGCTTCTATCACTGCGTATTTACAGTTCAGCGATTTTTTATTTCATTTATTGTACTCGTCCTCGGTCTTATGAAGTAAACTCTTCTTTGACCGGACTGAGTTAGTGTCCTTATTTGGCGAGTTTTATCGCTTGGATTGGACTTTCCCTGTACTCATCCTCGGTCTTATGAAGTAAACTCTTCTTTGACCGGACTTAGTTAGTGTCCTTATTTGGCGAGTTTTATCGCTTGGATTGGACTTTCCCTGTACTCGTCCTCGGTCTTATGAAGTAAACTCTTCTTTGACCGGACTTAGTTTGTGTCCTTATTTGGCGAGTTTTATCGCTTGGATTGGACTTTCCCTAGTTAACCGAAGTGGTTTTCGGCTTATTGCAGTTCGTTTCAGACGAATTGCTTGTTTCTTAAGCTGAATTGTGGAGTCTTGTATCTTCCTTAGAAGCTTGGACTCACAATTGTCTTTAATAATTGATCTAAAAAGGGGATCAACCTTTAAAGAACAAATATACCTCAGTAACATTTATATGAGACAAAACGCACATAGAGAGACAAAACGCACATAGAGAGACAAAACGCACATAGAGAGACAAATAAAAAGGACGAAAAAGATTTTAATCTTTTAAAAAACGACAAGTATAAAGAACAATACAAATATGAAAGCACATAACCCTAGGACCGAACTAGACACAAGACTGACCGGACCTTGTCTCTTACAAATAGAACTTCTTGAGGTTGGAAATGTGCCATGTTCGGGGTACTTGTTCTCCTGACATGTGAGTCAATTTATAAGACCCTTTTCCCAGTACTTCTGACACCCGATACGGACCTTCCCATGTGGGTTCAAGTTTGCCCAGCTTTTCTGCTCGGCTTACTTCATTGTTTCTCAATACGAGATCTCCCACTTGAAACTGCAGCTTTTTCACCCTTTGGTTATAATACCGGGTTACTTGCTCCTTGTACTTGGCTGCTTTTATGCAGGCCAATTCTCTTCTTTCTTCGGCAAGATCTAGTTCGGCTCTCAGTCCATCGTCATTCAGTTCTGTTGAGAAATTGAGGGTTCGGGGGCTGGGTATGCCGATCTCAACCGGAATTACGGCTTCAGTGCCGTACACTAGACTGTACGGAGTTTCACCGTTGGAGGTTTTTGGTGTAGTTCGGTAAGACCATAGGACTTGAGGAAGATTTTCTACCCATTGTCCTTTGGCTTGTTCTAACCGAGCTTTTAATCTTTTCACCAAAATACGGTTTGTTACTTCCGTTTGTCCGTTTGCTTGTGGGTGAGAGACCGAAGTGAACCGCTGTTGAATATTCAACTCTTGGCATCAATTCTTGAATGTTTTGTCAGTAAACTGAGTCCCATTATCCGAAATGAGGATATGGGGTATGCCAAATCGGCAAACTATGTTCTTCCAGACAAAATCTAATGCCTTTGAGCTCGTTATCGTAGCTAATGGTTCGGCCTCCACCCACTTTGTGAAGTAATCCACGGCAACGATCAAGAATTTCATTTGCCGGGGAGCTTGTGGTAGTGGTCCTACTATGTCTATGCCCCATTGCATAAAAGGCCAAGGGCTTTGCATAGCACATAGATCAGTCTGCGGCATCCTTGGGATATTTGCATGGATTTGGCATTTCGTACATTTCTTAACTAGCTGTACTGCTTCTTGTACCAAAGTTGGCCAATAATATCCCCATCTCAGAACTTTTTTAGCTAATGCTCTAGCTCCGATGTGGCTACCACAAGATCCTTCATGAACTTCTCTAAGGATGTAATCCGTCTCTTCTGGTCCTACACATCGCAATAACGGTTGAAGGTAGGACTTTCTATATAGGACTCCTTCATGAAGTTCATACCGACGTGCTCGGCATGTGATTTTCCTTGCTTCTCTCTTATCCTCGGGCAGTTGTCCTTGATCTAGATACTTTAATATTGGCGTCATCCAGTTTGGTGAACTGGTTACTGAGTGTACTTCAGCTTCATCAATGCTTCTGTGCGGTAATTCCTCCACCTTTGAGCTCGGATATGAGGCCAACTTACTTAAAGTATCTGCTCGGCTATTTCCCGCTCTGAGAATGTGGATTATCCGAAAATAAGAGAAATTTCGGCTAATACTTTGCGCTTTGTCCAAGTATTTTTTCATCCTTTCACCACGGGCTTCACTTGTACCCAGCATGTGATTCACTATGACTTGTGAATCACAATGAATTTTGAGAGATTTGACAAGTAGATGTTGCGCTAACTGAAGTCCGGCAAGAAGGGCTTCGTATTCGGCTTCGTTATTAGTGGTTGGGAATAAGAACCGAAGTGAATAAGTTACTTCGTGTCCGTCAGGAGCGATAAGTAGAATACCAGCTCCACTTCCTGTCTTATTCGAAGCTCCATCTACGAATCCCATCCAACAGTCCGGCGGCTCTACTTCGGGTTCCTGGGGCTGTGTTAGTTCATCATTGGTAGGATTTTTCTGTTCGGCAATAATAGGGATTGCCTGATCGAACTTTGCCTCTACAAGAAAATCTGCCAAGGCTTGTCCCTTGATGGCTTTCCGAGGTAGATATTCTATTGAATGTTCTCCCAACTCTATGGCCCACTTGGCAATTCTGCCTGATGCTTCGGGCTTAGTCAAAACTTGCCGAAGTGGAAGATCGGTTAAGACGCATACTTTGTGAGCATAGAAATATGGCCGCAGTCTCCTTGCTGCATTTACTAATGCCAGAGCAATTTTTTCCAGAGGTTGATACCTTGTTTCGGGACCTCTTAATGCTCGGCTTGTAAAGTAGATAGGACGCTGCTTTAGGCCTTCTTCTCGCACAAGCACCGCGCTAATGGTTTGATCTGATGCTGCTAAATATAAGAATATCACTTCGGCATCTGTTGGAGCAGAGAGAGTAGGAAGTTCGGTTAAATAACTTTTGAATTCGTCAAAAGCCTTTTTCTGTTCGGCTCCCCACTCAAACTTTGGTGCCTTCTTCAAAACATTGAAGAACGGCATTTGCTTTTCGGCTGCTTGGGAAAGGAATCTATTCAGTGCGGCTAGACATCCAGTTAGCCTTTGCACATCATGTATGGACTTCGGCATTGCCATGTTCTGAACAACTTGAACCTTTAGGGGATTTGCCTTGAGTCCTTCCTTTGAAACCCAATAACCCAGAAATTTTCCCGAATCTACCAAAAAGGTACATTTTTGGGGATTGAGTTTGAGGTTGGCTTTTTTGAGCACGTCGAGAGTGGATTTGAGATTGTTTTCGTACTCCGAAGTGCTTCTGCTTTTAACAACTATGTCGTCAACATATACTTCAACCTCTTTTCCGATCAGGTGCCGAAATAGCTTATCTGCCATCCTTTGATATGTAGCTCCGGCATTCTTTAAACCAAATGGCATCTTTTTATAAGCAAAAATACCGAAGTCAGTAATGAAAGCCGTTTTTAAAGCATCATTCTCATCCATTAAAACTTGGTGGTATCCTTTATACAAATCAAGAAAACAGAAAATTTCGAAGCCTATCAGAGCTTCTACTTTTTTATCTATGTTGGGAAGGGGGTAGCAATCTTTAGGACAGTGCTTATTTAGATCCGTAAAATCTATGCACATCCGCCATCCTCCTTCTTTTTTCTTGATCATCACAGGATTGGCCACCCAAGAAGGATATTTTACTT
The DNA here is from genome assembly GCF_004379255.2 of Salvia splendens. Classification (NCBI taxonomy): domain Eukaryota; kingdom Viridiplantae; phylum Streptophyta; class Magnoliopsida; order Lamiales; family Lamiaceae; genus Salvia; species Salvia splendens. The sequence goes on from NC_056032.1 coordinate 7,656,971, forward strand.
CAAATAATACATCCGCTTTCAGTAATTGGCGGACTTCGTCATGGATGACTTGATTTCTTTCTGCCGCAAAGAGTCTTTGCTTCTGTTTTATAGGCCGGACTGAAGGATCAATATTTAACCGATGTGTAATTACCTCGGGAGACACTCCAGTCATGTCCAACGGAGACCACGCAAAGACATCTTTGTACTCTTTGAGGAGCCGGATGGTCTTTTCCCGGAGTAGAGGTGTTCCCGCGAAACCGATCTTGACCGTTCTGGATGGATCATCTTCGTATAACTGAACTTTCATCGAGTTCGGCTCCGGTGTGACTTCGTTCATTTCGCCTGCCTCTGACTCCGGCTGCTGTGATTGCTATGCTTGATGGTGCCGATCTGATTGTTCGGCACTTTTAAGCGCAATCTGCAAACATTCTTTTGCTCTCTTTTGATCACCTCGGATGACTGCTATCCCTCCTTTGGTGGGGATCTTGATTGTGAGGTGATGAGTAGAGCAAATGGCCCGAACTGTGTTGAGCCAGTCTCTTCCCAGTATAATGTTATACGGGGATCGAGCTTTTACCACAAAAAACTCGATCACCGTACTGGAGCTAGTAGGCGCTCTCCCTACCGTAATCGGAAGGCTGATAATACCTTCAGGGCGGGTGTCCTCCTGGGCGAAACTTTTCAGAGGAATTGGGGCCGGACTGAGCCGAGCTGGATCCACTTCCAGTTTATCAAAACATTCTTTAAAAAGAATGCTAACCGACGATCCTGTATCCACAAACACTCTGTGGATCAGTTTGTTTGCCACTCCAGCTTGAATGACAATAGCGTCTTGATGAGGAGAAATGGCCGGGACGGGATCTGCATCTGAAAATGTAATCACTTCCTCCTTCTTCAGCCTTTTATGTGTTGGCTCCTCTCGGTTGAAGCCTCTGCACTCTGATTTTAGAGACGATTTAGTCTTCCCGGCTGGGAGAGCGTCAATAGTCTGGATTACTCCATCATATTGTGGCTCGTCATCGTCTTCGGGATCCTGTTGCCTTTTAGGATCCTGAGGAGCGCAGTTCGCACTTCTCTGTTTCTTATTCTTTTTCGGCGGCTTGCTTTGGTATTTTTTTAACGTCCCTGCTTTCACAAGAACATCAATACCTGCTGCCAAATTTCGGCACTCCTCGGTATCGTGACCGTGGTCTTGATGGAAGGAGCAATATTTATCCTGACTTCGGCGCGTGGCCGATTTCGTCATCTGCTTTGGTTTTTCGAACATATCAGAATGCAGTTCGAAAATTTCCGCTCTCGACTTGTTCAATGGTACGAACTGAGCGGGTGGTTTCTCAGGATTGAGACGTGGTCCCAATCTGTCTTGTACCGGTGCCCTTTGAATTCTTTCAAAAGGAGTTCGGCGAGGATGTCCCTGATCGCTATGATCGGGCTTCCTCTTATCTCCTCTGGAAGAGCTGTCTAAAGACCGTTTTCGACGGTCTGCCTCATCAGCACGAGAAAACTGGTCCGCAATGTCCCACATCTCTTGAGCTGTTTGCGGACTGCATTCAACGAGCTTTCTGTAGAGATCTCCTGGCAGAATTCCATTTTGGAATGCCGAAATGACAAGTAGATCATTGAGATCATCTACTTGTAGGCATTCCTTGTGGAATCTTGTCATGAAGTCGCTAATCTTTTCATCGCGACCTTGACGTATAGAAAGCAGCTGAGCCGAAGTGATTCGGGTTTCCGCTTTCTGGAAGAACCTCCTATGAAAAGCATCCATTAGATCTCTGTAAGATCTAATGCTTCCTTGAGGGAGGCTATCAAACCACCTTCTTGCGTTCCCGATGAGCAGCTCGGGAAACAGCTTACACATATGAACCTCATTGAGACCCTGGTTCGCCATATTATACTGATAGCGTCCCAGGAAATCATGAGGATCCACCAACCCGTCATAAGTCACTGACGGGGTTCGGTAATTCTGGGGCAACGGAGTTCTGGTGATATCATCCGAAAATGGAGTCTTCAGCGCTCCATACATAGCGAATCCGACATCTCTACGGTATGGTGGAGATGGAGTTCTCCTGTGATTTCGGTAACAAGGAGGAGAAGGAACATATCGGTGGTGAGGATTCTTTCTCCTGGAAGATACGGCACTACTGCGGTAGTGACTTTCATGTCTGGAGGGGGAGGGAGAATCCGCCGTTTTCTTCTCCGGCTTCTGGCTCTTTTGCAGGAATGTTAAGAACTCATCCTGCTTCTCAGCCAAGAACAACTTGACAGCCTCATTCAAAGCGAGCTGCTGGGGAGGCTCGGTGCGATGACTTTTTGAGTGGTTTGTTCTTTCACCGTGAGAACTGGAGGCAGATTTCTCCCGAGGCTGTTTTCCAGACCTACGGGCTGGACTAGCTTCCTCACGTTCATCACGGACGGAAGTATGGGTATTATGTGATCTGGTATGCATTTTTTGGTGGAAGAGGATCAAAAACTCGCTTTTATCACAGTTTTGGTTCTCTGTTTCCCACAGACGGCGCCAGTGATGATGTGGCCAATTTTTTATGGGAATAAATGCAAGTAATAAACGATCACAACATGGAAAATTACGTGGTTCGATTTACTGAGGTAAATCTACGTCCACGGGAAGAAGAGAGGGCAAATTTGTATTGCTTGGTCTCACTTACAGATTACAATACTGATTTGCTATAAGATTCAGGATCTAGAGAGCTTAACCCTCGTCTATCTGATCTAAGTTCTATTTATACATTCGAACTAAGATCGTGGTTTGCAGGTTGATAACTGCTTAATACCACTAAATAGATCGTGGGTGTAATGGAGGTCGTGGAGATCCTGCATGGGTCCACTATCTCCTTGTTCGGTCGAATACTGAGACCGAACTGCTGAACTTTGCCGATCAGCTTCTGCCGATCTGAGAGTTGAGCTCGATTGGTCGGCTTTTACCGAGCTATAGGCTGTGACCGAACTCTTTGGTTGTGCCGAACTGATACTACCGAGCTATAGGCTGTGACCGAACTCTTTGGTTGTGCCGAACTGATACTCTTTCTTGGGTTTTGGGCTGATGGGCCGTCACTGCTATTGGGCTCGCAATTATTGTTTAGTTGTTTAGTTCGTATCCCATCACCTCTCATTTTCTATCTCGTCCTTAATGATTGATCATTGGAAATTGGAATACTTAATCGTGCTTCTTCAATTTTCTTCTCTCCTATTTCATTAATTTTCTCCTCTCTTATTTCATTCATTATCATGAGAAATTCAATCTCGGCAAAATTTCTTATCTAAGTTAATTGGTTTAAATATTAGTACTATCATTTAAGCATATGCGATTTTCATCACTTATTCCAATTAAATATTTTTAAATCCACTTTGTCTTGATATGTATTGTGCACTTATTTGCAGTGTAGCCAAAGGAGCCTTATCCTCCACGTATTGTATATTTATACCATAAATCAAATGTGTGAATATTTTACTATTCTTTCTGGTATTGATTGCCTTTCCAGTTTATTCTAAATTGACAAAATGTTGTCAGACAATATGAATCGTGAAGTTTCTAATTGGAAATTTATACATCCACAATTTAAATACTAGTAGTACTATTTTTCTAAATTATTTATGGAGTGCATGTAACTGTGCAACAGTGCAAGAGTTGTACAAAAATAAAAGTATATACCTATCGGTTCAATTTTTTTTTTATAAAAAAACTGTTCTAATAGATTGTGTTATTAATTATATACTCCATTCGAATGGAAATAGAAAACTATCTTTATTTTATACTATAACCCTTTGTACAAAATCTAGCAAAATTTGTGAAGACGAGAGCAATTCACCGAAAACAAAATTTAGTAAAAACTAAATACTACTACTAGTAATATTAGTAGTAGTAATATTTTTGGTATTTTCGTTTTAAGCTTGATTTCATGATAGTGAGAATGAAGCTTTTATTAGTAGTGGGCATTGGCCATCCTGATTATTCTTTGTATTTCTACATATCTAAATTGTATACATTGCTATCATAGTAGTAGATCTTTAGATTTGAGTGAGTACTATTTATAGACAAAAACTTTGCTTTTTGAAACATGTCATTTATTTATAATAAGACAACTTTTTGACACCATTTTTAGTAAATAATAAAATAAGCAAAAATGGCCTTTATCTCAAAATTGAAAATATGTGGTTGAGAAACCAAAATTCTACGATTTCTATAGTTGTAGAGATAATGCAATCATAGTATGATAGTACTACACACACATTGATACATAAATATTAAATACACTGATGGAGTACGTAGCTAGAATAAATACAGATACTTACAAATAGCAAAATTTCGACAAAGCACATGGGTTGCTTTTATTGCTGTCAACCGCCAAAAATAAGAAGGTCATACTATTTCTGATCATCTATTATTAAATTTGGAATATTTTTTTTCCCCAAATCAATACTAATACCTTTATCATAAAACATTACTCCATAATTTTACCGGTCTACAATAAAGTTTATAATTGAGTTACTGTACAATTTTTATATTAAAACTAAAAAAATTAGTTAGTTAAATGAATAGAAAATGAAATGGACATATAGAAATTATAAATTAGTGAAAGGAGTAAAATAAACGATTGAAAGGAATAATAAAGTGTCCTACAAAATTTTTAAAAAAGTAAAGTTGTATAGAAAATAAAATAAAATATTGAAGGACGAAATAAAATATGTAATTAAAAAAATAGTATAGTGGGAAAGAAAATAAAATAAACGATTGAAGGAAAAAAAAATAAAATACATTATGTAATCGAAAAAATAGTAAAATAAGATGGAATAAAGTTTTTATTGTTTCTGTCTCTCAGTTTGTTGGTCGAGTGATATATGACCATCTCAGTCACAAAAAAAAAATTGCCTGTCTAGTCATCACAGCCAGTGGCGGACGCAAGATTTTTACAGTGGGGGTCCAAACTACGTTAACAATTGTTGCATATAGTAACATTGGCAGCGGCAAAATAATTGAGAAATATTTTTATATTAAATTAAGAAATATAACTTTCAAATTAAATTTACTACTAATATTATACTCCCCCATCCCTGAAAGTATGAACATTTGGTTCGACACGATTTTAATGTATAATTGATAAAGTAAAAAAGAGAGGAAATAAAGGGTAGTGTACAATAGCATTTTCAGGGACAGAGAGAGTATAATCAATATGTATACAGATGTGTATATTAATAGAGCTAAAGAATTATTTTCTTATTTTTAGATATAAAAATCAATACTACTTTATAATCTGATATTAATAATATTTCAACACATGAATAAGTAAGCAAAAGTTTTAATAAAGCGAAACAATATAAATAAATAAATTAATTAATTATTAACTACTAATAAATAATGTAAATAAATGCATTAAGTGTTTAGCAAAGAAAACACAATAAACACCGTAAGCAGAAATCGAACGCGTGACCTTCAGCTTACAAGTCGAGCCTGATGACCAACTTCACTACGTCACCCATGTTATCTGTGTACAATAAATATACTATACATACTAAAATCAAAAATTGTTGGGGTTCCAATGAACCCCCATGGCTCCATTTAGGTCCGCCAGTGATCACAGTCATGCCTCAGCCACATAAAACTTGTCCAGCCACGTTCAACCACCCCACACATTTTTTTTAATTGTTGATATATTTTAATTGGACTAGAACTAAATTAATTGGATAAAAATAATTACAAATAATTGGAATGAAAAAAATGAATTGGACATAAAAATTTAAAAAAATAATTCGGATATGATAGCCGCGGCGGTCTCGGCTCACAATAGGCCGCCGCAGCTCCGTCACGCGACTGCCATCCTCCCACCCGCCTCCGCCGTGTCCTCGGCTGTCGAAGGACCGCTGCGGTGCAGCCTATTGTGGTTACTATTATGACCGATTTTTTTAGTTTCTTTCGTTATCAGTGCTAGTAGCTCAAGGTTTAATGTTTTTGTGCAACCTTTGCAATTTTCTTGTTGTTTTCAGGTGCTCCTTCGTTTGACATTGAACTGTAGCTAGCTAAATGGAATGAGTTGGAGTAGTTTCTTACGTATAAAAAATGGAGTTAAATAATAAAGTAAATAAGATTAAATCATGTGTTAGGTTATTGATACTAGCTAGTATCAAAATTCTCTTGGCACTTGCACTATTTGATTAGAGGTTTGGTAATCGACTTCTCCTCAGCAATATGAGAGATGTTTGAAAGTGGTAGAAACCAGTGACTTGCTCGACGCGGCGTCTTTGAGTGTGATTTGTGAATGCTTTGCCACTTGTTTCTAGCTGTTTTGCCCTTCACAAGCTGTCATTTGTGCTAATGTTTTTGTTTCTATTGGTGATGTTGGGTGGGTTATTACCGACTGTCCAACTTTTCTTGCTTTGAGCATTTTTTTTAATTAAAAAATTGAGGGAATGATACTACTAAAAACGTTAATGATTGTGTATAGAATGAATGTGTGAATTGATTTGCATTTTTTACTATTTTCCATGATTGGTATGACATCTTTTTTAATTTATATTTCTTATAAACTAATTAATAGTAATTAATTAGCAATCAATATTGCTCTACATGTTTCATAGAAATATGTTATTTTAGGATGACACGAGTTTGAACACGTAATTGATAAAGTAATTGAAATGAGATAATAGTTGAAATAGTATGGCGGATGGTGGAGCCCATAAATGATAAAGTAAACGAGAAGGAAAAATATTTCCATAAATGAATATAGATTATTTTTGTAAGATAAATGAAAAAGTAAATTGAGCCTAGTCCTATGAGACAGGGAGTATTATATTTTGTCAATTTAAAATGACAAAGTTTGACTGTACTTATCATTTTGAAAAAAAAATGGTGCTGAATTTTAAAATATTAATATTCATGCTAAAATGAGTCCAACCTTAAAACCACCAATTGCCTGCGTCCGTTCGTTCTTTTTAATATTTGATAAAATAGCAATTAATATTTCTCGTGCTGAAAAAATAACACATCATACTATTTATACCTATGTTTTATTATAGTTTTGAATCAATACTAATATTGTAAATTTATAAGAGCATTTATTATAGTTTTGAATCAATACTAATATTGTAAATTTATAAGAGCATTTATTATAGCTTTGAATCAATACTAATATTGTAAATTTATAAGAGCATTCACAACAAAGTCTAATATCCGTCTCTTAGCTCAGTTAATTGTTTCTTATTAGCTCAGTTAATTGTTTATTATCGGAATATCACTTTTTATTTCATTACACACATAAAAAACAGCATTTATAAGTCATAAGTGATAACTATCATTCCTTCTCTTATGGAGTACTACTATTAATGAGTTTCACTGTTAACTTTTTATTCATTTCTTGTTTATTTCATTTATTATATATAGTAATTAAGTTAAATTTATAATTTTAATTATTAAATAAAATTTATTAAAATTTTGTAATTACATAATTGAAATTCTAAAATAACACTTTGTTGAAAGCAAAAAAATACATACCTGAAATTCTAAAATTACACATTATTGAAATCCAAAAAATGTATAGTGAAAATATATAATACGATATTCAATCAAAATTAAATTAATTTTAACTAAAGAATAATGGAAATTTTTAAGTTAATATCCTAATTAAATCCTTACATTTATTCAAATTTGAATACAACTATTTTAAAAAGAAAGAATAAAAAAAGATAAAAATACATACTCTACATAAGAAAATAAGAAAAATTATTAAGAAATCAGCATAAATATATACTATAGAATACGTAAAAGATTATAATGTAAGAACTATTTACTTCTTAGCAGTTCGCCCGTTCTTTATAGGTTCCCATAATATTCTGTGTATCATGCATGCATGACTAATTTGGTGACCAATTCCTACCATTTTGTATTAATTCCAAAATGATAAGTATGCCATTAAAAGTAAGATGGAGGGAGTAACTACCATTCCATTTTTAGGTCTCTTTTATTTTCTCATTTATATTATTAGTATTAATTTTTGCAAAAGGACAAATTTTATCCAAAAAGAAAAATTAAGGTTTAAGGATAAATAAAATCAAGTGTAAGGGAGTATATATACTCCTACTCCCTCCGTCCTATTATAAATGAGATTTTTTCTTATATGACAAAAAGTAACGCTTATTGTTTTTTTTGCTTTATCATTTCTCTTATTTTTTTTCTTTACTTTATTTCAGTCCTAAAAATATGTGTAAAAAAAATGGGATAAAGGGAGTAGTCCACTAGATAAGCCTTAATAAAAGAGTTTCAACTACCACGTGTGTTGTATACAAACATGCATTTAAGAATGATCACTACTACTACTTACTTGAATTTAATACACGACATTCATTTTCTGCAACAGGAGGCATGACCATGTACAAGAAAATGAATGTCGTTGCAGCAACGACATTCATTTTCTTTTCTTGTACATGGTCATGCCTCCTGTGACTTATCAATCAACTCGAAATATTTAATCAATGTCTTGCAATAGTATCTATATGGCTTTACCTGTTTAGACTTTGAAGTTTGACCTATTTCAAAAATAAATCCAAATAATTCACTAATTATTGTACTAGTAATTTCAACTCACTATGTTATATCACAAAACAGGATGAAAACTCTTGAAATTCACTTGAGTGTCTCATTTGCGTCGCCAATTTCGTTATCCACATTTGATGAATAATTGTTAATTAAGTTGAAAGTTGGTGTGACGAATGAGTTTCCCATAGGTTGTAATTCGGAATCCCAACAACACAATTACACATGCAACATAATATTAATATAGACAATGAGTTTCAAAAGCTCTCGTTTAATTTACAATTTTAACGTAGGGTGAATAGCTAAATCTCAATTTCCAAAAACCTCGGTAAAGTTAGGAAATAATTTTAGTTTACTCCAAATCAAAACAGTGAGACACTATTTTAAAATTTTAGCAAATTTATAAAAAAATAAAATGAATGAAATTTAAGTAGCAATTACTATCTCTTAATAAAATCTTAATACGTGTCTTAATCAAGAGGGTAGCAATTACTACCCTCTTTTGAACGACAACACTGCATAGGGGGCCTATGTATATACTAGGTAAGTAATGCACTAAAATTTATGAATAATTATTCATTTGAAAGTAACTTACATTATATTATTGTAAATCACAATTTTTTGTTTTATTTTTATCTCCATTGTTTAAATGACTAATTTTAAACTTTACTAATCATTTGAAAGTAACGTACTTTTATAGTACTACTAGTCTTATTGTAAATCACAAAAAAGGGTCTTATTTTAAATGACTAATTTATCACTACTCTATTGTAAGTCACAAAAAAGGTTATTAATAGTATTTTTTTTATCTTGTGTTTTCACGACAAATTTTACATTTTACTCCTATTTTTAAAATAACTGTTAAGTTACATTCATAATTTATTGGAAAGTTTGACAAAATTGAAGGTGGACTAATCAAATAAGGCACGTTATATAATTTAAATTTCCCCTATTTATTGATCAAATCATGGAGTCGTAATCTCGTGTCCAAATTAAATCACGTTTCACGTTGAATAATACTCCCTACGTACAACATCCAATCACGCTTCGTTCTTTAAAATTTGAGTCAGACTTGTATTATAATGTCAAATTTTGCACGTCTTTTCTATTAAAAAGAAAATGAGAAATGAAAGAAGTGGTTGAACTTCGGTAATGATAATTATCTACGAGCTAGATTATTAATTAGACATCAGATAAAATTGAATTTTATGAACGATAAGATAAGATAGAGTTCAACATTTAATTTTTAAAAATACACTAGTATTTGTTTTGACCAAATTTACTAAGCTAAAAACAAAACACAGTTTAATAATAAACTCAAAAATATCATATATTTAATCAACATTAAAATATTCCTATTTTTATTAATAGTATTCCATCCGTCCAAGGAAGATGACTCATTCCTTGGGCGGCACGATATTTTATGTAGCTTTATTTTATGTATTAAATGAAGAAGTAAAGTAAGATAGATGGAATAAAGTAGAGATTAAAGTGGTTCAATTTTTAGTAATAACACGACCCATCAATTCAAATTCTAATGTACGACAAATTTCTAAATTATGATCAAATTTAACTAATTAAATAATAGAATTTTATGATCAAATTTAACTAATTAAATAATAGAATTAATTTTTAGTAATAACACGACCCATCAATTCAAATTCTAATGTACGACAAATTTCTAAATTATGATCAAATTTAACTAATTAAATAGTAGAATTTTATGATCAAATTTAACTAATTAAATAATAGAATTTATATTTATAATATGAAACAATCAAAATAACCTTTAAAATTTTCAAACTTGTGGGCACTTGAACGCCATAATTCTATATAACTCCATCAATAATCTTGACTTATGAGTCTTGAATCTTGATCTTGCCATGTGACAAAATTAATCTAGGATAATAATCTCATACAAATTCGGTATCGGTCTATATTAATACAAGTGTATCTTGAATACATTAATCAAATTTTATTTCAAGTGATGCACGTGTAATTAAATTTTTACATGCAAACAATGGATACACTATCCATTTATTTTCCGTAATTAGTCACCAAAGTCAAGGTAATTATCGTGAAAAACGATTTAAGTACCCAACTCCATCTCAATTTCTTTTTTATAATGAGTTGAAATAAAACCCCTTATATATTACTAGTATAAGTTTTATACGGTCATTAATTAGAAACTCTCGTTAATTTGTTTACTGTTAGATGGTTTTTTGAATCACTATGTATAAAAAAATACTTACAATTTCCCCTGCACTTCTGTATTTTATAGTAAATCAATAAATGAGTGAATTCATTAGATGTGATACATTACCAAATAATTCAAACCCCAATCACATTATTTATCTCATGACACGTGTATTTGAGTGAGTTATTGAAATTAAGATATGTGATACAATATGTAGTAAACATAGTATACTAATTTAAATTTTATCCTCTTCTTCTTTCTTCTTGTTATTTCTCTTCCTTTGATAAGATATACTTGTACATGCTTCTACTATTTTTTTTTACTATGACACTATATCGGAGTATTTGATTATCTGAGTCATTAGTATATAATAAGAAATGAATCTGTGCATATAGAGATGCTTTGAATCGGAAATTGAAAATTTGCACATGGGAAACATGCAAAGAATTATAGTGCGGCGCCACCTATAATTTTGACTATCATAAATTCAACAAAATTTGTGTGTTTTTATTTCAGTGATTTGGTTGAAAAACACATACTATTATAGATTTATAGTTTCTTTTCAGCTAACTTTATCCGTCGTAACCGTCCATTGGTTCCCAATTTAAATAGTGATTTCATTACACTTATTTCCACATGATTTGCATCGAAACATTTTTTTTGTTAACACGTACGTAGTAGTAATGTATAGTACTAGTATATTAAGAAATGATATTTTTAATTTTAGAAAAATATCATTTTAAATAAATAAATAAATAAACGAAATGTGTCATAACGTATTAAATATACGTAAGAAAAAAGTATTCTCTCCATCCCAACTTAAGAGTACAAATTAGTTAGGGCATGAGTTTTAAGAAATATAAAGAAAAGTGAGTTGAATAAGTTAGTGGAATATGAGTCTCACTTATACAATTGTATTACTTTTATAATAAAATGTGTGTGGAATAAGTTGATGGAATGTGTGGCCTACTTACCATTTATGGTAAAAGTTAAATAATACTCTTAAGTTGGGATGGACGGAAATGACAAAACATGACTCTTAAGTTGGGACGGAGGGAATAGCATGTTATTATGTAAAACAGACATCATAATATACAATTTTCGATACACAATAACATGAAACATGCTTCGAAGAGAAAATATCACGCGAACACATATCACCACCATTTTAAAAAAAGGGTGTTATCATAAATTGATTATAATAAATATGGATAAAGTATAATTAGTATCTATCCATAATATATTTATGAGTGGTCCATTAAATTTTGCGTCCCCACTTATATTCAAAGAGCCCACCGAGCATAAAAATGTTAGTACTATTAAGTAATTAATTCACACTAATTTAAGTTTAATATCAATAATAGAGGTGGTAAAATTAGTCAAAATTTATGGATGAGGAGGGTTTGCACTATAAAAAAAATTAGTCAATATTTAATACATTTACCATAAGATTAATACTTTCGACAACTCTGCCATGGAAACGCCTAATCAAACATCACATTCCAATGAATGCTTGTTGCTACTTGTCCCGTTTCTATCTAATCCCAATATCCGCGATATAAATATCCCATTTTGATTCAATGCAGATTTTATGAAATAAGATAAATGATACAAGAATTAATACATAATTAATAAAATAAGAGAGATGAAAGAGAATGTTAGTGAAAGTAATTTTAATGGATAATGAGACTCACATTATTACTAATGTTAATGAATTGTAATGATGGATCATACTGATATAAGTTATAAATAAATTGATATATGTGGATAATAAGTTGGTGACAACTTTCTATAAATGGAAACGCCTCTATTTTTTTGATAGGAGGGAAATAGAAAATGTATACTCTCTCTGTCCCACTTTAGGAGTCCTGGCCACTTTTATGCACCAATTTTATAAAAATGATAATAAATTGTTAAAGTTGAGAAATGGTAAAGTGAGAGAGAGAATAAGGCCATCCACAACGCTGTCTCTATACCGTCTCTTAAACCGTCTCTTAACTACTATTTGAGCACTATTTGAGGGCCCCACTGTCCTTTTTTCCTCCATCTCTTAACTAAGAGACGGAGGCTGCAACGCTCCGTCTCTTAACCGTCTCTATACCGTCTCTTAATTACTATTCATTCAATTTAATTTATAATTTTTTTTAAAACCCAATTCAATTTAAACAAACACACTTTATTAAAATTAAAACAATATTACAACTTAACATTAAAAAAGCGAAGACATAATTAAAATTCTAAAAAAATAAAAATGACATAATTTAATGTACTTCCGGGAGCGTCGTGGGGGTGGTGCGGCTTCCTCCCGGTTCCGATTGATGTACTTCCGGGAGCGTCGTGGGGGTGGTGCGGCTTCCTCCGCCTCTCGTCGTCGATCTTCTTCGAGTGATTGTTCCATTAATTGACGCATTTGCTCAAAAGGATCCATTTGTTTGAGTTGATTGAAGATGGAAATTGGAGTGATAGAGAGGATTTGAGAGGAATAGATGTGTGTTTGTGTTTGAAATGAGTATGGAATAGAATTATTTATAGAGTAAAAAAATTAAAAATTTAAAAAATGAAAATAAATATTTAACGGTAATATTACCGTTTGAAAAAAAAAAAAAAAATTTTTTATTAAAAATCGATTTTTTAAAAAAAAAAATGAATTATTGCGTCATCAGTGACGACGCCCACTCGCGGGCCAGCGAGTGGGCGTCACGCACGCATGGGGACGTGCCACGTGTCTCGGGCGCGTGGCGAGACAGCTCGTCTCGTGTCTCTCCGAGACGAGCTACGCGACGAGCCGGTCGCGAGCTGGAGACGAGATGGCCGCTGCAATGCGTCTCGCGGGGGTCTCGTCTCTCCGAGACGAGACGCGAGCCCGGCGCGAGACACGTTGTGGATGGTCTAATGTTATGAAGACTATTCTCAACATTATTCTATCTCTTACTTTACCATCTCTCCACTTTAACTACTATTATTATCATTTTTATAAAATTAGGGCAAAAAAGTGACCGGGACTCTTAAAGTGGGACGGAGGGAGTATATTTTTATAGGACGGAAGAGTAATAAGTAAAAAAAAAGTTTAGTGGAGTAGGATATAGTAACGCTTACTTTTATATTACTCATTTTATAATGGAATGTAATTGTAATAATTTAATTAAATATGAATATCACTTATTTAAAATGTAAAAATGAGAGTTTTAATTGTTAACACATCAAAATAATAAAACGAGACAGTATTGTCGCATTTTATGCTTGCTTGGTGTGCTGCACTATTGTAGTCTTAATTCGCTGATTAAGTACTAGTAGTATGGAATTGATATATATGTCGCTTTAAAATATTGTTTCCGATTGTGATATACTTCTCATTTTTTCAATAGGTGTATTATCTAATTATGTGTAGTTAATCGTTATCGATGATTGATGCCCTCAAATCCAATCATATCGTTGTTATACCAGAAATCGGGTCCATTTATGTATTACTCCCTCCGTCCGCGAATAACAGTTTCGTTCTTCTATTTTAGTCCACCCGCAAATATGAGTCATGGTTGCTTTTATCATAAACGGTACTAATAGGGTCTCACGTTCCACTAACTTATTCTGTTGGTTTTCAAGAACAAGAAAAACCAGGAGAATCGAAGCTAGGGCTGAGAACTTGAAGAATGCCCAAATTGAATTGAGAGAGAAATCGAACACTTAGAATATTTCAGAGAAAAGGAAATTGCATTACTGAATTACAAATGAGAGCCAAGGCTTAAGAGCATCCACAACCGTGCTCTTGCCAGCGGCACGGTTGTGGGCCCGGGCGGTACTATTCATGCCTGCTCTCTGGCAAGAGCACAACACCCACAACTGTGCTCTTCCGCAAGGACGAGCACAATTAATATAAAATTCAATTACACAACAACATTTTCATAATACTAAAATTCATTAAAAAAACCACAATAAAAATTACAAATTACAAATAAAATAAAAAGACATAATTAAAATCCTAAAAATTAAAAATTACATAATTAAAATACTAAAAATTAAAAATTACATAATTAAACTCCTAAAAATTAAAAATTACATAATTATTGGCTAATATAACCCGAGGAAGACTACGCATCCGGCGGGACCAACCCCAATTGTTTTTGGAGACCCAATATCATGGACTCGTGCGTTTGAAGTTGCGTGGGGGTCATAGTTGACCTATCGGCCATATTGAGTTGGGCCAAAAGGGCCCACAACGAGTTGTTCGGGGGTGGAGGTGGAACATAGGGTGCGGGTTCGGGAGCAGGGGCAGATGGAGTCGCGGCGCGACGTCGTTCGGCCGCCGCCTTCTTCCTACCTTGCGGTCGGCGTCGGGAACCGCTTGGTCCGGCATCGGGGCTACCCAAGTTAGCTCCGGCGAGTTGGCTAGCCACTTCTTCCGAGCCGGAGTCGGATAGTGCTACCGACCGTGAGCGTTTGGAGGAGCCGCTAGAGGAGGATGTTATGCCTCCCTTATACTTCGGGTGCGTCCGCGTCTCCTGCCAAACGTTAAGATATTTGAACTTACCGTTCATGGATTGGTAGGTGCTCAGCGAGGCGGTGATGATGTCGACCTCGCTTTGGCCGCTCCCGGCATTCCGGGACTCCTGGATGAAATAGCCGTTGAACTTGCCAATTTCTTCGTTGGCTCGGCCGATGCAGTTGCGCACCATACTCTCGTTGCGCTCGATCGTTCCCCGGCGGCCGGTGTGCATTGTACCGGCTAGAGACGCGCCACCAAAAGTGATCGCCGGATTGGTTCGTTCCAACCACCGCATCTTCGGAGATTTCCAAGTACGCCTTGAACAATCTTTCCATCTCCGCCGGTGAGTACGGTGTGCGGACACCGGCGCGAGATGGAGGATTCGGCATTTGGGAAGGGGCGCGAGGCCTAGGCTCCGGTGTCCACCCGTAGCGCCCATCGGAGGCACCTTGATCGTCGATTGGGTATGGCCGGTAGCCACTCGGAACGCCCGAATCTTGGGTGAGAGGAGGGGCCGAATATTCCGTTTCCGGACTAGGAAACGGTTGCGAACCGAACCATTCGGGGTTCCAACCGTGAGAGCCGCTTGGGTTGTCGTCGTTACCGGACATAGTGGTGTTGTAGGGTGTGAGAGGAAGATGAAAATGGATATGAGAGATTGAAGATGAGAATGGAGATGAGAGAATGATGATGAGAATTGTGTAGTGAAAGTGTGAATTTTTGGGAGTGAAATTGGGGGTATTTATAGATGAAAGTGTGTATTTTTGGGGTAAAAAAAATAAAAAAAAAATTAAAAAGTGGGGAAAAACGGTTATAAACGGATATAATTTTTTGGGGAAGTGAAAAATTTTTTTTTTTATTTTTTATCGGTTTTTTTAATAAAAAACCGATTTTTTTAAAAAAAAAATAAAAAATTGTTTGAAACCAACGGCTATGCCGTTGGCGAATGGGAGAGTGACACGTGTGCGTCCGCTGGCACGGACGTGCTCGATACATCGAGCAGCGCCGTGCCAGCGGCGCGGTTGCAGCGGCGGCGGTTCTTCGCCTTGCCGCTGGCACGGACGGCGGTGGCGCCAACCGCCACCGCTGCGGATGCTCTAACCCTTGAGCTGAGCTGGTCATTCATTCTTCACACATTTCTCCGGCATTTCATTTAAAACTAATATATACGAGTGAGAATCATATTTCACTAATTTTTTTTATCCATTTTTCTTAACATTTCTTAAAACTCGTGCCTCCAAGAAGTGAGACTCCTAATGCCGACCAATTTAATTATAAATCCATAAATGCGAACATTA
Source organism: Salvia splendens (assembly GCF_004379255.2). Taxonomy (NCBI): domain Eukaryota; kingdom Viridiplantae; phylum Streptophyta; class Magnoliopsida; order Lamiales; family Lamiaceae; genus Salvia; species Salvia splendens. Next base: position 7,673,470 of record NC_056032.1, read on the forward strand.
ATGTAGATTGCTTATCAAATGAAGTTACTTAAAAATATACTCCCAATGACAAATAAAAGTTACACGATTTAATGTGTGTTATTATACAAAATATATTGAAAATAAGTGATTAGTAAACTAAAATTTAATAATATTAAATGTCAACAAAGTCTATAAGTTCACAAAATGTTTCATTAGAATAATTTACACCTACCAATAATCTGAAAAGTTAATTCAAAGCGTATTCATTTTGTCACTTTCATTTTCAATTTGATAATTAATTAACTCGTGTTACTTTATTGATTCGTTGATACTTCTAAGATAATTTAAAATATAAATTTAAAAATTGATTCTTTTATGTCATCATCAAAACAGACAACACATCAATTTGAGGTTGAATCAATTGAACAGACCTACCTATTCATTTTGGTTTTTAAAAACACTGTCGTTGACGAAAATATTTACCCAGATAAACAATAAAAGACACACTATTTTTTTTGAATAAATATGAATTCGAACTAGACTTTTAACTCATTTATTAACTACACTACCGTTATGCCAACACGCCCAGAACATAAGAGACACTCTTATTTTGCACCTTAATGCACAATCCATATCTAATTCTGACTATTAAATCAAAATTATAATTATAAAATTATAGTCGAAATTGATGAATCCTAATTGAATTTAATTACATCGATTACCACTACAACAAAAAAATCCGTTAAGAATGTTTTTAATGTATTTAAGGACGATAATGTGTGTTTCTAAATATAACTCTAACGCTTCAAAAAAGTGTTCTTATTGTCAGTGTCTCAACTAAAATTAGAGAACTCAAACAAAAGCGTATTAAAAAAACAAAAGATCAAGTTAATTTATCATTAATTTAAGGACGCTTTCTTTTGCGTCCTTAATTGTTGTTATTTTTAAAAATTTTCCGACGCAAGTAATTGCGTCTCAATCTTTGTGTTCCTAAAAATACTAAATTTTTTTGTTGTGTACCTATATTTAAATGTGCATATTTTTCCTTTAAATTGTAATCACTATTGTTGATGCCTGGAAAGTGAATATTTTCTTTTCAGAATGTGAAGTGAAGTCCCCTACATAAAAATTGGGCTAAGCCCATTCAAATTTTATGGCTTGCAAGCAGTCCTAACTCAAGTCATAAGGATATAAATTTCAAAATATATTTTCATATTCAACTTTCCATTTAAAACTTATTGAATAGATGCACAATTACATCCTACCTCCGTATTTAAAAATTAGAAACATTTAAAATGACACGGGTTTTAATGCACAATTGGTAAAGCAAGAGAGAAAAATTGGTAAAGTAAGAAAGAGAATGAAAAAATGAATAAAGTAAGAGAGAGGAAGAGAAAAAATAGTGAAAATAGTGTTAGTGGATTGTGAGATCCACATCAAAAAATAGAAATATTCTAAAGTTTTTATTTTTAGGAGAAAACCCAAAATGAAAATAGTTTCTATTTTTAAAATACGGAGGTAGTAATAGTTTAAAATAAATTATATTATTAATATTCAATCAAATATGAATTGGCTGTGCTACACAACAGAGTATTAAAAGTGTTTACTTAAGCTTCTTATAGAGAGCTCATAAGCTCCAACAACTTATAAGATATTTGAAAATTTTATAATTAATATAATATTTAAAAGCTTATAAGTGATCAAAATCATTAGAAAATTGAGCTTGTAAGCTATAAAAATATTTGGATAATCGATTCAATTAACTTGATAGAGATGCGAGATATAAATAAAAATAATCACATATTTAAAGGGAGAAAATCGAAGAGGGATGATCTTGATTCAAGTTGCTCACTTCCACAAAGTTAATATACTAACAATAGTCTCGTCAATGACATAAATATTCATTTTACCTTTTTAAAAAAAAAATCCTATTAAAGATGCAATTTTTTTAATAAAAATAATATAAAAACTCATACAATAGTTTAATTTTTTTAGAGCATTCATAATGAGAGTCTATCTCTGGAGCCCATCTCAGAGTCTATCTTCATTTTTTTCCTGTCATGTCAGCAGGCTCATCCCAGAGCCTATCTCCATGCAATGAGAGCCAATCCCAAAGCCTATCTCATTTCCACATCATCACTATTTTATTTCACTCTTTTAATTTTTGTTGATGTAAATAAAGACAACGTAAAATATACGACAAAAAACATATTTCATTTTAAAAATTAAATAAAGCATAAATGTCTAAATAATATAAATAAAATTATATAATAAATTCATTCTTCGATGTATTACAATATTGGAAAACAGAATACAACAAGAAACGAATTTAAATAAAACATCAGCCCCTCCGTGACCAAAGTTCTTCAATCATATCACGTTGGAGTACACGATGGGCTTCGGCCTGGTGCATGTGAAATAGGGGGCGAAATTAAAAGACATTTCTAGTGACAAAAAAAATGTGAACTAGAGAAGGATGTAGGTGTGTGAAATGAAGGAGAGGAGATTGAGGTATTTATAATAGGAGAAGAAAATAAAAAATTAATTTAAAAAATAAATAATAATAAAAAAAGAAAATCGGCTCCGCCATCGCCTAAGCCTCCGCAATGGAGGCTCATGCAGGGCCGATGCGGAGCTGATGGGGATCGGCGCGGGGGCGGAGGCGATGGGGAGGGGGAATCGGCCCTCCCTCCGCAATGGTGACCGGTTGGAGGCGATGGGGAGGCCGATCACCTCCATTGTGAATGCTCTTGTGATATAAACTAATAATTAGGGGTGAGAAATTATACCGAAATACCGAAATACCGGACTTACCGTACCGGAAAATACCGAAAATACCGATTTTTCGGTATACCGCAGTTTCCGGTACGGTATGATACCGTACCGCATTGTTTCGGTAAGGTAACGGTATCAATTTTTCTATACCGCGGTATACCGGTATACCGTGGATTCGGTATACCGATACATTTATATATATATATATATATATATATATATAGGGTAGTGATCTATGGCAAACACTCCTTAAACAAATAACTAGAGAACAAATCATAGCCACAAGATCAAAAAAATCAAGGGCTAATATTAATTTTCGAATTTAATGAGATATTAGCTCCCTCAATCACAAATTTACTCCATAATAACAAGTCAGGGGTATTTTGGTCATTGCACAGCGAATTAAATCCAATTTTGAAAATTGAATTCAAACCGTGTCGCGTCTTCTTCTCTTCTTCTCTCTTCTCCTCTTCTCGTCGCAGTTGGCGGTGTCGCAGAAGAGAGTTTTGGTGGTGACAATGGCGGTTGCCGAAACCGTCTTCGCTCTCATCGGTAGCTCAGCCGCGCAGGAAGGTCCCGCACCGGCGCTGGCTTCCGTCGCTCGCCGTCGCCGTCACCGTAGCCGTAGCTTCGTTCGTCGTCGGCGCGGCGCTCAGGACCTGAGTTTTTATTTTCCTTTCTAGGCTATAGCGGAGTGTGTATGTAATATATATTGATTTGCGGTGTTTGGGGTTTGGATCAGTTGAATTGCTGTGTTTGGGGTTTTTGAAATTCTTTTTCGGTTTGTAATATTCATTCGACATTTTTATGTGTGACTTCTAACAGTGTGTATCACACTATTAGATATTCATACTGTGCATTTGATGTTAATTAGGATAAGTAGTATAAAATTGCCATTTTCTCCAAATCATATTGCCCGTAAGTTCTTACCAATTTTGATGTTATTATTATATTGATTTCATTACTTATTTTGTTGTTGTTGTTTATACTATAAGAGTGATGTGTTTTGTAAACAAGAGTGAAGTAAAATCACAATAAGAGTGATGTGTTTTGTAAACAAGAGTGAAGTAAAGTCATGCTACGAGTGATGTGTTTTGTGAACAAGAGTGAAGTAAAATCTGAGTAAGAGTGATGTGTTTTGTAAACAAGAGTGAAGTAAAATCTGAGTAAGAGTGATGTGTTTTGTGAACAAGAGTGAAGTAAATCTGAGTAAGAGTGATGTGTTTTGTGAACAAGAGTGAAGTAAAATCTGAGTAAGAGTGATGTGTTTTGTGAACAAGAGTGAAGTAAAATCTGAGTAAGAGTGATGTGTTTTGTGAACAAGAGTGAAGTAAAATCTGAGTAAGAGTGATGTGTTTTGTGAACAAGAGTGAAGTAAAATCTGAGTAAGAGTGATGTGTTTTGTGAACAAGAGTGAAGTAAAATCTGAGTAAGAGTGATGTGTTTTGTGAACAAGAGTGAAGTAAAATCTGAGTAAGAGTGATGTGTTTTGTGAACAAGAGTGAAGTAAAATCTGAGTAAGAGTGATGTGTTTTGTGAACAAGAGTGAAGTAAAATCTGAGTAAGAGTGATGTGTTTTGTGAACAAGAGTGAAGTAAAATCTGAGTAAGAGTGATGTGTTTTGTAAACAAGAGTGATTTGTTTTGTAAACAAGAGTGAAGTATTCAAAATCCACTTCAATTTGACAATTTCTCCATTGAGAAACACCACGGCTCTTTTAGCATGCACTTCTCTTATCAATGTTATGGATTCATCAACTCACACATACATCTAAGCATCCAATTTCTGATCAAGTTATAATTATTTTTGGAGAATTACACCAGCCATATACCTAATTCAACTAGTACATAGGAAGAAAATCCTAAAACTGATATTAGAATCCTTGAATAATTTTCAATCCCAATCCATTTCGGTAGAAATTACTAATTAATTTTTTTTACTTAAATCATTTTCGAGCTAAAGCCGAGCGAAAGCGGAAAAAAAAATGTTATCTCCACTTAGAAAATATATAATGCATAATTGCTCCAGCATACAGCGCCGGAGCCGAAGAAGTCGACGAGATCACCGACGGCGGCGGTGCAGCCGTCGGAGACGTCTGAGAAGGCGTCGGAGTGGGCGGAGCCTGCGGCAGCTCCGCCACAGAGACAGCTAGCGCGGCGCATGACTTTCGTAAGATTGGATTCACGGTGATTATATGTTATTCATGAATTCACATTGATGTATTGAATTCCCAAAATGCCCCTGGACAAGTTTTTTTTCATAAAAATCTGAAAGTTTGTTTAAGCCATAGGATTAATTTGGAGTATTAAAATGTGTGGCTGAGATTTGTTCTCTAATTATACACTTAAGATTAGTTATATATTGATCATTACCCTATATATATATATATATATATATATATATGAAAATGATCAATACAAAACTTGATCTCAATACAAAATCCAGACCAAATCCTGACCATGAGATTTGACAATCCAATGGTCAATAATTAAACAAAAACACTGAGGGTCATTGTAAAGCAGTTTTAGGTCATATTATAAACTTTGGGTTTGAGGTCATGTTAAGATCATTTCATGTCATTCTTACTATAATGACGTAAAAATAAGCTTACAATGACCTAAAAATGACTTTTGTATGCTTGGTTCTGCATTTTTGTATTAAGAATGGTTTTGCATGGATCAAAACCCTATATATATATATATATATAGTAGCGTTATTCTCTTATTCATCCCTTAGATCTTTTATTCTTCTTAATATGAGCCGTTAGATATCATTCATCAACGGTCCAGATGAAGTGCATTATTACACTATAATGATGCATTATTAGTCGGTGTGCATTATTCAACTGAAATTCTGCATTATTACACTATAATGGTGCATTATTAGTCGGTGTGCATTATTCAACTGAAAATCTGCATTATTAAATGACATGTGGCATCAATCTAACCGTCGAATGACAAAATCGTGGGGCTGAGATCAAGAAGGAAATAGGAGAAAATATGGAAAAAGGAAATGAATACATCCATATATATATATATATATATATATATATATATAAATATTAAATATGTTAATGGAATTAACTCTGTGGGGTTTATGGTGGGTTTTGAATTAGCAAATGAAAAAATGTCGGGACATGAAACATATTGTACAGATGTCTATTTCACATCTACTCTTGAAATATAACAAAAATACATAGGATTCATTTTACATTTATCTGACTAGTGCTTTGTTTCATGCAATATGCGAATTGCTAAATAACAATACGAAAAAATATAAAGATATTTTGAAACTTCTAATCATTATAATTATTTTAAATGTTTTTTCATAAATATAGTTCATTTTTCATAAATATGTTATAATATATATATATATATATATATATATATATATTACATTTATATATATATTATATTTAAAAAAAGTTTAAAAATAGAATTTTCTAATCCACGGTATACCGCGGTATACCGTTACCATACCGCATACCGTTATTACGGTATGGTAACGGTATCAAAAATTATCATACCGAATTTCCGGTATACCGGAAATTCGGTACGGTATCGGTATGGAATTTTGTCATACCGTAATTTCCGGTACGGTATGCGGTATGGCACGGTCGGTACGGTATACCGTACCGACCCAGCCCTACTAATAATCATGATAAACAGTGATACCGTCACCTTTTTCTTATTACCTTTTTTAAACTTTGGAATAATGGACCAAAAAAAGGTAGAGTTAAAAAGAAATAAATAAAGTTGTCCAAACGCTCCCCTATTTTGTTGGGCGGGAATAAGACAACAGTGATTTTAAACAAAAACAAAATTCAAAATAATTTTATTTATATACTACTCCCTTCGTTCTCTTATAGTTGAGGCGAAACTTTTCGGCACGGAGTTTAAGAAAGGAATATTTGAGTGTGTTAAATAAATAGATAAAAAAGTAAGAAAGAAAAAAAAGTAGAAAGAATAAGAGCATCAGCAATGACGCCCGTCCCGGCGGACGTCTGACCGGCGTGCCGGACTTCCGCCATTGTGCAAGGTCGCGACGGATACGGACGTCCGCTACGGACATCGGAGTTCCGCAGTGTTCCGCGGACGTCCGCCATTGCGGAGACACGACGGACGTCCGTGTGGACGTCCTGATTTTTAATTTTTTTTTGTTTAAAAGTCTATATATACGGCTCGTTGAACTTCATTTCATTCGCACCACTTGTTTTAACAAGTTTCTCTCTCTAAATTTATTTTATATATCCGTAATGACTGGTAGTGGTAGTGGTAGTGGTGGGCATTATGAACACATGATGCGGCTGATTCATGCACGTGTGTGAGAGGCCGCGGATAGGGAGGAACAAGCGGCCTTGGAGCCAGCGGTACCTCGACCCATCCATCATCGATCTATAGTACCTCGGGACCTCCTCGCTGCACATCGTCGGTTGTACGAGGATTACTTAGCTCCCGAGCCACGATATGGGGAGAACATGTTCCGGCGACGTTTTAGGATGCATCGTCCGCTCTTTCTGCGTATCGTGGGCGCTTTAGAGCGTCGATACGGGTATTTTATTGTGTGGGAGGATGCGGCTGGTAAACCCGGCTACACGCTGATTCAGAAGTGCACTGCCGCAATCAGGCAGTTGGCATACGGAGGCACAGCCGATATGTTCGACGAGTACCTCCACATCGGCGAGACGACTGCCCGCGAGTGCCTGAAGTATTTTTGTCAGGGCGTTAGGGAGATATTCGGGGATAGGTATCTTCGGAAGCCTACCCTCGAAGATTGTCAGGCTCTGCTGGATATGCACGAGAATCAGCATGGGTTTCCGGGAATGTTAGGCAGCATAGATTGTATGCACTGAATGTGGAAGAACTGCCCCGCTGTCTGGAAAGGGATATACACTACTGGTTTCAAGGGCAAGAATCTCACGATGATCCTTGAACCGGTAGCTGACTACCGGATGTGGATTTGGCATGGCTCAGGTGCATGGCTTGGAATCTGAAGTTATTACTGATTATCTTCTGATCTTTTCCAAGGTTCGTTTTTCCCTAAGATGAATATAAACCCAGAAAAAAGATGATGATTTTTGATGTGTGGAATTCGGGTTCTTTGTGAGCGAAGTTGAGTTTTTTCTTTCTTGTGGAATTGTTGTGTTCTTAATTCTTATTCCAGGTAATGTTCTCTCTCTCTCTGTAGATTACGTCGATTATATTATAATGTTTTATTCTTTCCTTGTATTCTCATGGATAATGTTTGTTTGATTTCATTTTCGCAAATGTTGAGAAGGAGTGAAGTCTTGAATTCATTTATATTGAAGTTTGAAGGGGAAAGTGAGTCAGATTGGAAGCAAAGGCTACAGCAATTTCAATCCGAATTCATTTTTTGAAGATTAAATCAATTAGTGTTGTTTTAGTTCATGGCTTTCAGTTTCACTTTGCATTCTGCTTATAACTTGTGTGGTTTTCTAATGACTGAGGATTTGAACTGGTGTTTCTTTAAAAATGAAGATGGAAGAGAGGAAATGGATGTGGAAGAGAAAACCTTCAGAAAGTGAGAGCTCAGGATCATTTTCTTCTACTTCTGAGAGATACTCGGACGAGCAGGTAGATATACGTTTGTCCTCAGCAGACATAGTTTAGCATACTTGTGTGTGTGTATTTTGAATCAATTGACAAAGTGTTTGGGAAGTACTATTAAAGTTTCTGTTTGCTTCTTGAAAAACTAATACATTGGTATTGAGTCGCAGTGGTGCTGTTGAAACTTGAATCCATCTGCTGTCTATGTGTTTTCGAGCAACATTGCTTGAGCTATGACTAATAGTGCGTGCTACATTCTCTGTTTTGTGGTGAGATGTTGTAGTGAACATGTGATAGAGGTTAAGTTCCCTATCGAGAGGTTTGTAGAGCACGTGAAGATTGAACGGAGCGAAAAAGATAATTCCCTAGTTGAAGTTCTAGGGTTTTCGGAACAAGAATGAGAATAGAAGCTTATTTCATATTTCTCAATAAATAAAATTCTATACCCTAAAATCTATCTTGCTAAGCAAGCAAAATAAATAAATAAAATAAAATCAAATACTATTAAAAGATACGTTGGAGATTGAGAGAGATTTGGACACGATCTTGAGCGTGATTTAGATGCTCGATGGCCCTATCAACTCTCCCCGGTCAAAATCCACCTTGTCCTTAAGGTGGGAAATCCGAATTGCAATAGTATGTCCACAGAAATTACCAAGCCGCTGCCGAAGTCTCCATAAGCTCCAATCAGCACCTGCACTAACTGAAAACAGAAATGCACCGTGATGCATTTTTCTTGGATTCATAGGAGCTTCAATATCGTCACACTCAAAAGCTCCTGGATCAAATATGCGAATTCCGTATAAATCCGAATTTGACCCCAGCTGTAGTTCTAAATATTATATGGGCCCCTCCAGTCTCGGAAATTGCAAGTCAACCCCTGTTTTGTGTGACTATATTTCTGAAAACCCGTTCTCACCGCTTGACAAAATTTCCGCTGCATTTCATGTTGATAATATGATTGATACACATGCGAAAGGGTGGATTTTTTACTGTGGGGCAACTGATACAATGACCCCCGAGAAAAATGATTTTGTTGATCTAAGTTGTGAAGTGAGTAAATCTTATATCAGAACGGCTAATGGGGAATTGGTTACTGTAGTGGGATCTGGAACTATTGAGATTTCCCCTACTCTTCGTCTAAAGAACTGCTTATATGTTCCTACACTGTCTCAGAGGCTGATGTTTATTAGTCATGTTACTAAGGAATTGAATTGCACTCTCCTGATGCACCCCGATTTTTGTATCTTGCAGGATATTTAGACGATGAGGATTCTTGGGCGTGGCACTGAGAAGCAATGACTCTACTATGAGAATGAGATAGCTCAACATGGTAGTGCAATGCTGGCTCACGGGTCCACGAAACAAGAAACTTGGCTTTGGCACCGAAGACTAGGACACCCTTCCCCGGGTTATTTTAAACTACTTTTTCCGAAACTCTCTATTCCTGTTGATTTTTCTTGTACAACTTGTGTTTTGGCTAAGAGCCACAAACAGTCTTTTAAACCTACGAATACTCGAATGAATTCCATGTTTTCCTTAGTGCATTCTGATGTGTGGGGTCCAGCACCAATTATTGGTGGAAATGGTTTTAAGTATTTTGTGATATTTGTCGATGATTGCACTAGAATGACGTGGGTTTATTTTCTGAAACATAAGTCTGAAGTATTCGATAGGTTCACATCTTTTTTTAAACTTATCTAAACACAGTTCCACACTACTATTAAAACTCTTAGATCTGACAATGGGAGGGAATTCGTAAATAGTGCTATGACCCAATTCTGCACAGAAAAAGGCATTATCCACCAAACCTCCTGTCCCTATACACCCGAACAAAATGGAGAAGCCGAAAGAAAAAACAGAACAATTCTTGAAATGACCCGAGCCCTGATGATAGAATCCAAAGTCCTGACCTCTTTCTGGCCCGAAGCAGTCTCCACTTCTGTTTACCTCATGAACCGACTCCCTACAAAAATCCTCCGAATGAAAACACCTTTTGATACCTTGTCCAAAGTTGCCAATATCCCAGAGCACCTAAACCTCACACCCAAAGTCTTCGGTTGTAGCGTTTACGTGCATATTCCAAAATATAAAAGAACTAAATTGTCCCCGTGTGCAACTAAATGTGTCTTCGTGGGATATGGGATAAACCAAAAGGGGTACCGATGTTTTGATCCCCACACCAAAAAGGTCATCACTTCTATGAATTGTAACTTCTTGGAGACCGAATTCTTTTACCAAACCCACCTTAGTAGCCAGGGGGAGAGTGATCCAGGTGGCAGTGACTACCTAAGTTGGGTTGTGCCATTGTCAAGCTCTTCGATTGAGGATCCAACAGAACCAGTTGACACTGCCGTCGAGCAGGTTTCACCGCAAGAGTCATCTCAACCACTAACTCAAGATCCTCCTCCGACGATATCCAAGGTAACACCCGACTCAGATCAGTCTTCTATACCTATTTCCACTGACCAAGTTGACACAGAAACCCAAGTGGAGGAGAATGTAATCGACGGGGACACTGGACGATATATACTTCCCCAACGGAGTACAAGGGGGATACCGCCGAAAAGATATTCCCCCGAGAAGATAGGGAAGAAAAGCCGATACGGAGTGGCGAATTTCGTACAAGAAAATCTGTCTAAAATGGCAAGGGCTTTTTCCGCTGCATTATATGAAGAGGAAGAGATTCCTAGAACGGCCGAAGAAGCAATGGAACATAAACATTGGAGAGAAGCAATGTTAACCGAAATGAAGGCTTTGATGAAGAATAACACGTGGGAAAAAGGTGAATTACCTGCAGGGGTAAGAACCGTTGGGTGCAGATGGGTGTTCACAATCAAGCGAAGGCCGGACGGCACGATAGAAAGGTACAAAGCTCGACTCGTGGCAAAGGGGTATACTCAGACGTATGGTGTAGATTATGCTGAAACGTTCTCTCCCGTAGCCAAAATCAACACCGTGAGAGTCCTGTTTTCCATTGCCGCTAACAAGGACTGGCCACTCCATCAGTTCGATGTAACTAATGCATTCCTCCATGGAGAATTGCCGAAGCATGTATTCATGGAACCTCCTCCAGGATTTGCTCAAGAATTCCAGAATGGTGAAGTTTGTCGGTTGAAGAAAACACTCTACGGATTGAAACAGTCTCCACGGGCTTGGTTTGGAAGATTCACAGAAGTAATGAAGAAATATGGGTACAAGCAGAGTAATTCGGACCACACTTTATTTCTCAAGAAGAAAGAAGGTAAGATCACATGTCTGATTATATATGTAGATGACATGATCATTACAGGAAATGATGAAGAAGTAATTGGTGAGCTGAGGAAGAACTTGTTCAAAGAGTTTGAGATGAAAGATTTGGGATTGCTCAAGTACTTCTTGGGAATAGAGGTGCTACGATCGAAGAAGGGAATCTTCATCAACCAAAGGAAGTACATATTAGACCTATTGGCGGAAATTGGGATGATAGATTGCAAGCCAGCAGATACCCCCATAATTCAGAATCACGGGCTACAGTTAAAGGAAGGAGCGAGACAGACGGACATGGGGAGATATTAGAGGTTAGTCGGAAAACTGATCTATCTTTCACACACAAGGCCAGATATAGCCTATGCAGTAGGAGTGGTAAGTCAATTCATGCATGCACCCCAAGAAGAGCATTGGGAGGCAGTGCTCCGAATAGTTCGATACTTGAAGGGGACAGCGGAGCACGGGATTATGTTCGAGAAACACGGTCACATGGAGGTCCATGGTTTCACTGATGCTGATTGGGCAGGGAATCCAAACGACAGAAAATCGACTGCATGCTATTTTACATTAGTAGGAGGAAATCTTGTGACATGGAGAAGTAAGAAGCAGAAGGTAGTGGCACTGTCCAGTGCAGAGGCAGAGTTCCGAGGAATCAAAAGTGGGTTGACAGAGATATTGTGGCTGAGAAGACTTATGACAGAATTGGACATGCGCCCGATACAGCTGTGTAGGCTATTTTGTGATAACAAGGCGACAATCAGTATATCCGAAAACCCGGTCCAACATGATCGAACCAAACATGTGGAAGTTGATAGACACTTCATCAAGGAGAACATTGAAGCTAAGGTGGTGGAAATGCCCTTTGTCAAATCTGAAGATCAGTTGGCAGACATTCTGACGAAGGCAGTGAACTCAAAGTCGTTCCGAGACGTATTATGCAAGTTGAGTATCGGGAATCCCGTTACTTAACTTGAGGGGGAGTGTTAGCAAGAAATCAGGAAGAAATCAAGAGGATATACGGTATTGATATGCAAGAATATTTACCAAAGATAGAATGCAATCAATGTAATTAGGTTTATCTTATTTGTGTATTTTGTAGCCTATATAAGTTGTACAATCTCTGGACATGAATGATTGAATAGAATGATCCTATTACCCAATTCTCTACATGAACGAGTCGGATCTTTTGTACGGGCTGCCTGGCCCGAAACTCTCGATTTTCCACTGCGCCAGCCTTGCTATCGTCTCCACCTTATTGCCCTCCATTGTTTTGTGAGTGTGTGAGATAAAAAGAAACAAATAGAGGAAGCTTGAGAGAGAAAGAAACAGAGGAAGCTTGATTTCCACTGTGTGTGTGTGAGGGGTACGTAAGGAAAGATTTTATAGTTAGCATTTGAGAAAAGTTTTAGCCAAACCAAATCCAAATGAGAAAATATAGGTTTGTTTTTCAGCTTTATTGCGGTTGATCTATTTTAAGCACGTACATTAGATCTATTTTTCAAAAAGTTTACCGGAATGCTAAATTGAAGTAAAATGACATCGTTTTGATTACGAAATGCATAAAACCCTTGATTGGAAAGGAACATATACGTTGATAGGCAGCCACATATCAAGTTCATTTGACAACTTGGACCTCGAAATAGTATTGTTTAAATGTCCACATTTTGGCATATGATATATCTTAATTGGGACTCTGTAGTAGATGGATGACCAAAGTAGGCTTCTTAACAAAATCTACTACAAATCTACAATTTATACATTATCTATCACATGATCAACCCTAGTTCTTGAATAGTTTTCGACCACCTTTGCATACAATCACACATTTCAGCAGAGTACATGCACGTAGCAATTCAACCAACGCCAACAATCCTTCCTATTTACACAAAAAGCTTCTCCGAAAATGGCACCGACGGCGATCAACCAGGTACAAAATAATCCATCTTATCCACAGACAGGTTCAATACAGAATTTTCAACCTACAACACATGCAAAAGATAGATGTCAATATACGAAGATGAAACGATCAATGGTGGAACGAGGAATAGATCACGATTTACTTCATCAAATGGGACAAAGACAAAGGGTGTGAGACCCCTCTTGTGTGAAACTGCAGGGACGTCAGGGTTGTGGGTTTCATCCTCCTGCCACCCTTCCACTACTCCGAGGATGTCATCGTCGGAACTACTAGCCTCTGCGTCATTCACGCCGCTTGTAACGAGTGATATCAGATCCATTCTATTGTTGGCGCCTTGTACAGTCCCCCTTAACCTATTTTTAAGGGCATGAATCACAAAGGTAGTAAACACAAAAGAAATATTTTTTTTGAGATATATGTGTGAACTAAATAATTGGCCAACACCTGAGGGCTGATCAGATGACACAATTCTCTAAACACAACATAAGATTGTTGCTTATAGAATTACATCGGGGTTATATTAAAATAGGACTTACAATAATCTACCATCTAGATATTAATCTTCTAGAGAAAAATCTAGTTAGAAGGAAAGGAAGGAATATACGAACAATCATCACAACACACAAGACAAACCTTAACTGTACACTCAAGACCTCTCATTTTTGTCGCCATAAATAACTACGAAGTAAGGTGCTAGACTCGTACTGCCTATGGCTCTAGTGGCAGTGATTCATATAACATGCAATGTTCCTTGTATGAGAAGATATATTCACGAAACACACCAGCAGTTATAAAATGACCATCACATAAAATATCAATTATAAAAGAAATAGTTTTCTCAAGAGTTGATAAAAATGGCCTCCATCTTCGTAAACTTAAAAGGGGGTGCGCTAAAGGACCTCATGGAAAAAGAAAACGAAAAACAGTGTAACTATGAAAATACCTCAAGCGGATTCTTAGAACAGTTGGGCGTAAGCCAGGATACAAAATAGCAGCTTCAACCTGTGAGGGGAACTACAAAATCAGTTATCCAGCAACGAAAAGTTTAACTTCACACACAAACAAATTGTAGCTCAGTGGATAGCCATATATCACATAATCGGCTAAAGATGAGAGCATGAACTCTCCTCGGGTTACAGCATTAGAATTTAGAAAAGAAGTGATGGAAAAAGTGGCAACTGACCTTATCTTCAGAAAGTGTGTACTGTCCGCTGAAAACACTATCAGATCTTGCTGAACGAACATTCATGTATTTTGCAACATCTTTTACTTTTTGTGATGAGTTCTATTAACAAAACTACAACGGTAAGCAGACTTGGCAATAATAAAGTAATTCCGAAATTGCTAAGGTTGGAAAACAACTATTCCTAGATTATGACCTTATATAGGAACCTCCCAGAAGGATAAAATCGCATGTACCGGTAATAGCAAACCTGCAGAATGAAACAAGAGTTTCATTACACAATTACAGCAATTACAAAAAATGTGAAAAAGGGGAGATCCAAAGCTCTAAACTTAGATTACTTAAGCTACTTCAGTGAAGAGCAGTATAGGACTGCTATCCACTACATCGTTGGAATGGGATAGAACAGCATGATCTTACATTTGATATTAGCATAAGATATATATTTATCATCCTTCTCCGACATTATCCTTCCTTTCATAATACTATTACAAATAATTTGATCAGAATCTCAAGGTATTGTTGGCCTTCTATTGAGCAGAAAAGAGAATAAAATGAGAAACTAAAGCAACTTAAATTAGAAAAAACCATACAATATGCACAGGATTGGTGGTTCTCCACTCTGCAACCCCAGCACGAATGTAGGTATTCCGACTGATATAAAGCCCTGGAAATTCAAAATCACAAATTTAAAACAAGACTCGATCTAAGACGAACAAGATATAGAAGGTTCATAACATTGGCATTCTTATAACACGTAAAAGAAACTCTAGAACTCGCTAGAGAAATTTTAATTGAACTCTGATTAGCGTCAGCCGAACCCGCACCGATCCAGATTCCAGATACCATTGATGCTAGCACATTAAAGGTTTGATCAGTTCTTATGCTTGAGGTATGATTGTAATCATTTTCTTTCTTCTTGTGGTAGTGATTTCTCGTCCCCCTAAGCCTAGAGTTTCTTACCTGAGGTTTAAGCTTAGGGGCAACCCTTAAATTTGGAAGCATTTCATTGAAAAGAATTAATTTTTTCCCAATCTTATGGTGCAGACTGCAGATTTGTGGGAAATTACAAACATGATGTAAAACGCAGCAACATAAAGTAACAAACAGAATACTTTACCATCAGTCCGAAGTCTTGGTCTTAAGAGCCACATTTTCCGCCATACGCCATGATACGTTGATTGGAGAATCTTATAATTTTCCACAATTCCATTTAGCTGAAGCGCAAAGACAAATATAAGAATAGAAAAAACACACATCAATAATGAAAAGATAGACAGTCATTATACAGTTACCTGCCAAGCCTTTAGGCATGCATGTCGCCAGAACACAGGGTTACGAATAGTATATCTCCACTTTCGACAGACGCAAGCTGCTCTCCCAAGGGTATAAGGACTCATCCTTGAAAATATCTGTAGGGGGGTATATTAATATTACAATGTCCTCATTTATTAATATCAGTCAATCACAATGTCCTCGTTTATTATGAAAAGGGCAAAAAATTTTAGAAACGATGACAAGGTACAAAAGATGATATCCATAATCATCATTACATAACAAAGACGGGTCTACTTCATAGCAGAGTAATACCTCAAAAAGCAACTCATCAGGCAAGCTGCGGTGTAGAAGTGCTGTATCAACAAACGGTTTGCTCAAGCTACGGAAAGGAGTAACAGGTCTGACATTAACCCCATAAAGATCTGCAGAGCAAGAACATATTGTTTCAGCTGAACTACCAAAGAATTGTCAATCGTGCAAAACAACACATAGCACAATTAGCATATGAAATTCATGAATTGTACTAATAAGTGGCATATTACAATTACAGAGAAACAAAACTTGAGAAAAAATTAATTACCAAGCCATGGCCTTTGCGTCACCAGGAATTGAGCAGCTCTCAAACGCGAAGCTGATTCAAGCTCCGCTGCAAGTTTAACCGCATAATCTGGTAACAAGGAAACTAGCTAACTCAGAATATGCATCCGTTGTGTACAGTTTAACAGAAACAAAAACCAGATAAACTAAAAAAATACACCGAATTTACAATTGCCGACATAATTCGTCTCAAATTCAAATATCATGAAATTGCTAAAACAAATTCGCACCGTAAGATTGGAGCTGCATCAATCAATATAAAAAATTGCTAATATAAAATTAACTCTCTCAATTTACACTGAGAAGATCAAACTCTCCATAAACCACAAATTACAGCGATCATATCAGAAACCAAAATAAATGGTATACGCGGTTATGTAAATTGAAAGTTTATTGAATTCAATTGATGCAAAGACATAAATTTTAGGAAATGAGATGGTGAGTTCTTACCTGAAGTCATTGATTGAATCAAAGAGAACCGGGAAAGTCGTGGTCCTCTGTTTCTGGAAGTGAGGAGAGAGAGAAGAGAGATAAATTACTGTAAACGAACCAATGAGCTCCGAATTCGTGGGTGATCCGACCCGATATTCCTGAGTCGGTATAATTATATTATTATTCATATTACTAAGATCGTTTTCTATAAATTTTTAGTATGCTACTCCCTCTCCCCTGTCCGTAAATAGGAGTCTCGTTTTGCCATTTTAGTTCGTCCATAAATAGGAGTCCCGATTCACTTTTACCATAAATGGTAATAGGGTCTCACCTTCCACTAACACGTTTCATTCTCATTTTATTTAAAACTAATATATATAAGTGTGACCTCTATTTCACTAATTTTTTTAACATTTCTTAAAACCCAATGACGAGTGAGTGAGAGATTATAAAAAAGAAAATGCGGTGATGTTTAAAGCTAATTTTTGTTAACTATATGGGTGAATTAATTTAATTATTTTCTATAAAGTGCTTGCTGAAATGATTTTGCAATAATTTTATTTAGGGGGAGTAATTATTACTCCCAAAGTTCCAGGCAAATCAAATAAATCAACCGAGATTGGGGCAGACCCAAACCCCTCTCCGGTTACTTATCCTGCAATAGCTCCAGTGGCCCCAACAATCGCCTTACCTAACCCAATTATCACATAATAATCACAGTAGAGAACCACTGGATTCTTACCGAGGTAACTGTCATCGGATCCTCTTTGATTTGATTGTTGCAGTAGACGCCTTGTTAATTAACTGTCGCTTTCAACCCCACTGCCGCATCGGTTCCTCCGCCGCCGCATATTACTTCTCATGGAGACTTCCGATGGTCATTCTTCGAATTATCAGTTTTCATCCTCGTTTGCAGGTTCGCGGCGAGATGTTACTTACAGGTGAGTCATGGCTGCAGTTAATTGCGTATTGTTGAGAATTGGGGGTACTGTCATTTGAAAAATCAGTAATTCGGTGGGGTTTTCGCTTTCGTAGTTGATTTTGAATGAATTAGACTCCTGATCGTTATCGCTGGATACATTATGACCGTGATTTTTGAGCAGTCGTTAACCTTAGCTTGCTTGTGTATGAATTATGAATGAGCTGGAGTGATGGATTTTAATTTTCTTTTCTGAGGTGTTAATCTGGTCGTTTTGCTAGGTTAATTGAGTGATTAGTTGCAATGAGATCAATTTAGCTGAATTGCATATGAAGAGATGATCATAGTGACGTTAGAATTTGTGCTTTAGTGCGGCAGGGATTTTCGTTCTCCTTAAGGCGTACTGTAGAGAAAATGCAGATGAAAACAGGCCAAATGAGTGTTGTGATTACATAGGAAAGATGCCTTGAGGCCAAATGAGTGTTGTGATTACATAGGAAAGGGCTATTATTATTGTTTCAAAGGATATCTGGTTTAACGGTTTTGGCCAATTTTCGACAGCCTAAGTGTACTACTCCATTTTTTAATGTTCTTGGTTGCTGCATGTAGATGGTGGACCATGGCCTGAACATTCAATTATGAACTTTTTCTCTGAATGGTCCATGTAATAAGCTTGGGGTGAGAAGTTATTTGATGGTTTGATGTGGGGTTCTTAAGCAACATGTAACTGGTGTTTCTCATTTTTACCAAAATGTTTTTATTTCTTAGCAAAATCTTGCAAGTATCTAGATTTATGCCACACTCTTTAAAAAGTGACCCATTCTTCAGATTGCGCTTCATCTTAAGGGTACAATTGGTGGTTTTGGCTTCAGCGTTAGGCAGCATGAGGTGTTGTTGAGTGTGTATGTTGGGAAGGGAGTGTGGAAAGTGGAGACCGTCAAGTTAAACACATTAGGTGTCAACTTTGAGGTTTTGTTGTGTCTTCTGGGAAGAACGTTGGCTTCTAATTTTCTTGGGGCCACTGTCCAAATTCTGGTGTTGGTGTAAATTGAGTAACTTGGATCTGAATAAGAGACAACTTATAATGTACCTTAAATATGGACGTCAGGGTTGTTTTGTGTGTCATATCCTAAAAACATTAAAAAGTGAGTCCATACCTTCAGATCTTTCTTGTGTCTGCATCTACTGTATGTATGTTTAAGCTTTTTTCCCACACTACTTGAAGGCGTGTACTTTGTAACCTTAATCATACTTTCCCAGAAGAACACTCTCATAGTACATCAGTTTCCATGTAGAAGCTTTAGAGGGTACTTATTCTGGTTGCACTTGCTATTTCAAGGTCAAATTTATGTTTTACAAGCTCCAAGTTATCTTAGATAATAACACACTAGTGAATCTAACATATCTTATGGCAAATTACTGATTCATTCATTTGAGAGCAAAGAACTTGTATCAAAATGCACTATCGGGATATTGCATATTAACTTGTGTTAGTAGAATACATCAATTTTTACAAATGTGGGAAACTCTGCAGTGGTCACAAAGGTCCACCACTGTAAGCTATGATGAACTATAAGGGGGGAGAGATTTCAAATGCCTTTTAATTGATATCTATATGGATGCAGAATATATGTCATGAAGTTTGGCCACTGGGCTCATATTAAGAATGATTTATGGCCCAACAAAGACAAGAATTGATCTTCTGGGCATCAGAAGTTGCAGTCTGCTGAGATTATAATGTTCCAGAAAACAGGAATGACCATTTTTCCAAAAAATATTATTTTCCTTTTTCCTATATTGATAATCTGGAACTTTTAGGATCATCTTTTGGATTGCACAAAATGCATAATTGTTGGTGATCTTTGTAGTTATAGAGACAACGTGCTTTGTTTTGAAAAGATTGTCTAAATGATATGTTCATAAACTCTTATCTCTATCCAGTTTTGTATTTGAGCATCATATGTGATGGCATTTAGTTGAGTGACAATACTGTTTTCTCTCTGCAGCTGTGGTTCCTGTGGCTATGATTTAAACCTGAACTCATCCAGTCGGAATACATCTACCATTGGGTCCAAATATGGTAAATCTATCAAGAAAGGGACTATATCATTTTTCTCAATTGATGAGAGCCGATTCAACCAGGTTGAAGAATTTAGCTGTATACCATACTTCATCTTCAAGCACTCTTGGGGTATTTTCCGTCGGAGAACAAAACTCCTATGCCGGAAATGTGGGAACCTTATTGGAATTGCTTCTGACCTGAACAATGCTTCTTCCATCCACCTCATAACAGACGGGTCAAACTCACCCTCTAGCAGTGAAATCTCCAGCAAGAGAAAGTACGACATCAGGATTCGCTCCTTGCAACCTAGTTCAGCTGGTTTTGGTACTCCTCTTGTCTCATGATGGTCATATGATGAACCAATACCACGTATGCATGGAACCAAATGCTTTACACGGGAAAGAAGTCATGCTGGCAGCCATTCTTTTCTGCGCAAGTAAGAAGCATAAGTTAAGTTGCTTGTATAGCATTTGTGTTTTTTTCCGAATTTCTATTTCCGGTTTCCTGCTTAATCATTGTTAGCAAATTCATATGTGGTCGAGCTGAACGAATGATAGCCGATATGTACAAAACTATGAAACCTGCATCAGATGTGGCGATTATGTTGGTGATTGGAATGCAGTGATTTGTTCATTGTTTGCTAATGATCTACATGTCCAGAACGTCGATTTGTGGCTTTCGTTCAATTTGTCCTTTATGTATCGATTACTGGCATGCTCAAGCCTCGTTCTCATTATGTTGTATGTTAATATATATGCCATTGATTTAGTGATGAGATAGTGAAACCTCCCTGACACTGTCTATTGCTTGTGTGTTACTTCACACTCAAATTGTATACAGTTCTACTAAGTCCCCACTTCTTTATCTTGTGTCCTACAAAATGTGAAAGAAGATATATGGACTAAAGTTTTGAAATAATTATTGTAAAGAAGGCTGTGAGACCTTAGCAGAGAGAGTTGTTGATTTAAATTATATGTACATATTATGATACTGAATTGAATAGTCCAAAGTGTAAATTACGTTAATTAGTCAGTCGAGGTGAAGTGTGTTTTTTAATTGACGCTTTATAGACATATGGATAGGGGTGGGTCGATACGATATATCGTATCGAAAACGTTGTATCGTATATCGTATCGAAAATATCGATATGAAAGAATTTCATATCGTTATCGTATCGAAAGTTTCGATATATCGAATTTTGATATATCGAACTTTCGATATGGAGGATATCTATATCGTTATCGTATCGATATTTCGATATATCGTACCGAAATTCGATATATCGAAAATATCGATATATATCGTATATTCGATATAAACGATATATCGTACCGAAATTCGATATATCGTACCGAAATTCGATTTATCGAAAATATCTATATATATCGTATATATTCGATATAAAACGATATATCGAAAATATCGATATATATCGTATATTCGATATATATCGTATATTCGATATAAAACGATATATCGCGGTATAAGGAAATTCATATCGTTATCGTATCGAAAACTTACGATACGGTATCGTTTCGTATCGAAAATTACGATATATCGAAAATCCGATAATTTTTCGATATTTTTCAATACGATACGAGCGATATATCATTTTTTCGATATTTTTCCCCAGCCCTATATATGGATAGCATGCACGAAAGTGTGACAAAATAATGTGGGCTCTAAAAGTTGTTTTGACTTGTGTAGCAAAGGGATCTCTTTAAGTATGAGATTTGAGATGAAAAGAATGTTAAAGGTGTTGCCTTTATTTTTTTTTCCACGAATTTTGTGGTAGATGATGATATATGGGAAGGGTCCCCTTTTTCACCAATTCTTTCCTCATATCTCACTATCTTTTTTTCTCTATGGAATTCTTTTGCACAAATACAAAGCATATGTAATTTAATATACATGCATGTGACATTGTGTGTGTGCAAGTGTGTGTGTGTTGCTCTACTATGGGACCCATACACCATTATTAACATTTTATGCATAGACAGGGTATACATTTATGAGTTAGTCCTGTGTAATTTTTAAAATAGTTGTAACTAAAATTACATTTTTGTGCTATTATTGATTGTTATTCTTTATTTCTCTAATTGATTTCTCCCCCCTCACAAAACCCGTTTGGGGGATTTATCTTTTAATGCATATATTTCAAACTGTATATATAATTGCAATTACCTATCTGAACTATATATTGACCTTCTAACAGGAATATCGAAACGACGTTGCTTTGAAACAAGCTCATTGTCAATTTGTAAATAGAAACATCACCTTATGGTATATGGCTAATTTGTCACAGTTCAGTTCCATCACTTCATTAAACTATAGTATGAATCAGAAAATTTAATAGGCCTCATATTATTAACTTAGGACAAATTTCATGTGGATGGATGCTCAAACAAGGTAGAATATATTCTAACAACAAAGATTCAACTAAATCAAGCTGTCTATTTAAATTTTGGTCAGAGAGAAACACACCTATATCAATAATGCCCAAAAATTGTGGTCCTGTCAGAATTGTGGCATACAAGCAATTTTGCACATGCATCCATCTATCCCATGTTATGATTCAAAATGTGTTATGAGTTAAGACATTAATAAAAAATCATAATTTCTTGTTTGTACAATCAACATGTTTCATCATCATGCATGGACTGAATTCTTGAAGATTAATCAGAAGAGGGCATAATTCAGCATAATATTGTTGTGGCCCTCTTGCTTCCTTGATTGATCATTTGAAGACCTAATAATTCAAAGTTTGTAACTTTCTTGAAGCTTCAAATTTTCACATACAAATGCACACATTAAACATAATACATCTATATGTATCACTTTTGCATGTTGTAGCTAGTAAAGACTAGAACTTTGCTCTTGTAATTAACCAAACTGACCTTTTTTTCTTGCAAGATGCAATTTTGACTAGATTGTCTCAATTATAAGTATGGTATGTAATCAATTCCTACATACAAATTTTATGGGTGTTATAGAGAAAAAAGGGAGGGTGTCTTTTTCTTTAATATTAAACCTCCTTTATTCTTTGGCCCTCTTCTTTGTCAGAATCCTTATCCACCCATATTTAACCTTCTCTCTTTCAAGATGCTTTGTGCCGACGTGGCCCTCGGCCGGTCTCTTCCGGTTGATGAGGTGGAGGAGGTTGCCAATCCGCCTCCGCCACCTCAACGAGCTGGTGTGCTCGATCACACTTTTGGTCTTTTCATCACTGGTTTTCCCTTTGTCCCATGAGGCAACACCATTTGCTTCGAACTTGATTGATATGAAAGAGTCTGAATTCATGAAGCATTATTCATTCTAAATTAACAAAGAACACTATATTGATTGCCAACCACATTAATGATATTTGTGACAAAAGGTGGTCTCGACTCTCAACATAGAATAAAGTTGGAATACTATAAAGATATTATTTGAAAATATTTAAATGAATAAAGAAAATGTATAGGGTTAAATTTTCATTATCTCATTCCCTAATAATAGTTATGTGTATTCATAAATTGGCTATAATTCATGAATACACATAACTATATCAAAAAAACATCACTAGTTTTTTCATGGAGCATGCATGGGATTAATTACACCAAACAACTCACCATCCAAAATATTTCACTAAAAAGTAAAAGTAATGCAACCATATTATTCATAAGTATTCAATTCTAATGATGCAATAGAATTGAATTTTAGTCAAGAAACAACCACCAAGAGAGACAGAGAGAGAGAGAGAGAGAGAGAGCTGACCTTGTGGGGTGTGGGATTTGTGGTGTCTAAGTATGTGGGATGAAGCAAAGATTTTAGGTAGGAAAATGTTAGTTTGTTTCTTAGAAGCAGCAGCCAATACTAAGAGCTTCTCATTCAAACACAAGGCACAAACTCCAACCACCATTTCTCTAGGATGAAAACAGCACTCCATCATTCTCTGTGTGTGTGTGTGTGTGATGAGGCAAGAATTCAAGAAATTAGTCTGGGATGCCTATATATTCAAGAATTAGTCTTGGATGCCTATATAGTGTGTGTGTGTGGGGGGGGGGGGGGGGAATTTGCATATATAAACAATTGAATGAGGAGTAAGTTGATACTTGATAGGAATGATTGGTCCTACAAATTTATAGTGATGTTACACTATTTAATTAGGTGGTGATTAAATAGGGTCATCATCCTTTTCAAACTACTTTGACTCATCCCATCCCAAAGTTGAATGTCACTACTTTTCTTCTCTAATTATTTATTGGTTAATTAGTAGCTTTTGGCTTTTTATATTTGTTCTTTAAATAGATTTTCTTTTGATTTTTTTAAGAAATTTTGTGTTCATTATCCACTTGTTAAAAAGAGAAGATAAGGTTTAGAATGAGTCCATTTTTGTATGTAAGTTCCAAGTGGCCATCACCCCATTCTCCATAACTGTAAAACCTCCGAATATAGTGAATTGTGGAAATAAATCGATGATTTTAATTATCATCATCATCATTGGCTTTAGTAGAAAAGAAAGATGAGATTTTTATGATAGAATCATACTCCATGAGACAAGCACATTGACAAGCAACGGAAGTGATGGAGAATATTACATTTGATTATTAAGAAGAAATAATTTTTATAGTGAATCACTAATTTTCATATTTTTGTTAGTTAAAAACTCAGTTATCACATATTGAAAATTCTGTAGCTATTTAATTTTCTTGAAATATTTAAGTTCTCACATGAAACCAAGAAAACACGCACAAGATTTTGGTGGTATGAAGAGAGCAAAGACCAGAAACAGTATTTTAGTACATGAAAGTGAGTTTTTTTTTCTGTTTGGAGAAATGAAGCAACAGAAAATTAAAGGATAAACACCTCTGCAAGATTGCTGTGAAATCTACAAAAAAGGGTATTTCTGAAAACTGGTTCATGAGTATAGCTTGGAAAGATCCTCAGAGAAGGTTTTCCTAATCACCTCTCTCTTGAGCTTCAGAGCAGCAGTGACGAGGCCCGATTCCGGCGTCCAAGCTTCAGACAGTACTTTGATCTTTGCAGGAACCTCAAACTTCTCCAATTTTGCTGCCTTTGCTTCCTGCATTCATTCACACCAATTTATATGGAACTGTTTCACTTAAAGGTGCTTACTCGTGGATAGAACAATTTTGAGCTTGTTTTTTTTCCATCTAGTCGTTCAAATATTCGACCATATGTTTTGTCAATCTAATCTATCAAAAACTCATGTGCCCTACATTGACTCGGGAAATGGTGTCACTTAGGGATGTGGTTGATAGAACAATTTTGACGTTGTTTGATCATCTAGTCCTTCAAATACTCGACCATATCATATATACCGCCAACCTAATCTATCACCTAAAGCGACGATCACTTGATAGACTCGATGGGAAATAGAGGATTCGTTCAAGACAAGAAATGGGGGAGTACCTTGAGGAATGAGTTGGAGATTTCCTTGAGAGTCTCTTCCTTTTGGCACAAGTCAGTAAAATCGGAATATTGAATTCCTTGTTTCGAAGCCCAAGCTTCCAATGCGTGTTGTGAAGCCACCACCAAAGCCACACAGTAATTGTATAAAGAATCAGCATGCACCATGATGTTTTCCACGTATGGGCAGACGATCAGAGCAGTCTCAACCTATGTTCCAAAGTCGTC
Source organism: Salvia splendens (assembly GCF_004379255.2). Taxonomy (NCBI): domain Eukaryota; kingdom Viridiplantae; phylum Streptophyta; class Magnoliopsida; order Lamiales; family Lamiaceae; genus Salvia; species Salvia splendens. The sequence goes on from NC_056032.1 coordinate 7,699,051, forward strand.
AGTTGTCTGCCCCGACAAGGGATTGCATAGTCAATTGGGCAGAATAACACAAACATTTTAAAAAATCATGTGGAAGTTGGAAATTATGGGCAGACATTGTGTTATTTTTGGCAATTAACCCTTTCGAACGTTTAGTTTGTGCAGTACCTTCCCCAGGGATACGTATTCTCCATGTTGAAGTTTAACGATGTCCTTCTTACGATCAATTATCTCGAGGCAACCATCGGCATGGAACTGCCCAATGTCACCAGTGTAGAACCATCTTGTTCCTCTCTCATCCACCTTTAGGCATCAGATGAACAATCAGAGGCTATGAACAATCAGAGGCTTCTATTGGCACAGATGAAAGGTTAAACCACAAATATATTACCTTGTAAACTTCTGTTGTTTTCTCATCATTCTTAAAGTATCCAAGAGTAACATTAGGTCCACCGATGACAATCTCACCACGTGGCTTTGGAGTGTCGCTAATTAAATATCCACCTTCAGGCCAATCAATCAACTGAAAATTTGTTCAGATAATATCATTGAAAACATAGAAAGAATAACAGAAATTTCAAAAGAAAAAAGTAAATGCAAAGTATTTTTTATCCTTAATGTATTAGTCTTTACACAAGGATGACAAATCTCGTTTCATGCGGGTATCATCAAAGTGGATTAAGACTAGACGCAGTTACCTTAACAACTGAGCAAGGCAGAGGAGCACCAACACGACCAACAGATGGATCGTCGTATTCACTAAAAGTCCCACCAGCACAGGTCTCAGTAAGACCGTACCCTTGACCAATTGCAGCACTGAAGATAACAAACAAGTCGAAGTAGAGTGAATTAGTACATCAGATCAGCGAAAAAGGAAGACAAACTCTCATAGTCCAAATGAAGGATTAAAAACAATAATTCATTTCTGAGGGCTAATACATAAAATATTTTAATTCTTTCAAGCTTATAGAAATACTAACCCAAGACATATATTAATAAATCTTTGGGTGTCAGCAGATAGAGGGGCTCCTCCAGATAGTATGAAGCGAATACGACCACCCAAAATAGCTCGAACTTTTCTGAACACCAGAAGGTCCCATAGAAACCTCTCCAATCCCCAAGCCCCAAACCAACTTCCATTTATTGCAGACAATCGGCGAGAATATGCCAAATCGAATAGTGTCTTTGGGAGTCCACCAGTAGCATCTATCTGAAGTTTTACCAGTGGGTTTTAGTGCACACAAATTTACTCACAAAACTCATTAGAAACAAAAATGAAAGCACTTAATTTCCAGTTTGTATGAAATATTGCATACCTTTTTACGCACACCATCTCTAACACGATCAAGAATGGCAGGTACTGCTGCCAGAAGTGTTGGCATTAGCACCGACGCATCCCCTTTTGTACCCTTCTTTATCTTGTTTGAAGTATCGGTGAGAGTTAAAGGAGACCCATATCCTATCGAACTTCCAATGGCAGGCATAATATTCTACAGCAAAATGGTATTACGGAAAAAAATCATCAAGCAACAGACAAGCATATATGAGGTAAAAGTTAAAGGTGGGCAATTTGACTTTCAAAAATTAGTCAAGTACTTCAGAGAAGGCCATACCTCAGCTGCTAGTTCCAGAATATGGGCCAGTGGCAGGTATGCCAGATAAACATCATCTTGTCCTAGTCCGGGAACAATAGTCATCACAGCAGATAATGTAGCTAAAATATTACCATGTGTCATCATCACACCCTATTTGAACAGAAATGGAGATGGTGAAAGGAAAGAAGAGTCGGTTATATAAACGTAGGCATCTTCCAGATTGCATGAACAAGTATAATGTGTAATCATCACACCCTATTTGAACAGAAAAGGAAGGGGTGAAAGGAAAGGTAAGAGTTGGTTATATGAATGTAGGCATCTTCACAACAAACATATTAGAATTTTAAACTACAGTTGTGAATTATGAACTTCCTCAGAATGTCATATCTTCCTAACAAGTACAAATATAGAAACATGAGATGATACTTCCATAGGAATTACACATTAAATTTTTCTTTCTTCACCTGCGAAAACTGAGTCAAATACAAAATTAAAAAAAATACAGAATTCCAACGTCGTGATAATCATGATTCACAGGTGAGGCTCATGGAAACATATCACAGGAGGGTGAGCAATTACGAAAGCTCTGAACCAATAACATACGCCAACCTGATTGTGTTGCTCAAATAGCAAAAGTTGTATTCTCGTACTAACCTTGGGCATACCAGTACTACCACTCGTGTACATTATCACAGCAATATCAGCTGAAAGAGGTAACTCTGGATCAACTGGATTTTCGCGGCCCAGCTTCTCTACATCCAAGAATGAATTGACAGTCCACCCGCTGCTTCCAGACACCAGACTAACCAGTGAAGCATCTGACTGGAATTCATCATCCATGCATATAATACGCTTGACGGTGTCAAGTTGTCCACTAACGTTTGCTATTTTTTTCAGTTCCTTGTGTCCGCAGATCACAGTCGTGACTTCTGTCTAAAGAACACAATGCAAAATATAAGTGTCATGTCACCGACTCACCACAAAGGAAATTAACTAATAAAGTGAACAGACTAAAGCTGAATGTATTCAGCAATTTAGCTAGTACAAACATTATGGAAAAGGAGTTGCACATGCCCGTGCACATGTGTGTGTGTGTGTGAGAGAGAGAGAGAGAGAGAGAGACCTCATTAAATGAGTGACATAGTGCCTCTTCACCTAGAGATGCATAGATGGTCACAACTGTTATATTGCGCCTGAAACAAGCCTGATCGAAGAAAAATACAAATTATTAATTCGTTGTTTCGAATTATATTGTGATCAGTTATGTCAAGTTTAAAGCATACACAACCCACCAAATAGATAAATATAGAAGTAGTAATGGTGATATTAGTTGACATTCATGTCTTCACTTGATACAAGGGTTCAAACCCGAAAACAGGACACAACATACCTGCAGCGCAATGAACCATTCCTCACGTGTATCAGCAAAGATTGCCGCGCGTTCTCCCCTTTGATGTCCAAGTTGCACTAAACCAGAGGAGAAATGGCATACGGATTCAAAAGCTTGCCCATAACTTATCCACTCATATTCACCCAAATGGAGCTTCTCAAAAGACTTCCCACCAGATATCTCAACTGATCTTGCAATCAATTTCCGTGTCCCTAGCAATCTCCTGTTAGAATATTTTTGGCATGACTGCTCAAACAGCTCAGCAAGGGTCGTAATCCCGTCCCAGGCTGATTCGATGGGTGAAGTGAACCGGTAGTTTCTGATTGCATAACCATTATCTCCACCAACATCCGCAGGCAGACCCCTTTTTTTCTCCTTCTTCGTGCTACGCACCAGGAGCGTTAGCAGAAGTGGAATGATGGCACCGACATAATAAGGACCCATTCTTCAAAATGCTGCCTGAAAGCCTAAGGACATAGAATCAGAAACCTTTAAAGCCAAACAAGACTTTGTCAAGAAAACCTTTAATGATGGATTATCACAGAATGACAGGAAGCCTATCTAACAAGTAAAAATGCACCTGCAGCTGACTATTTCAAATGCTCGAGGAACGTTTACTTTTCATGATTGAGTATTTTTATCCTCATTACTAGCATTTCCTCAATCCTTCCCTTTCAATCCATCTTAGTAAATAATGGATTAAACTATGCTATTTTTATCAGTAGATGCTAATCCTCAAAAAGTAAACGCCCCCTGAATAGATTAGGTGTCGAAATAAAAAAGTCCAATGAAGTTACCCTCACATAAAGCAATTCTTACTATCCTGAGCAAGTAGCCTAATTTCCCAGATAAAAGTAATTTTCAGCATCACATCGTCTCATCTGTAAGGTCGGTTTCATTATAGATCAATAAGCCCTCAGCATTTATTAAAAAACCCATTCTTCCACAAATAGAAATCAATAACAAAAAAACCATCCAATAAAAAACGCCAGATCAAACACACAATTAAAAGAATCCAAAACCAGTGAAGTATACATCCCCAAAAAGTCAAATAAAAACGCTTCCATATCCAAATTGCTCGAGCATTCTCTCACCATTGAAGGATACAAATTTGAAAACTCCATTAGCTCCCCTAACCCTCCCGAGAGGATGAAACAAAACAAAAGGAAACAATCCCATATCAAGAAACTGAAAAACAAGGCATAAGCATTCGAAAAACACAAACTTTAGCAATCAAGATCATAACTTTTTACAAAATGCAATACAATCCATACAAATTCGAGTAACAAATGATCCCCATTAAGTGAAATCAATCTGAATTGGATGGCACAACAGGGGTAAAGAAACATCCTCACCTTCTAAACTGGGTTGGCGGAAAGAACAATGAATAGAGAGTGTCAAGAGGAGTGAGAGCGGTGGCAGTGCATGTTAGCGTGGATTCATCTTATTGCTGTGGGCTTTTTGGAAATTAGGGGGGTTTTGCGAGGTTTTATTTAGACCACACGCATTGAAATTTCAGTAGTTTTTTTTTTCTTGGCTGGATTTTTACTGAAATCAGCTGGATTTTGTGGATGGCATTTTATGGACTCGAAAGAATTGAATGCTACTAATCTGGACTAATTATTTTTAATTTACCTAGTATTACAATGACATGTTTCATTTTCCTAAGTTGATTGATAAATGCCTCAAAAAATACTCAATTCTCCAAGTTAGGTCATTTTTGTTCAAGTTAGAAATTTTCGGCTCTGACTCTTTTGATACATTTGGAGTCATTTCATTTGATTTAGAAATGAATTGATATGTATAAAAATAGTATGGCTATGAAGTGTAATTGCTGAGACATTTATTGATGATGATATCAAGTGTGTTTTTTTTATTGTAGTACTATTATTTTATTTTCGGAAAACACTACAGGTGTTTTAATTTAGATGTAATTACTAGTATTTGATGTATATATCACACATATTTGAAATAATAGTTGAGAAATCTAGAAGGTTGTGTACTGAAAACATAATTTGATACACGCGTTACTTGTAACATGTGGTTATAAATAGTACAGTACATTATAAAAATTATACTAGTTTTTTTATAAGATATAATTATTGTTACTATATGTTTTTTAAATTTAGTTTCCGTGGGTCAGCAGTGAACAGCTCATTCTTGAATTTAGGACATCTCCGGTGGCTTTCGCCCAGCAATAGCACAACCACAAACTCCTCCTGGCACATCATCAGCACTAAAAATTATCCTGCCACATCATTAGGACAAGCAAATAGTCCGGTAATAGCCTAGTCACATCACCCCTAATTATATAAAACAAATAATTGACAATCACATAAAATACGGAATTAAATGTACGACACAGATACGGGAAAATTCAATAATATTATTTAAATTAAAAAAAAGTACAATAAAAAATACATTAATTTAAAAAAAATTACATTAAAAAATACATTAATTTAAAAAATTACATTATTTAAAAAAAACAAGACCTCCGCCTCACTCCTCGTCTCCGTCGCCCCCCTTGCCACCGTCACCGTCGCCGCCGCCTCCGTATCTGCCGGAACCCCCCGGTGCCCCCCGGTCTTCAAATCGTCACGCATGCTCACGAGCATTGCGTGAAGAAAACTCTTCTCATCGGGGTCCGTCGTCGTCCGCCATTCGGCTAACGTCTTGGCCATCTGAGCGCGCGTTTGTTGACACGTGAAGAATTTGAGATCCTCTGTCGACTGGCCAAGGGGGATGCCGACTGTACCTCCTGGGACCCCCCGGCGCCTCCCTCCCTCGCCTCCCGTTGCGCCCGCCTTTGACCAACCGGACGAGTTTGGCGAGCGAACGATGGCGGGGACGGGAGCTCCTAAGCACCCTCGGGGAGGTCGTGGGAACCGCCGGTGCTGCCGCTGTAATCACCGGTATAGTTCAGTCGTTGCTTCTTCGGCCAGCCAGCATCAACACCTGCTCGGAACTTCTCGGAGTCGTTCAGCACCTCGTAGCAGTTCCAGTAGGTGAACTTCTTATACAACCCGGGTTGGGGGAAGGCTTTCTCCGCTATCCTCCTGCAGTCATCCTCCGTTTGACCACTGCTCTGCATGCGAAGGGCGTTGGCGTACAAGCCCGAAAATCGGGAGACCTCAGCCCTGATTCGGTCCCACCCCTTCCGGCACTCCTCCCCGGTGCACGGCCTCCCCTCCGGGCAAAATCTCATGTAGGCTGCAGCAATTTTGGTCCACATGTTGATGATCCTTTGATTGTTCGAAGTCAGAGGATCATCACAGACACTCACCCACGCCTTGGAAAGCGCGATGTTCTCCGCGTCCGTCCACTTCATCCGCACCGAGGGGTCGTCCTCAACCGACTGCGACGACTGGCCGACCCTCTTGTCCTTCCCCCTGCCCTTCTTCTTTGCGGGGCCCCAACCCCGCCCTACTCCCTCCGTTTGAACGGGAGTTTCCGGAACACCGAGAAGATCAAACCCCAACTCCTCTAAGGAGAAAGTCTCATATTGCGTGAACTGCGCCTCCGTTGGGGTTGATGTGTGCGAAGAGTCAGTCGAAAAATAAAACTGGGGCGATAGACGTTTCCCCTCCCCCCCGGCGTCCCCTGCATCCCGGGTGTCCACCCCGGCATAGCCAGTACACCCCCGGCATACTCCCCCCGGGTGCCATCTCGGGCATCATCTGCTGCCACGGGTACATGTTGTAGTACCCGGGCATCGGACCCCATCCACCTCCCACGGGTACCGGGGGAGTTTGAGACCCGCTCGTCACTGGAATACCTTCGTTGTTGTTCTCCATTTCGCGTTATTGATCTTTTACAGAAATTAAGATAGAGGGAGTACTCGTTAAAACAAGTGGTGTGAATGAAAATGACGTGCAAATCGCGTATATATAGTGTTTCGAAAATTTTAAAAAAAAATTAAATTCGCTCGCCGAACGCTCGCCTGCAATGGCGCTCGCCGGTTCCAATGGTTCGGCGAGCGGACCGGCGAGCGCTAGCCGATTTTTTTGCCGAAATGGCGCTCGCCGGTTCCAATGGTTCGGCGAGCGGACCGGCGAGCGCCGAAAATCGGCTAGTCGGCCCGCTCACCGCCATTGGAGATGCTCTTATGGGGTAAAAGCATGGACAAAAATAGTTAACTGGAACTTTGTACAAAAAGGTACCACGGTAAATCATGTATAGACCAGTGGCGGACGCAGGATTTTGATGTTGGGGGTCCAATATATTAATAATAATTGTTCGTTTTTTTTATGTCGGCATAGCCAAAAGTTACGACAATGATGCGAATGAGATGTGTTATGAAATAGAAATAATTAAATGATATGAAAACTTAAGATATGTATATATTTAACTTTTTTTTTAATTATGAGTAACTTTTGAAATAAGTTAAATAGTGAAGTATTAATATGAGATTTTTTTGTGTATAATAGTGGTAGAAAAATAGAAAAAATATGACAAAAATAGCAAAAAAATGAAATTATCAATTATGAATAAATTTTGAAATATGTTAATTAATGAATTACTATAAAACATAAAATATTTTTATGAATAATAGCTATGAGAACAATGCAAAATATTGTAAAAAGACAAATTTAAAAATATAAAATAACTCAGGTTGATGGAATCGAACAAGGGTGGTAAAACTTGGTAGACCTTGCACCTTACCACTTGCACTACTAAGCGAACATATAGGTCTGATGATTAAATAATATATAGAGTCATCTACAATTGTTGGAACCCCAAGACCCTTCTTAGGTCCGCCAGTGGTATAGACCAATGAATAGCCAAATTTTGTAACTTAGTCAATTCTAATAGTATTTTGCTAGTACTAGAGCATCCATTGCAAGTACTAGAGCATCCACGATGGATGCCCTAGTGAAATCCCTAGTGGTTGCCACATCAGCATGCCCCTTTTTCTGCAATGGTGGAGCCCCAGTGATGACCTATCTATTATCCTTTTTTTTCAATTTTAATATTATTGTTTTTTAATTTTATTTTTAATTACTAAAATACCAAAATATATTATATTAAACACCACAAATGCAAAAAAACTACATTACTTAATTAAAAAAACTACATTACATCATACTTAGCTAAAAAAACTACATTAAACTAAATTACTAAATTAAAAAAACCTAACTAGTCATCTAAATTTAACTTCTTGCTCAAATTCTTGATCATCCTCTCAGTCCTCTGTCTTTTTTCCGAATCGGTTTCCTGATGAAGGCTGTTTTGGGCGTCAAGTATAAACCTATACTCAACCACCTCGCAAAAACCTCCGAACTCCTCAATCGCTGAGGCCATGAGCTGAGCTGACGGAGGAGGCGCAGCTTGCGGGGGAGCCGATCCAGACGCCACCGTCTTCGCCTTCCCTTTGTCCTGGGCTTTGGCAGCCTTGGTGCCAATGGGACGTCTAAAAGTAGACGTAGGCATGTCGGAACTCCCTTCCGGCTCAGCGTTCAAATCCACAGGAGATGGGCCGCTGCTCGTGTAACCGTCAGTGGCGGTGTTCTTCGTCCGCTTCGCAGCCGAGGATCCAACCGGTATCCTTCCGTTGAACTTCGCCTTGTCCTTCAAGATCAGCCAAACATTGTACATCTTGAACTGTCCGAACTGCGAATGGTACCCGGACATCGACTTCTTGAGAACATCATCCATGTTCTCACCGCTGCCCCTTGCGTCCCTGTTCCTGTTGTTAGGACTGGCAAATCGTGCGGATTTGGTCGTTATCGGGTCAACCTTATAACGACCCAACCCAATAAGGCCTAACCTGAACCCGACCTATTAAGGAAACCGTAAATCCGAACACGAACCCGACCTACTACCTTCAAATCCGAACAAAACCGGCACCTGACACGAACCCGTTATCGACACGATATAATATGGGTTGACGCAACACGATAACGACCCGAACATGATATTACACGATCAAACCTTAATTTTTAACCTAATTTACACAATTAAAATTCATTTTATACTATTTAAACCTAATTTATAAGAAATTAAAAAATTAAAGTAATATATTTTTTAAAAATAATAATATTATTTCTTAACAGGTTACCCGTATCCGACCCGCATCCGACCCGAACCCAACCTGAAATTATCAGGTTCTTAATGGGTCAACCCGATAAGGACACGGACCCAATAAGACTTAACTCCAACCCAATAATTTCGTGCAGATTCGTGTCGGATTATCGTGTCGTGTCGAAAATTGCCAGCCCTACCTGTTGTAGATATAGCAGAAGTTGTTGGCTTGGAGCTTGATCCGATCCCAACACTTGTGCAGCTGAACCTTGGTCCGCTTGTACGCCCAAATCGGTTTCACCTCGTTGTATCTGGCCTCAATGCTATCCCACATCCTGGACGAAGTATGGTTGTTGGCGCATATCGAATCCTCCGATATATCGACCCAACACTGAGCCACCTTCACGTATTCCTCCAACTCGTAGTCAGTACGCCCTATTGCGTACTCTTCGTTGGGCGCGTTGGATGGGAGTGGGACTGGGACGGATGGCGCATTTTCCTTCCCCGCCATTTTCTTCTTCCTCCTCGGCGGCTCAGGGGTAGGAGGTTGCCCACAACTAGGCTCCATGTCCTCAACCCGATACGCGTCAGTGTTGAAGAACGGATCGAACTCAGAGTCTGAAACGTAAGTGGACCCTATAGATCCAGGCGTCTCGACCCGGTAGTCTTCGTGGCCGGGCCACCGGGCGCCGACGCCACCTCCGCTGCCAAACATCGACATATCGTCGTCGACACAATAGGAGTTTGGGAATTGACTCGGATCCATTCTTAAAAGTGTGAAAATGAGAAAATAGAAGATAAATTGAGTGGAGTAAAGAGTATTGGTCTGTGAAAAGTGAATGAGGATTGGGTATTTATAGCGTTTAATTAGGGTTTAAAGAATTAAAAAAATTTAAAATTAAAAACGCAAAAAATGAACAGATCGGGCTCAGGCGCGGGGCTGCAATGGATGCCTGATCGGGACGACCGATCTTTCAGTCGTGCAGCTCGGGCTCGGGCTCTTGCAGTGGATGCCCAGCGACACCCGAGCCCGATCTCAGGCGATCGGGCGTGAGATCAAGCATCCACTATGGATGCTCTTAGTAGAATAAACCTTGAAATTTAAATGTTTTTGCAAGTAACTTACGGCCAAAAATTTTGGTGAAATTATATAAGCCCCTTTCGGCTAGACATCACCAAACCGAACCGGCCTGGCTGAACCGGCCCGGAACCGTCACCGGCGGTTCCGAACCGGCCCGGAACCGTCACCGGCGGTTCCGAACCGGAACCGGAACCGTCGGCGGCGGTTCGAACCGTGACCGGAACCGGCGGTTCCGACGGGCCGGTTCAGGTTCAAGAAATTTGCGAACCGTAACCGGCGGTTCCGAACCGCCGGTTCGCCGGTTCCGACACCTTTTCAGGCTACCACCGGCCTGTACGTAGCCTTTTCAGAAATCGCCGGTTTTCGTCAGAAAACCGTTGACGAAACCGGCGGTTTCTGACCAAAAACTGGCGGTTCCGCCGGATTTCAAAATTTTGAAATTTGAAATTTGAATTTTTTTTCTTTTTTCTTCTTTTTTTTAATCACATTTTTCCCCTATAAATACCCCCTCCTCTTCATTTTCTACTTATCTCATTCTTGTGTTGATAAGAATTTCTCTCTCAATCTCAATTTCTCTATTCTCCATCCTCATTCTCTCAAGTTGTTTACGTTATTTGCGCTCATAATTTACTCACGTTGTTCTTGTTCATGTTATCATATTCACATAAACACTACTCTCTATTCTCTACTTCCAATTTTCATAATATCATGTCTTCATATCGTCGTGGTGGTGATCGGGGCAACGGTAAAATTGCAAATTACAACGGTAAAATTGCAAAATACAACTTTAAAATTACAAATTACAACTTAAAATTTACAAATTACAACTTAAAATTACAAATTACAACTTCAAAATTGCAAATTACAACTTATTACTTAACATTACAAATTACAACTTTAAAATTACAAATTACAACAATTACAAATCGAAAAATTTAAATACAAGTTACTTACAACAATTACAAGTTACAACAATTATAAATCGAAAATTTTTAATATAAGTTACAACAATTACAAGTTACAACAATTACAAATTTACAACTTACGAGTCTGACGATGAAACGAACTCCCGCCATCAGGGTGGTATATTCATCCGAGTCTGACGATGAAATGAACTCCCGCCATTTTAAACTATAATCTGATCCTCATTCATCCAGATTCCATATATAAATTTGTGTTCCAGTACTATCTGCCCCAAAGATACCCATTACCCACTTTTTCACCAATAAGATACTTATCAAATGAGGATTATCTTTTAATGATCTTCTAAGTCTTTTTTGTCAACACTTGTCAGTTGTAAATTTGTAATTATTGTAACTTGTAATTGTTGTAACTTATATTTAAATTTTTCGATTTGTAATTGTTGTAACTTGTAATTGTTGTAAGTAACTTGTATTTAAATTTTTCGATTTGTAATTGTTGTAATTTTAAAGTTGTAATTTGTAATGTTAAGTAATAAGTTGTAATTTGCAATTTTGAAGTTGTAATTTGTAATTTTAAGTTGTAATTTGTAAATTTTAAGTTGTAATTTGTAATTTTAAAGTTGTAATTTGCAATTTTACCGTTGTAATTTGTAATTTGAAGTTAGTAATTTGTATCAATAAAATTGTATTTGTAATTTAAATCTCTAAAATTGCTTTATTCTAATTTTATTTATGCAAATATATTTACATTTTTTACTTGAATTACATATTTATAATGAAAAAAAATCAAAACGAACCGCCGAACCGACCGAACCGGCCCGGAACCGGCCAATCACAGGCGGTTCCACGGCTCACTTGAACCGGCGGTTCCACGGTTCACGAACCGGAACCGCCACACCTTGGCCGGGCCGGTTCAGGTTCATCAATTTATTGAACCGGAACCGACGGTTCCGAACCGTGAACCGCCGGTTCCAGAACCGTGGTGACGTCTACTTTCGGCTAGTGGGATAATTGTGACCAAATTCAAATTTTATGATTTTCCATGTTATTTTCAAACTTGTGAAGAATTTGACCAAGTTTGTAACTTTCAAACAATTTATTTTTTTACAAAATAAACCAAAATCATAAGCTTTCGCCCATTACAATCCTGAAACGGCATTTAGAAAATAATCTCTTTTTTCGAGAAAAGTTAGTTTCGTAAATGACATGATGGAAACACATTTGAAGGTTTGAGGAAATTAAAATAAAGCTCTATTTTTATAATGTTATTTACAACTTAATTTAATACAATCAACAAAGAGAGACAACTCACAAGATGAAACACATTTAAAGGTTTGAGAAAATTAAAATAAGGCTCTATTATTATGTTTTTACAACTTAATTTAATATAATCAACAAATAGAGACTAAGTAGAAGTGAGGGCTTGTCAGAGCCACAACTTAATTCAATTATTGTTGGATTTATAATTCGTTTGTTAATTAATACATTTCCCTCGAACAAACTGAAAACATTTGCCCATATAAACAGATAATTCAAAATTTCAAATTTACCTGAATTTGCATTATACATCCAGCAACCAAGATTCTGCTCCTGCGCAAATCTATTGAGTAGAGCTGCAGTAGGGTTCTCAAAATAAGTCAAAAGTAGAGATCGAGTTTGAGGACTGTACAAGCGTTTGTTCGAGCAGTAAATTGTTGTCTTAGCTCGGGGCTGGTCTTCCATTGTTGTTATCTTGTTGATTCCCATTGGGTGATGCTCCAGAGAACATCCCCATCATAGACCTGAAAGCACCAGATATTTCCTCGGGCAGTTCATTGACGTCGAAATTTACATTGCCATCAACTCTGACTCCTGGCTCGTTGTGTGGACCAGCTTGACTCGCTCCCTCAGGCCCATCTTGGAACATGTTGCCAGTAATATTCATCACCATGCTAGTGATATCAGGGGGAAAACCGTTCATGTTGAAAGGCATGGAAAACGGAGGTGCTGATGTGGAACTACTTCTTGGTCGACCTTCATGTTGGTGGCTCGACTGTCCATGACTCGTTGAGGTAGAACTCTGTGAAAGGGAGATAAGCTATAAATGAAGTTTGGAACTATTGCTCATATTTAAAAAAGTAAGTTGAAACTGTCAATATGTTGTTTGATGTTTTATTCCCAGCGAGTTTTGCTCTGTAAGAACCATCTTTCAGAAATATCAAACAACCGTCGCAAATATGAAATTTTATATCTCGCTTCACTAGTATTAAGTACCTGATCAGAGCCTGCCCTGTGTTGCTCGTCTTTCAGCTTCATTTCGGCAACCTTAAGAGTAAGAAAATAAGAATGATATTATAACCATATTTAAACACTGATAAGTCCTACAATATCAATAGCATATGTCAACTAACCCGGATATTTTCTTTCACTGAATCATTATTAGGTTCCAGCTGCAAGGCTGCCAACAAGACAATAATTCTATAAGATTCCACTTTTGCATGCCATACATCTTCACAAGGTCAACTTATATGATCTCAACTAACATATTCACAGAACAATTACATAACGGCAGGTACATAACATCATTTGATGTCTGAAACAATATTAAAGGTTTTGTAAGAGTTAGTTCCATACTATTCCATCTAAAGCTTATGTAAGAAAAGTATGTCACCTATTGAAACTGACAGAAGAGTCTAGAGCAACTGAGATGTAACTGATCTGATAAAAATCACAGTTTACTTATTCAACTTGAAAGGAAAAGTTTTCTTCAATTAAAACCGCCAACCTTTTGAAAATCCTTTATCAATAGCATCCCTGTACTTCCCTTGAGCATAGTAAACAAATCCTAGGCGACTATAAGCCTTGCTATAATTTGGATTGATCTCTATGGATTTCAAACAATCTCGAACTGCTTCATCATATCGCTGAATCTGGGTATATGCAGCTGCCCTGAAAAATATTAGGTAAGCGCTAAGGACTTGAAAAACCCAACAATACATGTGACATATTGACAAAATTAGGACGTCATTTAATGGTATGAAGGCTGAAGACATAGAATAGATAACTTCTAATCTACATAAATATGATACTGACCTGTTGCAGTAGTAAACAGCATTGCCTTCACATAAAGCAATAGCAAAAGTATATAATTCAATTGCTTCTGTGTAGAGTTTAGACTGCATGGCCTTGTTACCTAAGAAGACATCCCAAACAAAGATAACACTAAAATCTCTGGAAACAAAAAAAACAGTATTTTTTATGATTACCAAAAACAATTATTTTCCTGAAATACAATAGTTGTTTCCATATGTTGTCATTGATAAAGATTTTTCTTATTTTCCCTAATCAATTTTACAACTCCATTATGTATTTTAAAGTGGAACATCTAGTAACCTAGCAGTTGCTAGAGCATCTAAGTCATAGTTTTTATGTACTAACTACTAACACTAGAGGGGGTCAAGGGGTTCCCACCCAATGGCACTCCGAAATATTTGATTGCCTTAACTTTTTCCAGAATTCTCACACATGTATCCTTTTGACTTTGATCAACATATGTTTTCTTTACAATTACATTATTGCAGAATCATGTAGTTAAGAAACATGGGACCATGGCATATTCGTTTCATTTTACATTGTTGACAATTGTGTATCAAAGCCTTTTGCTTGAAAAATATCAAGTGTAGGTACCTTGTGTTTTGAAGGTCTCTGCCAGCATTTTCTGATCAAAAGTTTGACGCCCTGTTGTCTGCATTTCCTGCTAACACCAAGAAACTAATATGCTATCAAATGAATCACCAAAACCTATATAACTATATTGGCTCACTCATCTGATGTTGTCGATAAGACGGCGCGACAGTGAAGAAATGTCTAGTACATGCCTCATATAAGTACTATATAAGCGGACAAGATTCCCACTTGATAAGTTGACATCAACAAAATAAACGAACTTGGTCAAGTGACATCACTGACATGCATGACAAAAAAAAACTCGGCCAAGAAAAGGCTAGTGAAGCATTAAATGGGAGCTATCAGCTATCTACGCTTCCCACATCACTAATTCTGAATCAACACACCATGTACAATGATGCAAACTTAAAACTATAAATAGTTTCCCTATCAAGTTAAGCACCTCATACCTGCACAGCATTATGAAACAGGTATGTTGCTCTATCAAGCTCGATCTGATCATCATTCCCATCAGGCATTCTTCTGAAATAGTGGATGTTTTCAAGAGCACCAAAAAACTGACCAAAAAGTTCATCTTTTCCTGTTAATTTAAAATAGAGTGTTATCCTTTATCGGAAGAAATCATTTTTAACTTATAAGGGAAAATAGACAACTGATCCCTGCTATTTCCATTCTCAAGCACCAACCAACTTAAGGACAACTAGGTGAAAAAAACATCCTTGCATAGATGGCAAACATAAAGATATATCTGGTATTCTATCCTTGTCTCCACACCTTCATTGAATCGACTTAGTCAAGTCTAAAGGCTAAAGCAGCATAACTAATATTCAGAATGCTGAAATATACACGTAGTGTGACACTTATGCCACAGGTCTCATTTCATCAAAAGCAATTGGTTCCCAATAGGACTGAAAATTTATTACACCCCCAATGTACGAGTACCAGTAGTCAGTACTAACGGAAAGGTGGATAAGGAGATAAAATCTTTATCACACTCCAATAACAAGGGTATTTCCTATATTGCTCATACGAAATACATCCATAAAAACCATATAATCAATCTACATAGGAAAAAGTGTTACAGCCTACCAAGTGAATGTGGTGGCTCTCTTGTTCTGTCCTTATCCTGAAATAGAACATCATAGAATTAGAGCCAGCCATTACATAAAATAGCACAAGAAGATCAAATGAAAATACCTATTACCTAACTCCCGCTCCAACGGCCCCACCAACCAGGATAATTAACAACGTAAAACTAACACTTAGAAGATAATTGTTGAGCACTGAGAACATCAAGGAAATATCAAGTCTCTGCTAATTGCCAAACTTAACAGAGGCTTTTCCCAAAAAAGGCAAACACATAGATTTCTACCTTCCAACAGGTTGTGTTTTGATTATCTAGATCAGTACAATGGATTTAGGAGACTCTAATCAAATGACTTAACATCATACCTATCCAATTTTTAACCTTATCAAATAAGGTAACTAGTTGTGTCGTGCAAAAAAACGTGTGGATAGATAAAATGTACAGTTGCAATTCAGTCAAAACCTAAACACGAACAATCACAATTCCAAATATCACAAGCAATAAAGTAAGAAGAGGACCGATGATTGTACTCTCGCATCCTTCCCACTAGACGAAGTCGGCGCCTCGGAATCAGAAACACCATTATTACCGATACACCTCCCAGATTCTTCTCTAGAGCTGAAAATGTCGACTAACGAATCACAATTCGACTGACTATCGATTGAAGACTGATCAATCTTAAAAACCTCCGCCAAGCATTCCTTTGCAACTTGAAGAACTTCATCGTCAGCTCCGTCCGACAGCTCAACTGTGTATATTCAACAAATAATGTTATAAAACCTTGTTCAGCTCAACACAATTATTGATTATTGATCGAGAAGTGAAACGCAAGCACGTGTAAGCGGCGGCGGAGAGAATTACCGGAGTTGAGGAAGTGGAGGAAGGAACGGGCGATGCGGGTGGAGAGAGGGGAATCGGTTTTCAGATTCGCCATTGGTAGACAGTGCAAACCTTAGCGCAAGTTTGTTTTCACTTTTTATAAAGGCTTGTTTGTAAATTATTCACACGCTAGGAATAATACTATTAATACTAATATAAAAATTATAGTGTTTTAATTTAGGAATAGCAATTTTTAAAAAAAATTACTAATTTTTTTCATACTTCAAATTTGACAAATAATATTATAAACTTTGATCGGGATGTCAATTTCCTACCGACTATAGATTTAGGGTTCTGGCTTGTTAAAATGACATGGAAGACAGGTAATAATTTAATTAACGACGTGGAACATCACTTAGAGCATTCGCAATGGTGCTCGGCCGGGGGAGACCACTCACCCCAGCCGGACGAGACCACAACGAGTCGTTGTTGCGAGTGACTCACCAACCACCATAAAGAGCATCTCATCGCGGAGGCCACTACTCGGTCTGTAGAGCCGACGTGCCCGTGTGGAACTATTGAACACAATATAAAGATGCTTCGCATGCATTTCAGACGTGCAAACGAAGATATCCAAAAGTTAAGCGGTCTCTTCAACAATGAAATGAGGCAGATCGGTAGATCGAGCGAAGCCAACGTTTTGGCGGTGGCCATGCTTCTCTCCAAACTGACACCCATAGAGCCATTAAAGCATATCAGTACTTGGAAAAAGGTTTGCCATGATAAATGGACGGGTGGAATCGAATCCTCCTCGGGCCCCACCTCCATACAATCGATGTCGCGCACCAATCTCGACGAGGATGAGGTCGCAAGCCAGTTCGCAGGAGCTCATTTACATGGTTTTGACGCTAGTGCAAGCGGTTCCGAAATCGGTTCGCGGCGTCGTCCACTTGGGACGAAGGCGGCAAAAGCTAGCCGCAGACGAGGACAAGCCCAAACGGCCCCCAAGCTCCACCCCTCCCCCACCTCCTTATCCGAGTATTTTATGCGGATATTTTGAACCAAGTACTCCACATGGAAACTAGACGAATGAATCCGCAACAAACAAGTTGTGCATGGCCAGATGATTGAAGCCTTCCAATGTCAATGGGGTATCATACTAGTACAATAGTTTTCAATTTTTAAGATTTAAATTTTATAATTTTTAATTATTAGAATTTAAATTATGCAATTTTAAATTTATATTAAATTATGTAAGTTTTAATATTTAGGAATTTGTAATGACATTTTCAGATTTTTAATGAAGTTTTATTATTAATGAAATGTTTTTATTAATTGTATTTTTTAAATTAAAGAATAGAATAGTGGGATAAATTATTGTACGTATTCTCTCTTAGTCAAGAGATAGAATAAAAAAATGTTTAAAGTGGCGTGGGGTCTATAAATATTTAAGACTACTTCCATCGGTGACTATGTCACCAATGTCACCCATATAAGACAAAAAAGCCATAAATAAAAATAATTATAAATGAAATTCAATGGCCCAACCCTCCCATTTCAATGTCACATGGCCTTGGCAAAAAGTGGGAGTCAAGGACACATGTCATCTTCTTGTTGGATGTGGGATATTTAATTAATTTTAATTTTCTTTTACTACTTTAATTTGTTAGTATTATTTTATTCAATTACTTATATATATTTTATTGTACTTCTTTTATTTTAATTACTTATATTTTTTTATTATTTTATTGCTAGCTTTTTTTTCACTCTTCATTTGTATTTTGGTTTGTTTATTTCTATTATCGCCTTGTATATTTTAATGTGTGTAATTTATTATTATATTGTGCTTTAATTATTTGAATATCTAATATTTTCTGTTTTAAATTTGAATCATATACTTTTTTATTATAATTTTTAGAAATTATTTAATATATCTAAATTAATTATAAATCAAAATATTAATATAAAATATATGAAAAAGAAAATATTTAATTGGGTTGGGTTGGGGTCACTGATGGAAGTAAAAAAGTTGATGTGGGTTGAATTAAGAGCATCCACAATAGCGCCTAGCGCACCGCCTAGCCGAGCGTCGGCGCTAGGCGGTCTATTGCAGCCGCCCAACGATTTTCGCGAAAAAAAACCACCTAGCGCTCGGCGGTTCCGTGGCGCTAGGCGGTGCGCTAGGCGATCCGCTAGGCGCTATTGCAGCGTCCGGATCGCCTAGCGCACCGCCTAGCGCGAATTTTTATTTTTTTTTTGTTTCCGGCAGGAGTCGGCGCGCAAGGACGTGGAGCGCGCATTTGGTGTGCTCCAGTCTCGATGGGCGGCAGTTAAGGGGCCAACGCGTTTGTGGCATGTCGACTGCATTGCAGATATAATGTACGCCTGTATTATCATGCACAACATGATTGTCGAAGATGAAGGTGGACAACTGACTGATTGGGCCAACGATGATAATGAAGCCGGTCCAAGCCACGGCGTGGCTGCCCCCAACGTACGGAGTGGGGTACCTCACGATGAAGACGGCCGCCTCCAAGCACATGCCGACATGCGCCAAACGGAGGCTCATATTCGACTCCAAAAGGATTTAATTGAAGAGTTATGGGCGCGGAGGACTGCACGGCAGTAGTTTTTTTTGTTAATTATGTATTTTTTTAAATTAATGTACTTTTTAAATTTTAATAATATTATTGAATTTTCTCGTATATGTATCGTAAATTAAATTGCGTATTTTGCGTGATTGTTAATTATTTGTTTTATATAATTTTGAGTGATGTGGCTATTGATGTGGCTGGGCTATTTATGATGTGACTAGGCTATGGCTGAGCTATTTATGATGTGGCAGGAGGATTTTTAGTGTTGATGATGTGGCAGGAGGAGTTTGTGGCTAGGCTATGGCTGGGCTATTGCTGGGCTATTCCTATTGTGGATGGCCTAAGGGATGGTTGTGTATGTGGAGGATAGAGAAATGAATATTTTATTAAAAGGTTGATTGGGGTTGGGTTGGGTGAGTGGAGATAGTCTAAGAGATGGCTTTTCATAGTGGCCACTATTGTGGATGCTCTTAATATTTGTTTTAAAAAACAAATGACATATTATTACTAATTTAAATTTTTCTCTACCATTTTATTTTATCTATATCTCCATCTTACTCTCGCTATTCTCTTTCTCTCTCTTCAACATAATTTTTCATTGCCAGTGGCAATTTCGCGATTAGTCTTAATAAGCCACCTATGCACAATTTTGCTAAATTAGCTAACATGTGGGAAATTGACACCTTAATCAAAGTTCGTAATATTATTTATCAAGTTTGAAATTCATGAAAAAATTAAATATTTTGAAAGTACCATAATATTATGTGCCAATAGCCCTTTAATTTATTATGAATTATACGTACATTTTTATAATAGTATGAACAACATAAGCAAATAAAAATGTAAATGTAATACTATCTCCGTTAATATAAAAGAGATTGTTTTTTCTGACATTGAGATTAAAACAATTAGTAAATGTTATTAAGTGATATGAGCATAAAATAAAAGTAAAATTAAAGTAAAAAGGTGAAAAGAAGCAAAATTATAGAGAAAATTTGAAAAGACAGTAAAGTAATTAAGTGAAGAGAGATTGAATGTGTCAAATTTTGCTACGATAAAAATGATTCTTGAAATGTTCCAAACAGAAAGACTTAATAAAGGGAGTACTATATTATCACAACATTCTTTTGCAAATGTGTTGCATAGTTCTTTCTGTATAGGTATCATTATATATCCAACTCATTTTGAACTATATTTAATAAATGAATCTCATATTTTATTAACCATTTCACTTATATTTTTAAATGAAATTTTTTCTTTATTTTTTACAATTTCAAACCAAATTAAATAATGTACAATGATTATAATTTATAGACGTCAATAAATCATCAGACCGCCGTATGAGTCCATCATAGAAAAGCAACGAATTCAGATGAAGGGATAAATTAAATTCGAGCACGAGATTTAAGAAAGTAGGGAGTGTTCAACAACGATATATATTAACATTGCACTCACCGTGAATCTAACGTTGAAAGAGAGAAGCATTGTGGAAGGTACCTTTTGAAAATTCTCAAAACTCAAAAGAGAAGATCAACATATAAACAGCCTATATATATAACTCTATCGCATTAGTTTCTCACCAAACTAAGCTGTTCTTGGAGATCAAACTTTCTGTCTTCGGCTCCTCCTTAGCTAAATAGTGGAGAAAATACCAAAGGTAAGTATGTTTGAATTGGCTTCTTATCAGTGTACCAAATAAAATCAGAGTTATATATTCAGTTGTAGTTTCGTTTTTATTCAAAAGCCAATTTAAAGAACTGAAACTAATGTTACCTGGTTGCCATTTAAATCGATGACTTCAGAGCTCGCTGTTCCAATGGGGTCGTGAAATTGCTTAGTTTTTTTCGCTGTGAGCAAAGAGATGTGGGATTGAGTGAACTTTTGGTTTGAATACAATGTAGTAGTATGCACTAAGTAATGAGTTCTAGGCATAAAATATAAGAGTATATTATTACCAGCCTGAGAAGCCTTTCTGATGCGGAGGTCTCTTTTCTTTGGCAAGTTTGCTTCATGTGCGTGTGAATCAAGGTTTTCTGCTTCAGCGTTAGCAGTAGAACTGCTGCTTTGAACACTGTATAGTAGAGGAGAAGCTAGTAGTTAATCTTCTTTTTTAGTTATGAGCAGTTTTCACTATCTCAAGAAAATTGAACGCCACAACATGTAAAATGGCTAGTTATAACTTTAAAAATCACTGTGCCCCCATAAAAATAGCTACTATACATTTTAAGTGAAAGATGAACCAGCATAAGGAACAGTGCCCTGAATTGCTGTCCTACAAGAGTCTGATAAGTGCAAGTTGGACCTGAAAACTCTTGACGTACCAGTTTTGGATTTGACTTGAGGATAAAAAGAAATGTCATCAATCGAAATGCAGCACATTATTACACATTTTCTACATATCTTTGGGGCTTTATTCCATTCAGCAGAAAAGGGAATGATGATTTAAAATATAAGAAACTATATAACAGAGAGAAACATTATACCAATCAGAAATGGAAAGACAAATAGACAACCATATTGTTGAAAATAAAGTTTCATGGTTAAGACCTCACCAGTTTTGTGTTAGGGGATCATCCAAATCCTGTACCAATAAGTCGTTATTAAGCAGTATTCTTGTCGAAAAGCAAGGCACATGATAATGCACAATAGCATACGGATGTAACAGGTTTTCACAGAAACAACACGGTACTATAGTCAGAGAAAGCTAGTAATTTAGATGAAATCGGAAAATCCCTACTTCAATAATATTAATGGAAAAACGTTTATTATATATAAAAAATTGTATTAAATCCCCTAATATTTATTTGTAAAGGGGTGCATGTGAACAAAAAGTTAGCTAAGGCTAGAAAGGCAGTTGAATTAACTTGTTTGGACCCATGGCTACAGACCAGCTTTACAGATCTGATGATTAATGCACCATATATTACCTAACTATGAGTACTAGCTAACCACTTTAAGTACCATAAACTCAAGGCATATCACTTATATCAATTATCAAGTTATTCCTTAATGCTAATAAATAAACTTTAAGAGTTTACACAGAGACAATTTTGTTGTCCTAGCAGCTAGAGCTTGTTTCTGTTGGGGTTGAGGCCCATCTAGGAGCCAGTTGTTCTCTATAACTTGACTACCGGCACTGGATGAGGAAAAACACAATTGACTTTGATATATGAGAGTATCTCCACCGTGTTCACATGATGACATGTATTTAGAAGGTGCTTAACTAGAAAAGGCAATTCAGAAAGGGAATGATAATAATCGCAAGTGGGCGACTTCCAATCGCCTCCATATTCAAGAGTGTGGCAGAAATGGATAAATCAAAACATTAGTTAAATATAGACATTTCTAGTTACTAAACATTTTCCATTCCAAAACCATCAACCAAGCACCCCTTTAAAAAACATGTGAAGTTTTTCAACTTATAGAAAGAGGCACGAGGAAGTGTTTATTTACCTGTTGAGTGCTCTTGGTGGAATCAAAACTGTCCTCAATAATAGAAAAGCAGCTGCATCAAAATTTGAAGTCAGTTTTTAATGCACAAACCATATGCTCCATAACTAAGATTATTTAACCACAGAAATTCTCACCATTCTTCAGTGGGAGTGCAAGTATTAGTATGTTTCCTGGCTAATCCTCCACCATTGCTTTCAATATTCTCTATAATCTAATGAAAGACAAAAGACCAATGACGAGCAAAACATTTGAAAGCATTTTTCTCGTGATTCATGAAGTTAAATTCACCTTAGACATAACATGATCCACTTGATCACTGACTGTTGATCCAGATGGCTCAGCAGGAATGCTGTCTGTTTTATTAATAAAATCTTTGTTTCTAGGACAACTTGCAACAAATTCATCACCAGGCAATGAAGTTTTTGACATAGAATCACAATAGTCTGAGGGAGTGGCATCCAGTTCTCTGCAAGCATCTGTTTTGCTGTCCAGTACAACAGTTCCAAGAAGGGAGGGCATGGTTAGGTTTTGCTGTCCTCTTGTATCAGCTTCACAATTGGAAGTATCAGACTGTTCCTTTCCTATTTCGAGCTCAACAACCTGCGCTTTAGTTTTTTCCATCAACAATACCTCTTTGTTACTATATGCAGGACTCGGTTTGATGTGTCTAGTGCCACTTGGTTGTAAAGAATTCTCAGTAAACTGATGGTTGTGCTTGGTGCCAGTGGTACCAATCTAAGGAAAGGAAACCATTATTAGTAATATTCAAAAGCACCGCGATACAGATGAAGTAAGAAATGGTAGGGACTAATTTTTCATATGCGTACCAGAAAAACCTCAGTTTTGAGGCTCGAAACCAAATTCTTAGCAAAGCTTGGATTAGCTTTGCAGAAAACCGAAGAGTAGGGATTAGCCTGCAGACGTAAGATCATTAAAATGGCATCAGGAGAAAACAGGTCTTTAAATGCCATACAGAAGCATCAGTAGGAACTTGCCTCTCTCATATTAGAAGTACCATTTTTATATAGTGATGATGGAAGTAGAACAACGGCATGAGTATGGCCGAGAGGCGTGATTTTGGTATTCAGAGAATCAAAAATAGAGAGTCCCACGTCTGCTAAAAGACGCAGCTTCTACAGTGAAGACAGACATGAAGACAACATAAGAACAGTGAGGAGTTATTTATACAATACCATGGTAAATCAATTACTATATAGTAGAGTAATTACCGGAGTCATTTGAGTATCAATAGCATCCTCCGCCTTCTTCAATGCGCTAAAAATATTTCGCAAGTTGTGATCAACTAAATTTCCATTCACTAGTGACTGCATAGTGACAAAGAGTGGACTGCCCAAAGAGGTATAGAGGAAATTAGGGGAAATAAACAGAAAATTCTGTAGACGTTTATTGTCGTGGCCTACATTACCAGATAAGAAGCTAATGGTACCTCATAAACTCAGCATATATCTTTGCATCTTCACAGTCAGGAGCAGGGAAATTACAGTCATGCGCAAGAATATGTATCAAAAACATAATTAGGCATGAAGAGTGAGTAGCTGCTCCTTCCTTAGTCATGGTTTCATGGATTTCAACTCGTTTACCATATTCACGAATAAATTCTTCCATATATTTTAGGGCCTGAAGAATATGATCAAGCAGAGAAGCCACATATTTAGTCTATAGGTTAATAAGAGCGTGTCAAGTTAACCATAGGGCAAATAACAAGAACTTACGTTGCAGCGCAAATCTTCAAGAGGATCTAAAGCAACAAAAGATAAGGCACACGCATATCTGATGGGCACAGCGTGACATAGCAACAACTTGTGTAGCTTGCTAGTAAACGATCTGCGAACAATTGGAGAAGGATCCTATCCAAAATAAACAGTTACTGAAATCAAACCAGTTGTAAGCATACATCAGAAGCTAGGACATATTTGGTAAGGATCCTATCCAAAATAAACAGTTACTGAAATTAAACCAGTTGTAGCTTGTAAGCTAACATCAGAAGCTTGAACATGTTTCATATTTGGTACTGTATAAATCTTTTTTATGATTCAGAAACTAATAAACCCCGTATCATTGCTATGGTATATCCAACATCTAAGCAAAGGTCCCTAAACAATCACTTAGTGGAAAAGAAAGCAATTAAGCGATCACAACTAGGAGGCTCCAGAAGAGGGCAAATAGTTAGGAGAATGTCCCACTTTGTTGGTCTAATTGGATGGAGATATAGGATAAATTTGGACAAGGTTCAAGAACCAGTGATGATGTTGGTAGAGACTGAAGATTAGAGAAGCAATGCGGATTTCAACTGCAGGAGGATCTAAGGATTTTCTGTGAATGGCATCACAAGAAATTGAAGCTTAATGTTTCAGAATAAAGGTTCTCTCTTTTGTGAATGGACGATTCTATTTTGTTAATGAAAAAATGTGCTTATGATAAAGAAAAAATCAAAATGTGCTTATGATAAAGAAAAAATCAAAATGTGCTTCCAAATCATGAAACAGACTCTATAGCAGCTACTATTCTTTTGAGGATGCAACCAAGACTAGTAAAATAATCATCAACATTCAGTTTACATAACTACAAAGAAACTTTTGAGTAATTTACTGAGCTACTTTAGACCTACGAGAAAAGGATGAGAACCCAAGGAGCAGAAATAATACATGAAAGACTCAAGACTGCATTGTGGGACTTATATAATAAAGTTGACAGATATGTTGGTGATGTGGGGATATGTGGCCACTGTATTTCCTGGCACATAGAGAGTGACAAAATCTTGTTAGGAATCAGAAAGGCATTTGCTAGTTTATAACCGAAGATTCATTCTTGCATATAACCAGCATTCTAAACTAACTTGGAGAAGTTTTACTGAGAATAATCCCATGCACAACTGCATAAAGGAGGATGTGATCATGAGAAATCATTCTCTCAACTCCTTCATTAGTTATTCTATATCCACAAGTCATAAATAAGCTTCTGAAAGATGATACGTTAAAGAGAAATCAGTGTTATTAATAGTATGGCGGCTTATGGCGGTTGGTCAAAAAACCGCCATAGGGATATGGCGGTCGGCATGGCGGTATTATGGCGTAAATGGCGGTTGATAAATTAACAAATAAATAAAATATAATACATAACATAAGACGCAAAAAAATTAGAATAGTTATAGGAAAATTAGAAAATTAAATGGTGGAAGACAATAATTATGGAGACGCTTTCATCGAGTAGAATAGTTATAGGAAATGAGAGAGAATTATACAGTGGAATTAATCCATGCATCGAGTAGAACAGTTATAAGAAAAGAGAGAGAATTAAATAGTGGAATTAATACAAACTGAGCATCCACAATAGTGGATTAGTGCCCGCCCTAGCCACAGGCTAGCGGCTAGGGCGCGCGTCTAGTTCACTATTGCAATCGGCTAACGGTAAGGACGGGCGCAGAGCGGACGAGAGGTTGGGCATGGACTAACCGGCTAGCCGATCGCTGGCCGCCTATTTTGCGGCGAGCAATAGGCTACCCGATTAATTTTTTTATTTATACTCTATATTTACAACTCATTCCACTTCATTTTTTTAATATTTGATAAACACCAATAATTAAAATGAATTAAATCGTATTTGTCAATTTATTTATTGGGCTAGGGCATTGGCTAGGCTATTGTTAGCCTATTGCTAGGCTGTTACTTGGCTAGGACAGTGGCTAGGCTGTAGGAAGGGCATGATGATGTGGCAAGAAGAGTTTTTGGCTAGACTATGCTAGTCTGATGCTATTGTGGATGGTCCAAGTAGTAGTACATAAAAATTTTCAGTTATCTTGAATCGTGAATGAAAATCTAGAATCTGGAGCCTTGTGCGTGTGGAGACTGGAGAGACGATAACTTGGATTGACAGCAGCGGTTATGGTTTTGAAGCCAGAAACTCCCATAAACCCTATAAATAGATTGTTTATAATGGCCAATGGGCTAGGTTACATGTCACGTTGGCCGGGTAGTGGGGTAAGTGGGGTCGTTTTACAAGGCAAAAAGGCATCTCGACCGCCATTAAAGCCATATCCTGCCACGGCGCTTCGCGAATGGCGGCCGCCATTCAAAAAAGGGAGTAAACTGCCATATCACATGGTGGCGGTGGCATTGAGCCTAGAAACTGCCACCGCCATCCGCCACGGCGCCGCCATCTCCGCTTTTTAATAACACTGAGAGAAATCAACTATTTTGTCTTCCTGTATTGAACGAAGCAAGACAGCATGCTGGACATTCACTAGAAGAAAGAAAACAAGGAAAAGAATTGAGCAATTGAAAAGCAGGATGCTAAAAAAACTCAGTATCATAACTGATGATTCACTTGGTTAATACTCCCTCCGTCCCACTCTAATGGTTGTTTTGTGAGTTAAGTGGAGAGAAAATAAATCAGAAAGAATGATGTTTCTATTATAAAAAATGTGTCATGTAGAGTTGGACATCTCAAAAAGGAAAATGTGTCACTAGTGGGATGGAGGGAGTAGTAGACAATTTGAACAGATGCTATAGCTGCAGTGACTTGTATCCTCAGTCCACATCCTAGCATTTATTATGATTATTATTATTATTATTATTATTATTATTAAGTTGTATATTATCTCAAGTACTGACCTTGGCCAATAATACTGTTAAGCGGAATATCTCTGGAGAAATATGCAAATCCCATTTCCTTGAAAGTCGAAGAACACACTTGGCTGCTGCTAATCGGATAAAAGCCTCATCTCTTCCACTGAAAACCAAATAGATAAATGATGATTATTGCAAAGCACAAGGTAAGAGATATGGCTGAGAAAGGCCACATTAATGACTTTCACTAATGTTTATGTACTTAAATAATCCCTGAAAATCAGAAATTCACCGGGATAATGAAAGGTAATAATAGGTAAGTGGTTGCCCTAATAATATGCAAGTGATAAAATATAGTGTACAATGTTACCCTAATGAAATAAAGCAGCCTAACAAAACCAACCAGAGCCCTGACAGATAAAATTAAAAAGCATAGTAAAGCTGAGGATACCATCAGTACATCCTACAATTAAGTTTTGGTACCGAAAGTCCACCAAATTTATCTCTCTACTTTGACCAACAACATGATAATTTCAATAAACACATTTCGCTGTATTGAAGGAAAATAATGTCAGAGACAGCCATTTACTTTCACAAAAGATTAAAATTATTCAAATTTATTAAGAAAACTAATGCATGCACATCTGTAAAATGAAGAAAAGAACATGAATGAGGATCCAGCCCAGACCCCAAGTGAGTGAAAAACTAGAGACCAAATGAAGCTTTCTTAAATCTTTTTTGATATGTTTAGTAGTGTGGCCTGAATCAGAATAAATGATTTTTAATCAGAGATTGTTAACTGAGGCCATATACACTTTGACATCATATACGAGGTTAATGCCCTCACCATTGGATGCAGCCAGCAGACAACTGATGATTTTGTAGCATCTGCTTGATAATCTCAAGCAAAAAACTGAATGGACGACGACCATGACATGCATTTTTATGTGGTAAAAAGCTCCTCACAATTGTTTTAAGCCCATAAACCTGCGAAAGAAGATTTGTGTTATATGTATAAATAATAAATCATTGGAATATGAGAAGAAAGGTCCTCAATTTTTCCATCTTTTGGGGGGTCACAGAAATTGATAGTGGGACTGAGGGCTCCATCGTAATTTCATAATGGGACAGATTAGTAACAATATCAATAACGATTAGTTTGTGGTATGAATTAAACAAATATTGAGCAAATATCATAGACTTATCACGATTAAATAAAACTGAAAATGTCAGTAAACTGTAGTGGAAACTATTTTTTTCAAGATCATAATATCCATCTATAATTTTTAAAAATTATGATCGAAAGTTCCACACACTCCAATGATTTCAACCTTGAAACATGACATCAAGTCGCCACCTGAAAAGAAACCGTTGTGGGTGAAGTTTTGAAAGTGGTAAAGCTAGATGAAACTCTGCTTCTTCTTCTAATTTCTAAATACCGTAAAGATACACTTACTGTTATAACTAACGCTAACATGAATCTGTTATTGAGAACATTTTGCACACACTGATTTTTCATAGAAGAGCTTACCTTTAATTCACAAACACTGCAACAAGTTGAAGTCGCAAGATCCTTTGAAGCAAGAGCCTAATCACAAGGAGACCCAAAAGACAAGTAGTCAGCATGGATTTTTCATACAAGTTCATAAAGAATTGAGTGAGAACATTTAAAGCAATCAAGGAGAGGTTTACATCCTTTTGTTGAAATATTTTCTCAAGGATGTAATTTGTAATCACTTTTTCTTGAGATTCAAATGTTGAAATGGAATATTGTGCCAGACAGCCCAAGGACTGCAAAACAGTAGGAGCATTCTTTCCACTGTGTAGAGAATCCACTAATATCTAGTACCAAAAAAAAGAACATTCAGTCCAATGGTATCAGCAGAATCGAGCATTCGGAAAACATTTCTGACATAAGAACCACATAGGATAATGAAGCCCCACACGCATATTACAGAAATTTTAGCATCAAGCAATACTTATCAGCAACAGGCAAGAACACCGGGTGTTTAACCTTGCACAGTTGAGGGTAAATGAATTGCTCAGAGGTATCAACTAAAGCACATATTGCAGTGACAGCAAGTTTAGACTGTGAACGAGTTCCCTCTATACATACTTTCTCCAGGGAAGGGTATATATCACTGCACAGAAAGGAAACAAATTCAAACTGATGAGATGATCACATTCATAAAAGTAAAGAAAAAAATTAACTTATGTGTCTTGAAAGTTGAAAGTACATGTGGACGGGATAATAGGGAAGTTCTTCGACAACTAGTTGTCTATTACTTTAGCTATGTCTTATCTTTAATAAATATCAATACAGATGAACTATTTATACTTGAAAAGCATTATGCAAATTTTACTTTAAAATAAAATTTACATCAGTTTGTGT
Source organism: Salvia splendens (assembly GCF_004379255.2). Taxonomy (NCBI): domain Eukaryota; kingdom Viridiplantae; phylum Streptophyta; class Magnoliopsida; order Lamiales; family Lamiaceae; genus Salvia; species Salvia splendens. Next base: position 7,728,637 of record NC_056032.1, read on the forward strand.
ACCAAGATGCAAAAGGAGGTAATTGCATAGCAAGATCCTCAAAAATGTCCTACTGCAGTTCACACAATTGTTTGTAGAAAATAGTAGAGATAACCAAACAGCATGCCGCTGATCCTCTTCAAATCCTTGTTCAAGAAACAATTGTTTAGACAGTAGTTTATTTGAAAGCTTTACCTGAGCTTAACAGGCATATGACACCCCTCTCTAGCTAATATCTCAATCAATTGTTCATTAAAAGGAATCTCCCTTTCTAGTATCAATTGCTGGAACTTTGTCTCTGATCCTTTAAGTAGCGAGGGGAAGGCACTGATGATTGTCTAAGCAAAAGAAAACATGATGCCTTAATCACCTCTGCAGAAAACTATATAAAAAACATTTAAAATATGATTCATTTAGGCTAATTCGTAGATAAGATAATCTTACCAGAAGAAGCTGTGTGTGGTAATTTTTTAAGTGCTGTTCTTCTGCATCTTCACTTGATAGACAATCTAAAATATAGTCGACGTGCTCAAATCCAAATATATTATAGGCACATTTTCTAAAAAGTAGATGAAAGAATTCAGAAAGTGCTTTCTGTCCCTCAAGCTCTTTCAAATATACATCCTGCAAATAGGATTTTACAGCAGCTTAGATATTGTTAAACTGTGTAGACAACAAATAAAGGAAGTGAGAGAGGTCAATGAAGTGAAGTAATTTTGATATGATAGCATAAGATGGAACAATCTCACAAATAAAAGCCATTCTGAGAAGTTAAGATCCAATATCTACAAGTTGTTCACAAAGTAATCCGTAAACTCTCCCACTTTGAATGTCCACGCTGACACTTCGATCTTCAACCCCCCAGAAATAATCTAAAAAATCCCTCAACATCTTTAAATATTGACAAGAAAATCTGCATCTTTTTCTTTAGTTGGAAACAAGAAGTTGTGCTGGTTTAACTAACAGGTCATTTCCAAACAAAAGTGATAACCTTCTAGCTAAAAGTACCAACTTCATCTCTAGCAGTCTAGCTGCATCTGAAACCAAAGAAAAAAGCCTTAAAACATTCATTGGAAGCCCCACAAAGGAACCTCAAACTTAATCTTATCCCAAATCCTCTTATAAAGATACTCATAATCCTCAAAATCTTGTATGTTCCTTTAAAGGCACAGTGACTAGCGGAGAGCTAGAAATGACCCAGCATAACACTTTACTCCTTTTGCATACAGCAAATAGTCATGTAATTGCCGAGTCTGATATCATAAGATAGACAAAACCATTTAAGATGAGAGGCTTCTTAACTGCACAAGGATGAAATGAATTGATATCACACAACAACTGAGAATCCAAATTAGTTTGTGAAAACATTTACATAACTAAGGTAATCAATGTATTGGACCAACCTTTATAGTGTCAAAGTCAGCTGAATTTTCTTTTAGAAACTCTTCTACCACTCTAAAAACTCGATTATCTCTGAGTTCCTTAAGTTTCTGAAAACAATCTTTTGCCTTGGCAGGATACTGAAAGCATGAGGACATTTTGACAACCAGTGCCTCTATATCTCTTTCAGTTTCTCCGGGACCAGTATCCTACAAGACAACACCTATGTCAATTGTCAATATATTTGAAAACTACATATAAAATATGTATCTGTGTATGTGTATGCGGAACAATGTTGCAAATGGTTCTACCTACTAGTAATCCTGTCCAAAAACACTACAATTTCATAAATCAATAATAAAGAATTCGATGCATTCAAAATAATAAAGAATTAGAGTGGTAATAGCTGTCCTGGCCTGTTTGATGTATATAGATTAGAGATTTAATTGAAGAAATCCATCACAAGATGCTACAAGTAACTTATCACACATGCATGATGGCAACCTAGAAGAGTAAAATATAAGTTTCAGCATTAAATCAATCCGGACAATGTAGGCAAATTGAAAGCTTTCCTAATGGGCATTGGGAATACAGGAAAGGATATCATAACTTCAAGGTCAGATACTGATATTCAACTTGAAACTACAATAAACACATAGCATATATATGCTTTGCCTGGAAGTACAACTTCAAGGCCCAATCATCCACTTCTCCATCTCTGAATCAGATCATCTCAACATCCCAGTAAAAGAAAGAAAACCATAAATTAAGATGATGATCCTCATCATAAATACGTAAAAATCACTGTCAATGTTATCAGCTCCAAAAAATTATCCAGAATATGCAAGAATCAGATCCTTCTCACAAATCTGATTCAACTGACATAATATTTAACTTTTATTGTGCTAACACTAGCAATTATTAGAATTTCAGTGTACATTGATGCCATTTACAGGCGTTACCACCACAAGGATAATATGCATACAAACTTTTGGGAAAACTTAACTTGCTGAGAGAAATGTTGGAGAAAGGTTATGAATTACATTTTGGAATCGACCATAACAATTTGACTTTACAAATGCATGTTCTGTCTGAGATTTCAAGTCATGCAGTCACTAAGGATTGGCCGGAGACATCAGACCTTGAGGCCATCTCTCCAAATGAAAGACAATTGTTTTTTAACTAAGAAACAAGTATATTGAACAAAGTTAAGGAAAATCACTATGGTCAACTTCGTTTTATACCTCTGTTCTTCTGCATAGGTCAAAATAATGCTTCAGTCCATCCCTTAACCTGAAATACAATAGATTTTGAAACATATAGTTGAAAACTTCAAGAAAAAGTATGAAATTGATTTAATAAGACACCTCCGTTTTTGTGAAAGAATCGTTTTCAGTGCCCTGAGATGAGGAGGCTTGAAGTGCGAAAATATAGATATCCAATGCTTGGCCTTTTCCTCAATTGAAAGACATGCAGGAAACAAATCCACTAGCACAAGATCCATTGCCTGGGGCCTGGTATTTAATTGAAAACCTTTTCATTGTGGGAAATGAACAAAGTGATTGGCTTATTTTAATATGAATATGTACGAACCTGAACTCCTGGCAGTCTTTCTCATAACAAAGCATCAATAATTTGCAAGGAATTTCTTCAATTTTTTCATTGAAAGAGGTGATGTGTGCAGCAAGCCTTGTGCAGTATTCCTGATATAGTTCTACCAACTTTTCAAAGGCTTTACTTCTGACTGAAACCTTGAAGTTGAAGTGAAAAATTAAAAAAACGGGAAGACGCAACAAAAGCTTATAGCTAAACACCCTTAGAAGAAAAAGAAACCTTCTTGTCCCGAAGTCTTTCAGAAGCTTGAGCTATTAAATCTGAGGATATGTGATTCAAGTTAGTCTTGGCTAGTTCGCACACCATGTTCACTGCTTCCATTCTCACTTTGTCATCGTGATCTAACAGCCGACACCCAATGGCATCTTGCAATTCATTTAAGGATTAAAGATCAGAGAGTGGGAAAATTAGCAGCAACATGCAAGCACCTACGATCGGTTTATGATAGCTTACTGAAGAGCATCTCAAGTGAATCCCTCCCAGATAGATTAGTGACGTACAAAGCTTTAGCAGAAGAAAGAGCAGTGAGCCTCACTTCTGCAGACTTGTCTGAGAATCTATTCAGCAACTCAGCCAAGACACATGGATATTCCCGTGCAATGTTTTTCCCTTGCAACATCAGGAGCTTTTTTATTAGATTAAGAACCTTAATCCGGACATCAACCTGATCAGTCTGCAAGTTACATTGACCCCAATGAGATTATAAGGTAAACAGAATTAAATATAGAAAAATGGCAGTCATGATAATAAAAATAATAAAATAATAATGGCAAGAGCAACATCAGGACTGAAGTTCAAGCTCACTGTCTTGTACAAGGAAAAAATCAGCAAAATATAAAATTCAAGCAGTGAACAATAATACAGCACTACTGAGATAGAATGAGCAGTGAAAGAACTACAAACCAGTAATTCATGGGTCAAATGAGGTATGACAGAGAGAAGCAACTCTGGAGCAACTTGGTAGATTTCAAGTATAATTTCATGGTAAGCTTCTTTAATTGGACTCCCAACTGCATCTCTATCCAATATGCACGATGTCAAGAACTGACATACATAGCACTTCAACTTTTCACTAGAATTTTGTACAGCAGAAGCAGCTAGCCGATAAGGAGCAGATGATGCAGCCTAAGGAGCATAAGAGCAAAGAAAAAAACTAAATATCAATAAAAGTTCCATTTCGGAAGAAAATGCAGTAGTAATGACTAATGACAAAAAATTAGTAACCAAATAGAATATCAGCATGTAGTACAGAAAATTACTTTTTTTAGGGGGGGGGGGCGCTTTTGCTAAAAGTAAGACAAACGGAATCTTGGAACTTTAAGATTACCTTCTTCTCCTTAATAATATTCCGTAAAATCACATCTAACAGTGGTTGAAATGTGTTCCTTTCAAGAGGATTAGGATCTGTCTCCACATTCTCTGCCAAGATGCTTGTGATGATTGATGAAACTGAATCAATCAAACTTTGAGGATGATCCTCCCTACAAGTAAAGTATAATGCAGCATAAATTTTTCAAAATATCTTAGCTTCCATGCTTGCTATAATCTTAAGAATGCTAGACCATGATGAACAAAAATGGATTTTCAAGAGGACTGCCTCACATGAAAGTATGGAAAAGTTTCTGCGTGAAAGTCTGCAAATAGAGCATTTGCGGAAAAGAAATATACAATTTGTTGATTTAGGATTGAAAGCATTAGACAGATATATGTTAAAATATATAATAGTCAAATCATCCCACTGCAGTGATCAATAAAGTTAGCAGATTCGAGTTTAATATTTTTGGGTGACATTATAACTAAGGGCGTGTCATTGGCAACAATAGTCAAATCCATGATAAGGCTTAAAGTGGCAGATGCTAAAAAAGTGTAGTCATTCATTTTGATTTTGGCTTAAATTTGATGGTGAAAGTAATTATCTGAACTGAAGAAGAGCCTTGTTTCGAATATATGCGTAAAGCAGATATGTGAGACATTTTGAAAAGAATGCTGATAGAATTTAGATCATTCATGTTCACAGATCTGCAATTAAAAGAGCGAAATTCCCCTGCTATTTATGCTCAACCTTAGGCTTCCTCTTCAATGTGGAAAAATAGTTTATGAAAGTTTCACCACGCCTCAAATAGTAAAGTGCCGACAAGAACAACAATAATAAGTGTAACACTGAAACCATTTTGTATCTACAAGAGCAATAGAAAGTCACAACTGAAGGTGATATATGGAAGATGTATTAACTATTTGCATTATTCTAAAATGTTAACTTCTTTTTCCTTTCTTTTTTGGATATGAAACATTTTATTGTAAGTGCACTTAAAAACAAACTTGAAAAGAAAATCACATAATATAGAAAGAATCCCACATATACTGGAACTGAACTCATTAGTGGTGCTGTAACTCAAATATCACAAATATAACTCCTTAACAAAGTTATAGCAATTCACACATCATGCTTCAGATGCTATATTATAAGTTCATAGTCTGGGTTTGATTTCCTAATCCATATTTTGATAATGGTACATGCACGAATCAGATAATTATGAATTTGATTACTCGAGTTGTGTATATATTATATCCTTTAATCATAAACAAACATTAAGAAATATGCATAACATCAACAAGCATCAGCACAGTGTAAAGAATGGTGGATCCAAGAGGAGGAAAGCAAACCTTATGACACTGAAGAAGCTTTTGAACATTTTGACAACCAAATCTTCGCAGCCAGTATCAAGCATTACCAAACAAAACTGCAGTTTATCAACTGTCTCTAATATTTTGGCCCGTGTCCGGAAATATTTGCTGGAGGTGTCATGAAGCTCCTCAAACATGCGTAAGAGAAATCTAAAAATCTTCTGGAGAAAGATGAGACCAACCAAACATATAAGTCTCATGAGGTCATATAACTGATAATATCCATCACAATTTGAAAAAGGCACAACAATATTTTACCGAAGAAACTGCATGGCTAAAAGCAGGATCTGGTGGGAGAACAGGAGCATCTCCATCTCTTCGGTCAAGTAGGCCTTGCCTCGTTCGAGAATTACTAGGTGGGTTGGCTGAATGTTTTTCTGAATCTGACTGCTTTAACTCCATGAATGCACTTGCAGCTTTCTGCATAAAGAATAACACGACATCCTCAACATTCAAGGAAACTGAAAAACAATTTCAACAACATATAGCGGGGAAAGCCAATCACCATGGGTTACAAATGCTAACTCAAAACGTGTTTAAAGGGTAACCGTAGAATATTCATCATATATATCCAACCGCTTAGGTCGACGAATATGCAAAGAACAACAGGCTCGTAATGACAAAATTTAAAAAAAAAAACGAACCTAAGACAGAATCGTGAGACATAAAACAATTTCCCAAGACGCGCCCAGACTTAAATCAAATGGAATCGCATTACTATCATAATGCTGATGAGAGATTACAACGCTCACAAACTAAAGCAAACAAGCCAACAGTTACCTATTGCATCCCCTTTTCTAAATTCTCTGTTCAAACATATGCAATTCCGAAATTATCAAAACATACAAAGAGGAGAAGGGGCGAAACCAGCAAAATGAGTTGGAATACAGTAGAAAAGTACTTTTACAGGCGTATGGAAGGAAATGGAGTTGCGTATTTCTGTTTTACCTTCAGTAGTTTGACGATGACGCTCTCGTCTGGGCAAGCTTCGCCAGCGACGAGTTGGTCGCCGATTTGCTTTAGTAGTTGCTTGGCCGCCTGCTGCTTCTTACGCACCTCCGCCATTTCCACTGCGTGATTCTCTGTGTGCACTTTTTGGTTGTTAGTTAGAGAGAGAAATAGTGCTCTGCGTATTACACTGAAAACTCCCGCCTCTGCAATCGATTGAAAATGACGCTAAGGGTGTCCACTGTAAGGCGGACACGCCCAATAGCCCCGCCCCAGTTTTTGTCCATAGCCCCAAAATTCTATTTCCGCCACTATAGTTGACAACTCCAATAGCCCCCAAATTTTATAATCAATTTTCATTTTTAAATATTTTTTAGTTTCATTCAAGTGTAATTTAAATAATCGCAGTATAAATAACTAGAATACGAGGTAATTAGGCCCGAATATTCGTTGTATTGCAAACCGGTAAAATTATACAACAAATAATTAAAATAAAATACAACTACAAAACTCTGGCACCGTCTACTCGGTGTCGGAGTCGGCTTCCTCGTCTTCCTCTTCTTCTTCTTCTCCTCCTCCTCCTCTCTCGCTACTGCCGGCCTCGGTATCCCCAGGCGCATTATCAACCAACCCCAGTCGACTCTCAAGCCGATTGATGAGCCTCTTGTAGACGTTCCTGACGTACGGGTCAGTTTCACCTGCGTATGACCTGCATACGTCTTGCAGTTGTTGCATCAACGCTACGTCTATGCTATTGGCCAATACCTCGTGGGGTTGCACCGTGGGCTGTGGGATTGGGGCAGACTGGGGGATGCGCGATCCGGACGCGGCCGCCGTTTGGCGTGAGGCACTTCTACCCCCTCTGGCTTTGCGGATAGCGGCCTGTTGCCCCATGGGCCATCGTCGCCTAATGTGAGTCGCGGCTGGCTCTTCGACTTGCTCGTCGGACTGCTCGAACTCGTGCGAGCCGCTCCCACTGCTGTATTCCCGGGCAAGGTTGTGCCTTGTGCGCTTCGGGCCAGGAGCTGTTTCCACCTCGTTCGCCACGATCGACCTGAATTTCGGACAATCCGCGAGGACAAGATACTCCTCCCACAAGGTGAACTTCGGCTGGCCCGTCTTGTGGTATTGGCCCTCCGACAGGGTCTTAACATCTGCTACGCTTTGGCCGCTCTCGGCGTGGCGAAGGTTGTTCTCGTATATGGACGCGAACAGCTTGGTAGCCCGCAGTATCCTACCGAACTTTTTTCGGATCTGCTCTGGGTCGCGCTTCTCGGCGCCGTCGAGCTTCAATTCCTCGTATGCCAACTTGACGCGCCTCCAAAAACTCCCCGACTCCTGATCGGTACCCACCACGGGGTCCGAAGTGATAGAATCTCACGCCTTCGCCACGGCAATGCTCTCGTCTTTGCTGTATGGCTTGCCGCGGCTGGACCGCTCGGGCTGATCACTGCTACCGCCGGCGCCACTGCCCTCGCTACTCGCAATGCCGGGGCAGCTGCCCGAGTGTCCACCGACGTTGCCGGTGCCACCACTGCCGCCTCCGCCCCTAGGGCCTCTGCCCCTACCGCCACCAGAGCCCCGACTGCCGCTACCTCCTCGGGTCGGAACGGGTGTTTCCACACTCGCTGCCGGCGTATCTGGGATGCCGGAACTGAGCAGACCCAGCATAGTATCAAATGCGTCTTGATCTGCTTCGGTGATCGGAGATTGGCTGGCTTGGAAAGGGGAACCCGGCCGCGGCAGGTGAAGCGCGTCTAGGTTGGGTCGGTAATCTCCAAAAGCGGAACGACTCAGATTCCGATGTAAAGCGGGCGGCGTTGGTGAGGATCTCCACGAATGAGATGGAGGAAGGGGTGGACTCGATGCCCACGGTGGTGGAGATTGATTCCAACTCCAAGGCTGTGACGGAGCCGCATATCCGCCAAATCCCGACGGCTGAGAAACATATCCGCCAATACCCGATGGCGGCGAATGATGGGCCGACGGCTGAGATGGATTGCTGTCATATCCCGATTCCTCAGTGTCGGGTGATTCGTCGTCTCCTCGGTGCATTTTGTAGAGAGTGTTTTTGTAGAAAGTGGGTGTATGGATTTTATAAAAATGGGAGTGGTATTTATAGATGAAAAAATGAAAAAAAAAATTAAAAAAATGCGGCTATAGCCGCGGCGGATATCTGCCACTATAATAGCCGCGGCTATAGCCGCGCCTATACACCCACCGTCGCGTCCTCGCCCCACTCGCGGCGAAGCCTCGTCCGCGGCCCTCCCCCCCACCAGCCGCGTCCACCCTCGCGGCGGACACCCCCTCCACTATAATAGCCGCGCCTACCGCCCCGCTTCCGCCCCGCTCGCGGCTATAGCCGCGTCCACCTTATAGTGGACGCTCTAAGGCCCTGTTTGGTTTGGTTTGGTGCTGCAAAAATTGGGGAACCGGATGTAAACTTTCTAAAAATGGAATATGGCTGGTTTTTATGGAAGACTCAAAATAAAAATTACTTCTCCCATTATAAATTAGTACTGTTTGGTACGTTTTCTTTGGATATGAAAATGTGTTAAATAAATAAAAAATTAAATACGCATAATAAATATAAACTAAACACATAGCCCAAAGCTATTTTTAATAGATTTAATTGGATATGACAAAAAAAGAAGAGATATATAGAAATAAGATAAGAATCTGATTTCCTTTAAGTAGTAAGTGGAGTATAACTGTTAAGTAACGCAGAGTAAAATTTTTATAGTGATTATTAAATTTTGATTAGTAAAGCTAATTCAATGATTGAGACTTGAGAGGCCCAAACAGATTAAAATGAAAATCAATTAATTGAATAGTGGAGTATAACTGATATGGGAGTAGAAGAAGACGCTCTATTGATTAATTGATAGTGGAGAGTATGAATCATTTGTTGTCACTCCGGTCACCGTACTGGTTATTTCAGTCTCCGAATTTGATTTGCACCTATATTTTTGTTATAGTTCTGCATTGATGTGTTGTGAGTTGTGCAAAACGTTTGTTGAAATGCGAGTGCTATTGATTTTGTTTAATGAGCTCAAAATGGATGATATGATGATTGGGTTTCCATTGTTTTTAATTCGATGTAATATGGTGTATATTCTATACGAAATAGTAAATGCTTGTATCTCTGGGAATCCGTGTTAATTTGGGGCCCGATTTGCTTGGAATTTAGATAATTCAAAATCAATGGGATGATAGTATTACTAGTGGAGTTTCAACTGGGGAAGGGGCTAGAATGGTGATAGTGTAGTAGAAGTAGACACTGGAAGCTACTAATACAAATAGAAACAGATCTGATCATGCTAATGCTAGATTTGAAGGTGACCAACTGCAGTTGGATGACCGGGATAGGTTTGGTTTATAAAAACAGGAAGAACTAAGCAGAAAACATTGCCTTTGTGCATTTGCAGCTTCAAGGTTCAAACTCAGAACACAAGTGTTCATTATTTTATGAAAAGTTGAAAACAAGTAGCGGCAATTGTGAATCTGTGATAGGAGTTGTGGCCAAGGTAGTACTAGTTCTTAGCTATGGCTTTTTGGTACACATGATGATGCCTTCTATAACTAGTAAATTGACTCGTGACATTACCAACTTCTCGTATGTCCAAGGTTGTTGACGTCATATAATTATGCCATTTTACACTATGAAACGACTGAGAAGCCTGCTGCTCTTTTAATCAACTATCTTGCTGAGTGACCAATCTACCGAGGCCTGACTTACAAAAAGATTAATATGGGACGGGAAAAGCATGGAATATTGAAATTGCTACGGATTATGCACGATAGCTCAATAAAAGTTTGGATAGGCCTATCTACCAAATTTTTATAATGGACTAGGCTTCTAGAATCAATTCTTAAGAATATTTATCAGATTGTGAAGTTTTCCAACTCTGATTTGCCTATCTAACAATGCTTTGGATTTGACTTCAACTTAGATCTGGTACTTGTCCAGTTCTTCGGTTCACTTTTCTTCCTGGGCATCGACTTTTGATGCACTCGTTTCTAGGTTTCATTATATGACAAGTTTCACGTATCATGCTTACTTCTAACTTGTAGATTGTTGATTTTATGTGCAGGTAATAAGGATAGAAAGAGTGGCATTTTCTAGGTATGCACTTTCATCCTTATATTCTTGAATCTTTTGTGGATGAAAAATTGAAAAGCCCTTTCATCTTTGAATCTTTTTGCTGATGAGAATCGAAAGCAAATCTTATTTTGGAAGGAGCCTTGATCCTGGCCATGTGCAGTGTTTTCCTTGTTTGCCTTTATTGAATTGACACTGCAAGTTTGTGAAGAATTGATTCTCTTACATGCTTGGTTCTTTACTATCATTGTTACATGTGCACACCTCTTTTTTTCATTTAGTTAAATGTAGTTTATTTATTTTTTAAGTGTTTGAACCTTTGTTTGCTGCTTCATCAACGGCCATCATTTTAGGTGGTGTTCGATTGCCAAGATAAAATAATACCAAGATATAATTTAGGATTGAGTTGTGAGATTATTTTAGTCATAGGGGGTTAGCTATGGCTAATTATCCTATGATTATCCATCTAGGATTGAGTTATAGGTTTGAATCTCATGAACCAAACACAATACAAATTTAATCTCGAATACAATCTTGCAAACCGAACACCCATTTACTGTACATAAATAGTCCTAGATTTTTTGGGAATGAACATGGATAGCTCTAAAGAATTCTTAAAGCTAATTTAGTACATGGAAATTACATTTTTAGTACATGAGACTAGTTTTCAGTTCAAAATGTATTTTCCACCCAAGTACTCCATCCATCGCACCATAAGCGAATCACTTCCTTTTTTGGATGTCCTATCACATGTGAGCCATTTTTATTTTAAGCAAAAAAATCCCTCTTACGTTATTTTTCCTTCTATTTTATTCTTTTCACTCCTCTACTTTTCCATCTCTCATATTTTACTCTCTCCACTTCAACTCTTTAAATATCAATTTTTTAAATATTGTGCCAAAAGAAGTGGCTTGCTTATGGCGGGATGGAGGAAGTACTAAATATGATATTGTGCCTAAAGAAGTGACTCGCTTATATCCTCATATTTGGATACTTGAAATGATTTTCATATTGATATTGTAAATTTTACCAAAATAAATAAATAATCCCTCAGTCCAAAAAAATAAGGACATTTGGGATGACACGAGAATTAATATATAAGTAATTTATAAAGTAAAAGAGATGAAGAGAAATGTAGTTAAAATAGTGTAAGTGGATAGTGAGGTCCATATTACTGTTAGTGTTTAAATGGTGTGTCATAATGGTATAAATTGTAAATAAATTGATGTATATGAGTAATGAGTTTGTGAGAACTTTTCCATAAATGGAAATGAAATACTCCCTCATTCCCAAAATAAGCGATTCACATTCCTTTTTGGGACGTCCCAAGATAAGTGAGTCATTTTTTTTGGCATTCTCTCTATTACTTTTTCTCTCTACTTTATTAACTCTCTTAGGCCATTAGCAATGGGGTGCCCTAAGGCTCGCCCTATGGCACGCCACGTCATCAGTTTTATCCTCCTACCCCCCAACCTGCAATGTGGCACCCTATGGTGCGCCCTATGAATTTTCATTTTATTTGAGGTGGCCGAGGTAGAACTACCCGACTCCGAGGAGCTAGAACTAGTGGCGTCATCGTCGTGGTTCATTTTGGTATTTGAGAGAGGTAGAAATGTGACAGATGAGCGAAATGAGAGAGGTGCGATGTTCGTACGAACAAGTGAATGAGAAACGAGGTTTAAATAGCCATCGAAAACGCGTGCCATCGTCCGCCGATCCCGCAATGGGGCGCCCGATGTCGTGGACGATGGCCTATCGTCCGCCCCATCGTCCGCCGATCCCACAATGGCGCGGACGATGGTGCAGACGATAGGCCATCGTCCGCGACGTAGGGCGCGCCCTATGCATCGGCCGCGGACGTAGGGCGCGCCCTATGTATCGGCCGCGGACGTAGGCCCAAGGACGATGGATGCCATCGGACGCCCCATTGTGGGTGGCCTTACTTTATTCATTTTCCATTCTACTAACAAAACCTCATTTTCTTAAATCTCGTGCCGAAAAGTTTTGGCTCACTTATCTTGGGACATAAGGAGTATTTTTACGGATGAACGGAAAATGAAAGTGTCCTTAATTTTGTTTAGGACGGATGAAAAAGAAAACGGTTGAATTAGATAGTATTATAAAAATTATTTTTATTCCATGAAGATACTATTCAATGGTCGGAATTGGCTTTTTTTTCTCTTAATATTTTGTCCTTTTACTTTTCGGATTGGGTTGAATTTTATTTAATTAAATGAAAGATATCGAGCAATGATTTATTTGACATCGTTCTTTAGTCTATTTATATATGAATTTTGGAAATATCGAATGCATCTTCCATGAATATTCATTGTACCTTTTGCCCTACATTAATTGGATTTGGAAGTTTGGAACTTTTTTTGTATCTCTTTCTAAAACAGGAGTATGTATTTTGTGTTGAATATTGAATTAAATTCATATGCATTAAATTTAAAATCACCACTTGAACAAAAATCTCTATTTATATATAAGTATAATAAAGAATAATTATAATTGAAAGTTTCATGTAGAAATTGCTAACCTTTCTTTTTTATAATAATTATGTTGATTTTTTTTCACAAATAATATTTATAGTTTTTTATAATAATCATAAACTATAGTACTATAAACGAGTTTTTATTCTTATACTCTTCGTATGATTATATAATTAAATTAAAATTAATACCAAAACAATCCATTTTCATCACGTGTCCGTTGTTACAAGTAAAGGCGACACAATTTTGGACACGTTATTTCAGTGCACTTTTTTGTTATAAGTTGTTGTGAAATGATATTAGACACGTCATATTACTAAAAATATGAACACAAGAAAATGTAGAAATTATAATACAAATATTATTTTTGTAACACGCCATAGACTAGTACTTAGATATGAATTAGAAATTCAATGCATTGACTCCAAGACTTAAAGAAAACCGCCCAATTCTTAGAAATTCAATGCATTGACTCCAAGACTTAAAGAAAACCGCCCAATTCTTGACTTATCATCTTATAATATTTTTTATTTTGATACTTCGAAGCCCATCATATAAAGTCTCGTTGCATTTAAAACCATAATTACCGGCCAGATTTTCTCTATTTCATCAGGCAACTTTCAAGGGAATACATAACTTCCTTTTTTTAATATTCGTATTACTTTTAAAATAAATTCTAACAAGCAAAATATTTGACCATAGAGCCTTGCCCCTTCCTCCGCCGTCCGCTGCTGGAATTCTATTCGTTTTCACTGAATTTTAATCTGGGGTTTCTGTTTTTAGCTTGTTGGGCCTCTTTTCTTGAATCTTGAATATCCCTTTTGGGGTAAAGATCGAACTTTTATTCGAAAATTTGATCTGGGGTGGCGGAAAGAATCATGGAGGATAGCAGGTTGTGCCAGTGGAGCGTAATTCGATCTATATTGGCTATTGTTCAATGGTGGGGTTTCAATGTCACTGTTATCATCATGAACAAATGGATCTTTCAGGTTGGTGTTTAGAAATTTCTTCAAGTTGACATGCATTACTTTTTGCTGGATTAGTTTTTGTTTAGTTTTGCTCTGCAACTGCATCATACTAGGTAATATCCACTTTTTCAAAATTTGGAATTTATTGATATCTACTTTAAAATTGTGATTACTGGTTATGTGATTAGCTTTCCTAGGCTTGAACAGAGGTTACTCCAAATGGTGGTTAATTGGTAAAACTCTTGACTTGTGATGCAAATCAAACTCAGTTATGTTGTGTTTTTGGCATCTTGAATAATGTATACCAATTGCAATGCTTCCCTTTTTGATAATTATGAAATATCTTTGTTTGCTTCTTGCAAAATGTTTATGATACTGTAGCGTCTAAGTTGGATTGTTTGACCTGGTAGACTGAAGGATGTTTATATATCTATATGTCGGAGTTGCTAATATGCACACGTGTTCTATTCCTAATTTCCTATACATATGTAGTTCTATCGTTTGAGCGTGCAACAGGTAAGTGGTTTGTCTAGGTACTTCCGCTGCAATTTGTTTCAATGTTACTAACATATATGTAGATTTTGTGATTGTGTGATAGCCGGCTGTTTTGGGCGCTTCTCAAATAAATGATTATCATGCTGTAATTAGTACTATAATATTTGCTCGAATCAATGTGGATGACTTTTTCAGCAGTCTAGTTACATGTCGTATTCATTACAATATCTGTATGTTTTTCGAGTTTGATTGTATATATAATGAGATATTGATTGATGTGTCAATCTGCTAAATCTTTGAGTAAGTTATTTGTCTCATGTTTTATTGCTTACATATACCTTCTTTTTTCTTTGCAGAAGCTGGACTTCAAGTTTCCATTAACTGTATCGTGCATTCATTTTATTTATTCAGCAATTGGCGCATATTTGGTAATTAAAGTGCTAAAACTTAAGCCTCTTATTCAAGTTGATCCCGAAGATCGCTGGAGGAGAATTTTTCCAATGTCGTTTATATTTTGCATAAACATAGTTTTGGGAAATGTGAGCCTTCGGTATATTCCTGTTTCCTTCATGCAAACGATCAAGTCTTTCACCCCTGCCACCACAGGTGAGCGTTGAATGAAATTACAATCTGAATATGTCTAGAACTGTTACCCAGGAGCCTATCTTGAAAAACTGAGATAACACATACAAAGGCTTTGTGAACAATTTGGCGTGACATTTCTGAGAACATGCTGAATTTCTTTTTTGGCTTTTGAACAGTCATCTTGCAGTGGCTAATCTGGAAAAAGTACTTTGACTGGCGAATTTGGGCCTCTCTGGTCCCGATTGTTGGAGGGATTCTTCTCTCGTCAGTCACGGAGCTGAGTTTTAACACGCTAGGATTTTTTGCTGCTTTATTTGGTTGCGTTGCTACGTCTACAAAAACCATTCTTGCCGAGTCTCTATTACATGGGTACAAATTTGACAGGTAACAGTCATCCTCCTTCCTCTTCACCTCTACATGTCCATCTTAAAATGTTAACTGACCAAGAATAACAGCATTGAGATAGCATTATTCATGATTTATTCTTCATCGACATCCATTTTGCTCTGCAAAACTAGATATCTACTGTCCTTCTGATAATGCTGAATAAAGAAGAAAAATGTGATAGTTTTCAGTCACTCGTTATACTAGATAAAATGTCTGTGTACAATGGTTACTTCCAAACAGTCCATAGTTATTTTTAATCAGACTTCGGAAATAATTTAAATTCATCTATGATCAACATACTCAAATGGAATGAACTGATTATAGTTGTAATTCCATGCATGATTCTTCGAAGTGATTAATTGTCTTTTTGTTTCGTAACCAATTAATAGTCATGACAGGTTGATTTTAGCAAATATACAAGTTTATATTTGACTCAAAATGATAGTTTCTTGATCAGTTTCTTTAGGTTTTCTACTCGTGTTGTTATAGAAGGGTATTCATTTCCAATCAGTGCATCATATGCCCTTCCAAGAAACATCGGAAACATCATTTTGGTTCATTGTGTTCTGCTGGATAAGAGATTCATTTCTGGAGTTATTTATGTATTGTCACTGCCGTTGATACCCTTACGTAGGGCTTGCTAGTTTTAGCTTAGTATTTGTGAATTGTGATGAATAAATGAATGAATAAGCCCGTCGTAGGTGATGCTTCCTTACTTTTGATTCTTCTT